>NC_066857.1:612500-945000 GCF_025177605.1 Cucumis melo
TTATACCGTCGCCGCCGACCAAACGTGGGTCTTGGCATACAGCTCCTGGTCTGTCACAATCTGATATTTTCAACCAAAATTTCAAATTCATTACTTTAAAAGAAAAAACAAAAGTTAGGCATCAAAATATAATTTTTTTAGTATATATACTTACGGCAGACAGGTTTGCAAGTAACACAATCAACTTGACATCCATTAGGGCAAGCGCTGGGACAATTGTGAATCATGTTGTAACATTGAGGATAATTTACATTTTTGCATCTCACTGTCTTTGTTGCACCAGCCGATGAAGATGGTGGATTTGAAGCTGGAGGAGATGGTGTTTGAGGAGGCGACGTAGGAGTGTTAACAGGTGGTGAATTGGGAGTTTCAGATGGTGGTGTCGGTGATGGATAATTAGGAGTGGATGGAGGTGTCGATGGAGTGTTAACAGGTGGTGAATTGGGAGTTTCAGATGGTGGTGTCGGTGATGGATAATTAGGAGTGGATGGAGGTGTCGATGGAGTGTTAGGGTTCGTTGGTGGTGTTGATGGAGGGTTGGAATTTTCAGGAGGGGTGGGGTTTGCTGGAGGTGTTGATGGAGGGTGGTTTGTCGGAGGCGATGTTGGAGGATTGGGATTTTCAGAAGGTGGTGTTGAAGTAACTGGAGGAGGCGGTGATACAGTGGGAGGGGTAGGGTTTGATGGAGGTTTGGTATCTGTTGGAGGCGGTGGTGATGGAGTTTGGTTGGTCGGTGGAGATTTCGGAGGATTGGGATTTTCAGAAGGTGGTGTTGAAGTAACTGGAGGAGGCGGTGATACAGTGGGAGGGGTGGGGTTTGATGGAGGTTTGGTATCTGTTGGAGGCGGTGGTGATGGAGTTTGGTTTGTCGGTGGAGATTTCGGAGGATTGGGATTTTCAGAAGGTGGTGTTGAAGTAACTGGAGGAGGCGGTGATACAGTGGGAGGGGTAGGGTTTGATGGAGGTTTGGTATCTGTTGGAGGCGGTGGTGATGGAGTTTGGTTTGTCGGTGGAGATTTCGGAGGATTGGTATTTGCAGGAGGTGGTGTTGAAGTAACAGGAGGAGGCGGTGAAATAGTCGGAGGGGTGCTTGGAGTTTCAGAGTATGGAGGAGGAGGAGAAGGAGAAGGAGTTACCGGCGTTGGTGTTGGTGAAGGTAATGGAGGAGAATGTGAGGGACTAGGGTTTGAAGCAGGAGGGCTCGGTGTTACAGCCACCGGAGGTGGAGGAGAATAATAAGTTTTGGATGGTGGAGCGGGAGTATTATCCTCCGGTGGAGGATTAGCATCGTCACCACCACTACCACAAATAGGCTTACAAGAGGCACATTCTACGTGACATTGATTCGGGCAAAACTTTGGACAAACATGTACCAAATTATAGCAATGTTTATACTTCTTAATCTTGCACGTCGCATGGCTTGGATTATTAGCGATCCCTGGTGGTGTCCCTTCTCCCATCACCACCAACATCACCATAACCACTGCCCACCACGCATGAACCCTAAAATAAGACATTATATTTTTGAAAGAATATAGAAGAACAATCAAAGTTTGAGATATGACCAACAAAACCAAAACCCAATCCAATTTATACACAACATGACCACTCTTTAAAGTTAAAACCCCACATGCCAAACCAATTGAAAAATCAGAATAATTTTGCAACAATTTAGGTCAACTTTAAAAGTATATATCGATCCCATATATTATATTTATTGGGCTTCATTGCCTTGACTATGTTTGCTTCCAAAATGAAAAAGGAAAGCATTATTATTTCCCACTTTGTTGTAGCTTTGCCGTAGAAGAATATTAATTAGTGAAGATCATCATCATCATCATCATCATCATCATCGAGAGAGAGAGAGAGAGAGTAACTTAATGTTGATTGAATAATAATTTGCTTTTCTTGAAAATTATATATTCTTTTCATCTCATATATTCAAATTATATACATAACTTGAAAATAAAGGGAAAAGTACTTTTGAATAATTCTATATTGTTTAATAGGTTTTTGTATGGTTTGTTTTAATTATTATTCATATATATACACTGAATATAATGTAGAATTCAGGGCTTTTTTCTAAATGATTTATGTTGATGATGTGATTGCTTTGAATAATAGTGAAGTTGTAGAAAGTGATTCAACTTTTTGTTGCGAGAAATGGAAGAATACTATGACTTGATTCCTCAACGCTCATAAGTTTTATAGGGTTTCGTTTTGTTGTTTACTTTCTTTCATGTGGTTTATTATTATTGTTATTAACTAATGTAAAGTCAATTTTTTCTTTTTAAAGTTAAAGAATCTATATTTCACCGATGATTTCTAACCAACATTTTCTCCAAAGATTTCCTAATTTAGAGAAAAAAATTACTCGAGTTTAGTTTCATAATTTGTGTGTTTGAAAATAATTAAACTCATAAACACTATTTTCATACCCATATATTCCTATGTTATACGTTGAAAAAATTTATTGAGAATAAGGTATGTGTGAGACGAGATGGTTGCTAAAAGGATTTGCAATAACATTTTTTTGAAAAACATGAATTTCAATTTTAATTTGTTTTTAAATTTGATTATTTATATAGAAAAAATAAATGGGAAGAGGATTATTTTGCATATAAATATACTATGGTTCACCATTGTGTAAAATAAATAACGTTTAGGGTTATAGTATATAAGAAAATACATCTTATTCCAAAACTTTATTTATTTATTTATTGTGTATAAAAAAATTGGCTATGCTTTTTACATAGCAAAGCAATATGAAGAGTAATAATAATAAAATTAAATTATTTTTTAGGGATCTTTTAAAAAATATAAAGATTTATAATGTATAGAATAAAAAAACGGAAAAAAGCACATGCCCACCATGAAAAATAACAAATATCCCGTCAACTATGAGCGTAATATACTTTGGTACACTACCATTTGGATTTTAGTTAGATTTGGATAGTCAAATTTAAATGATTTTTTTTTCAACATTCCCTTTTAATTTAGTTACTTTAATTTAGCCAAATATAGAAGATTTTTTTTTTCTCAAGATTACAAGTTTAGATTTGGCTAGTACACACATCTACATTTGTCTAAACGATTTTTTTGCACGATATTTTAGATTTGTCTATGTTTATTTTTTCAATATTCCTTGGTTTATCTTTTCAATATTCCTTGTTACAGTTTAGATTTCGTTAAACAAATTTTTACTAAACAATTTTTTTTAAATTCTTTCGATAGATTTGTTTTTTTCAAGTATTTATATTTAGTACACGATCTTGAACAGTTTGAAAAAAAAAAACGATAGGGAGGTAAAATAGATCGTTATATTTATGAAAATTTCCTTAAGGAGCAAATTAATACTAAAAAAAAATATACGTATAGTCATATAATTCTAATTTTTTTTATTTTTTATTAATTATATAGTTAGATAGAACTGAAAAAATAAAATGTATAATGCAAAAGGGTTATATATATCGATAAGGGCAAATTACTTTAAAATAAAAAACTTCTAAAAAATACTTAGAATGTGCAATAATACAATAGTAGTCTATCTTAATTTATAATAATCGGTCATAGATAGACTTACTAGATATTTTGATTCATTTGTTATATTTGAAAAATAGTCCGTTCATGGATAGATGAAATCTCATCATAAGAATAAAAACAGTACCAAGTACCAATTATACTGATTTATGGATTGGACCCTTTTCAGAGTCAAAGTTTTCGATGATAAATCTTTTCAATATTTAGGGTTAAAAAGATTTATAATATATTGGTGACAGATTCACATGGTTGCATCATTTTTGTATGTCTTCCAACAGTTTTGAAATAAAAACATCTTGAGCTCTACCAATTAGATATAACATGCAGTCTTTACATCTAAACTTGATTATTTGAGGATGAAAACATTTCTACTGTATTTGAAACTAAACTCTATCAAGTGTAAGAGAAACTTTTTCTTTTTAACATAACTCCTAAAGAATATGAACACCGAAATTCCTATACTACTTAATTAGAATGCATCTGATAGGTGACCCCTCGGCACCAAGCAACCTAAGAGGTAAGCAATGGATTGAATATAAACCCGGCTGGACGCCATCAAGCTTTAAACCTTCGACGAGAATGGTTTCCTGAAGCAATAAAGGGAATCACTGTGATCTTGTTCATAACTCAGTAGGTCAAAAGGAAACAATAGATGTGTGGAAGCTATAATCTTTAAGAGCAATTACAATAAATAAAAAATATATTTATAATTAATAAAAAGATACGAATGAAAACAAATGCAAAACTCTCACAGTTAAAGATGTGATAGAAAAAAATTGGTATTTTGTAGACGATTTCATGAACTAGTTGGGATAAGATAAGGTGGGGGTGACAATATATCCTATGATCTTTTTCTGTAACTTCCAAGGGAGAGGGGAGAGACTTTAAGTCATATGTTTGAATAGGCAACAAGAAATTTCTTCCTTCTCATGTCAATTATCGGAAGACAGAAACCATTGCACCATTTAATAAAAGAAAGAATTAGATAAAAGGTGACTCAAAGGTGAAAATGTAATGGCCATCAGGAAAACTGTAAAGAAAACATCAAGCAACACATTCGTTAAAGAAAGTGAATATGCTTCATTTTTCACATAGAATCTCTATCTCAAAAATACCATTCCTATTCTCAATCTAGCAGTCAGAAAGAAGAAATTCAAGATCCTTTGTAATTGGTTTAAATAATAAAGATACCTGAACAGGCATATATAGAATATATTCTCGAGTAAAGACAAAAGAACAAAAAAATACTTACCCTGCCTCTTAAAAATTCAAGATGAGATGGAATAAGATCTTGAAATGCAGCAACTGATAAGTAGTCAATTCCTGCGTGATTGAAGAAGACTTCAGTTGAACCATGGGAGTTTTGGAGACTATAAAATTCGACTACAAATTAACATAAGACTAATATTTCTCTCACCAACTAGTTTGATATCAGTGTTCTCTACAAGCCATTTTGCCCCATCTTTCATAAATCCTACATAACTTGTGTCAAACTCCTTTTTCCACATGAGACGTCTGCATTGGAATGGATCAAAGGTGAGTGAAGTTTCTTAGTTGAGTTTGGAAAACTTTCTTCAATACAAGACCAAGACTCTACAGTTTACGAAACACATTGCTAAATTGACCTCCTATAAACAAAAACAAACGAGGGACCAGCCGGCAGACACCGGTAAATGCACAAACCTGTAAAATTGAGGATTAATGGTCTATTGCATTCGACACTTTTTAGATATTAAATCCCAGATAAACATATAAGATGGTCTTTCCAGTTTAAAGTTGATTTTTAAAATAAGGAAAAAACAGGGCCAACAAGGAAGAATTGGCTAATTAGACAGTAACATTGGTATGCACAATAATAACATTTGCAGTTCAGAAATTCAGATTTGGGTTGCCCATAATAAGAACAAGAAAGACGTGAAATGAAAACCTAGAAGAACAAGTTCCTAAAAACAAAAGAATCAACTATTATATCAAACAGATTGCATCAATATGTAAACAGCTGAAGGATTAAATTCAGATGATTCCTCTTTAAAAGCAAATAAACAAACTGAAACCTCTTCATCCTGCTGACAACTCAAAAATCTTTACCTGTCTGTATTTAATGTTCTGAAGAGTACACGACGAACTCCTTTGGGAATATTTAAAGACTTCATCACCTCAGCTGCAACAATGAAGAACCTCAAGATTCATTGAATTCATGAATTGTTAAACATACCCACACACTGATGCAAAGCTAAATCAATGAGAAACATACAAAAAAAAATAAAAAATCAAGAAAATCAATGGATAACACTAGTAAACGCCTACCAGTAATGTTCTTATCTCTTGGAACGTCCACCAACAGTCCAGGACCTTACAAAACAGATACATAAGACGATTAAACCAATAATTTAACTCATCATTTAAAGCAATTATAGTTTTCGTACAAAATTGAGGCTTCAATTTAAGATAGATTCAGACCATATCAATACCACAAACACAATTAAAAAAAAAAAAAAGAAATTAAGAAGCAATACCATTAAGAACTTCCAGATCGAGTGTATCAACATCGAAACCAGCGTCGAAGTAGTGATCAAAAACATGACCAGGTGCATCGACGTGGGTACCAGTGTGAGCCGGAAGCTTCATTTCAGAATTGTTAGCAAGCGAGCCATTCTTCATGCTCTTAGGAAGCCAGAGGAACTGGCCAAGGCCTTGGTCAGATTCCCAAGCCGGCATATCTGTAGTGAACCGATGACTGATGTCGATGATTCTTCCATTATCGTACACCTCCCGGCGAATAGGAGTGAGGCCGTCGTCGGAAAGTGAGCAATCAGTTGGTCCGGTATCGACAACGGAAGGGTAGGCTGAAGTGGAAGAAGCGGCGGGAAGGAGGAGACCCTGGAACAAAAGGAAGAGGAGAAAAGATGAGCGGAGATTCATGATCGGCAAGGGGAAGTTGAATTGAAAAGTGATTCAGAAGTGAATGATTATTATATCCAACTTCTCAGATAACGTTGGACTAAGGGGATCGATCCTATTCTTCTTTTACTTTTTGTGGGGAATAAATTCGGACTCTTAAAAATAATTTATATGGAAAAGGAAAACCCCAATATATTTTTGTAAATAAATAAATAAATAAATGCTATTAATTTATTTAATATTAAACTTTGAAGTAACTTTTTTATTTTCTTTTTAAAGAAACAAAATTCTACCTATCAACTAATTTCCTATTAATACTCTTTTTAATATTAAAAAAAAATATTTGTTTTCATTAATATATTTTTCTTTCAATCTTAAAAAGAATAAAAAACAAAATCATATCTATTTTCTAAAAAAAGGTTTGAGTAAAATTAATTGAGCAAATTACACTTTACGTCTTTGGTCCTTAGGTTTCAAATGAAACATCCAAAAAAATCTTTGAAATATGGATTTTGTACTCACTTTACTTGACTAACTATGATGCGACAATTATTTATCTCAAAACCAATTATTCTTCTAAATTTCAAATATCTTCGATTTGGACAAGTCTTCAAGTCTTTATTGATAGATTCTTGATTCTGTTTTGCTTTCTACAATTCTCATAGGTGTATGTGTGTATATATATATACATATAAAAGTCTTTTACTACATTTAATACCTTTAAACAATATAAGCTGTCCACATATGCAAAACAACAAAGAAGATGCTTAAAACTATACAGAACTCCATAATTTGAAAGCTGAAGGATTCCCATGATGCCTTAATTCAAACTTCAGATTCTGAGACAAAAAGAAACATGATCGATAAATTGGTAAAATAGTGTAGAAAAGGACTCAAGTTTATGGATCATATTAATCACAACCACCAAACTGATATGATATATACTTGAGTATCCAAAAACAACTTAGCACACTTACTAATGGATGATTGATTAAGAATCAATTCTATAAAAATGGGACTTACGAGATAATTTTCATTTGATTAGAATGCATCGTATTGGTGATCCCTCTGCTCCTAACAACCTCAGAGGCAAGCAATGAACCGTATATAATCCAGTCTCAATGTCGTCCAGTTTTAGGCCTTCCACCAGAATGATTTCCTGAACACAAAGAAAAGTTAATCTCACTGTAACAGTAGATTAAGCACCAACAAAAGGAAAATAGTTTGTAATTCCAAGCGAAGTTATAAAATGAATTTTTACCCATCCTCAGAACAAAGTGGTCATGCACTGAAATTATCTTAAACTCAAGGTTGTCCATAATTTTTTTTTTTAAATGGTTTTTCCTAATTTGTCATCTGCATTGCCTTCATCAATAAATGAACTCATATGGTGGCTATCATTCACAGAAATCCCAGATCATCGACTCATGTACAGAACACAAAAACAAGGAATGTTTATTTCTATGAATCACTTTGATTTTTTATTTTCACGCTTGATGGTATTTTTATCTTGCCCCAAAGATGAATTTTAGTGGAGAGTGTTTTAATGAATAGATAGAGCAATCAAAAAGGTATCGTTAGTAAAATTGAAAGTCGTACTCTGCTTTCCAGAAGCTCAAGGTGAGCTGGAATCAGGTCATCATCAGCTGCAACCGATAGGTAATCAAGTCCTGTTGTTAAAAAATATCTCATAAGTCATCATATTCATCGCAGTTTAAAGAATAAAAACAAATACTTTATTAAATTGCATTGAAGGGGAAGAGATTGCGTTTAAAGTAGGAGAATTCAAAACAAGAATGGTAGTTCTGACTGTCTAGAATAGTTTCGATGCAAAATAGAAAATCTAATGTGAATAAAAACAAAAAATTAATTAATCATTGCCAAATGAGAAATGCTCAACTAACACCGACGGCATAAAGCTTCATGGCAGCCACACGATTAATGTTCGATTCCCCCACCCCATACATTATCAAAAGAAAAAATTACTCATATAAAATTTATGAATCAAATCAGCTAATCCACTTTTCACCTTCCAAGTACACAGAAGAGGAAAATCAGTGATGAACAAATTACAAGAGTGACGTATGTTCTCCGGTTAGCTAACTATTAGAGTGATGAGCGGAAAAACATTCAACATACAATTGATGATTTTTTGTCGTACTTCCAGATAGAACTATTTTACTGAACCTTGAGTCGAGTTCATTTCTATGTTTATCAAACAAACACCATATGCATTTTTAGTTTAATGTCGTGAGATTGCAAAAGGAAGGGATTGCCTATCTCAATTCTCACCAATAAGTTTGATGTCAGTATTCTCCACCAACCATTTAGCTCCATCCTTCATGAATCCAGTATAGCTTGTGTCATATTTCTTTTTATACATGAGCTTCCTGAAATGGCAACTAATTTCACATTAGTATAACTCCATTGGTTATAGAAGCTAATACTTATTTGATTAACTTTGGGATTCTATTTTACCAACAATCGACAATCGGAGGAGTAACCTCATCTACCTTATAAAAATTGTTAGATCCCCACATCTAAAGGTAAGCATAACAAGAAGCAGTGAGGCCTTTAGAAAGGAAGTATTAACAGAACCTTCTATGTTGCCTTACAAATAAATATAGCTGTTTTACACTGTATACATGTATGCGTTCCCACAAATTGAACGAAAAAACAGTAATTTTGTTAGAGTAATAAAAAAACTAATGGATTTTGAACCTATTGGATTTGGGACAGTCCAAATCTGCATACATGTATAAACATCGATGATTTTACCTGTCAGTATTTAGTGTTCTGAACAACACGCGTACTATTCCTTTGGGGATATTTAGGGACTTCATAACTTCAGCTGTAAAAATACATTTGAAAGTTTACAAATATAATAACACAAATTCTTGAGTAATTAATGATCAGAAAGGAAGAATTTGTCTTGTTCAAGCCAATCTAATTGTGCCAAGTGACTGCAGTTCAAGAGTCCCCATGACCTAAAATAAATACTAAGATCAACCATACCCACAGACGGAAAAGGTTAGGCTAGTTATAAGTATGTTCGGATTGGATTCGTTTAAGTTCAAATAAATTGAAACATTATGAATTAGGTTGGTAATGGATTCTCCTAAAACTAGTTTGGGACAATCCAAACCCACCCAAATTTTTCTTAATTGAGAACTGCCTCTTATGATCACTTAATATAAAATTACAAAAGTAGATATATATTCTAATTCTACTTTAGCAAATGCTCTCTTTATGAAAATTGGCATTTGGTACTAATCCCAACTCATTTTTTAAGAATACACACCTGTTATATTTGCGTCCCTTGGTACATCCACCAACAGTGCAGGACCTAACATACAAACAGACGTCATTATCTATTGCCCCAAAATACAGATAATAAAGCAAGACAAGAGCCAACCCTTCATAAGCCAAATAGGTAACTAAATAACAACTTTCCACGTCCAATTTTGCAAGAATCACATAATCAAACAACAAAATGGTGGAGTAAAAGATCAAAACTCAGCAGTCTTCAAAAACTTTCATCTCTAATTAGAAAAGGGGGGTTGGGGGAAACATAAAAATATATTCCCCGTATTACTCACCATTGAGCACTCCCAAATCGAGCGTATCGACATCGAATCCAGCGTCGAAGTAATGATCAAACATGTGACCAGGAGCGTCGACGTGCGTGCCGGCATGATTGGGAAGCTTAAACTGGGAGAAATTGGCTTCGGAGCCGTTCTTCATGGTCCTCGTCAACCAGACAAACTGGCCGAGCCCATTTTCCTGGAAATCCCAACACGGGGTCTCTGGGGAGTATCGGTGAGTGATGTCGAAGATTCGACCATTGCCGTAAACCTCTCTACGGATAGGGAAGAGAATTTCGTTGCTGCTGGACACCGGTGCTTCAATTTGTTGGGAAAGGGAAGGAATTGAGGCGGAGGAAATTGTGAAGAGTAGTGAGTATAGTAGTAGTAGCTGGAGTGGCAGTGAGTGGTTCATGGTTTCAACGGCAAATGGCGCCATCCTACTGTTCCAGATAATCCCTCCATATATATATATATATAAATAAATATTAAGATAACAATTCTACTCATTTAATTATAATAATATTTTTAAAAAATTACAAAATATTTACGATAGTTTATTAGCGATAGATTTTTACAGATTTTTCTATATTTTTAATTTTTTAAACGTTACTACATATTTAATTATTTTGAATCTAATTGTTATATTTGTAACTATTTCAATCAAATTTACATAAGTAAATGAAGTTTTAGAGACCTAACACGTAGAATTCAATTTTAAAAATTTTCAATATTAAAACAAAATCTATTAAATACAAAAGTTCAAGTTGCAAAGTTAAGGAGTTCATAGGTCTCACTACTAAAAAAAATATCCTAAGAGCGGGGGATTCAATTAACCGAGAGTCAGAAGATGAAATTTCACCTCGGCCATCAATAGGTTTAGCCAGGGAATTTATAACACGACCTAAATAAGCCTCGCTTATTGGTATCTGAGCAATTCTTCCCTCCTGTATCAGCAAACTATCACCCTCAACTTCTTATGTCGTAGGTCTCTGAAGTTCACAACTCTTAAATTTCATAACTCCTTATTTATCGTTATCCCGTCTCATCTCTTACCCCAAATAACTCTAAACTTTTAAAAGGCTTTTTAGATGTGTTTTAGAATTGAAACGACTCTTTCTTTCACAAACTTCATAGATACCATTTTAGTAATATTCATAAATTATAAGGTTCTTTAGAAGAGAAAAGAAAGCATTTTATTGAGCTTCTTTACCACTAATATTTTTACTACATGAACTTTTAACTATGACCAAATGTCACTTAGGTGAGGGAGCCATATGACATTGGATATGCAATTAGAAGAAACATTTGGCCCTACGTTCAACATCAAATGAGTAGAGTGAGATATTATATGGAGTTCCAATTACAATAATTATATAAAGTTTACAATTATTATAATCTACAATTTACCATGTTTGCTGTTCTGTACATCATTTCTAATATTATTTACTATTCTCTAATCACAAACTCTAAAACTAAATTAGTTTTAGTATCTATAAAACAATATGCATTTTGAACATCGATTATCATAATCTAATGTTGCACAGATTCTAATAACAAAATCAGTATCTCAAACATACACTAGCTCCTCTAGTTGGGCCCATTGATCATATATTGTCCTTCCTATGTTAGTGAAGAGACTTGGAGAGTGCACTTAATGCTCATATTCACAAATACCTTTCAAAATGGTTTGTGATATTGATTTGATCCCAAAAATATTAAACCTATATATGTTCATTGCCGACATTCTCCTTTTTCATGGATGCTTTCAAACTTTACTTCATTATTGCTCAACATTAGGGTGATTTTTGATCTTCACTATTTTTGGTGCATATGGCCTTCTCTTACATGATTTCCTCTTTTATTTTAACTTAACAAGATATTGTTCGGAAGAATTTGATGTTTGTTTTTCTTTTTTTGGAATAAATTTTAATGATCGAGGGTAAAAATGAAATCTTTTACCATTTAAGGACACATGTGAAAACATGTTTCAAATTTTAAGGTATTTTGTATAATTTAAAGAAAACATTTTTTTTGTCACATGAGCTCAACCCAGCTGACAAATAACTCATTTTTTTCTAAAAAAACCAAACGTCTCTTTGATAATGTCATACTCCAATGAAATTACAGCATTATCATCCTTTATTGATTTAGGTTTTCGTCACGTTTCTTCTCATCTTCCCACGTGACTTCTAGCATTTTCTTCTCCTTCTCCGATGTCATCTTCTTCTTCTTCAGCCCATGCATTATTTCTCCCACATCTCTTCTCCAACCCTAATCGAGATTAGCGAGAGTGACACTAGTAGACTTGATTATTAATAGAATTTGTTATACATACCCATTTATTGTTGATTACAAAAAAGGAGTTTGTTATTGTAGTTGATAGGTTGATGGCCTTGCCATGACCATGAAGTTGCATTTAAGTATTAAAATAAGCAAACATGTTAAACACTTTGTAAGAAGAGAACCAAACTTTATAGTTCAATTTCACCCATATATATATATAATAAAAAAAGGTGATTAAACAATACATTAATATTTATTTTGGGGGGTCTTTATTAAAGTAAGAAGTTGTACAATGTTTTGTGGAAGTCTCAACTTCTTTTGCGGATCAATGGACAGACACATACCAATGCCCAATTAAAAAAATATCTCAACACAAACTCACAAACACAACACACACACACACACACACACACACCTCTTCCAGCCATTCTTCCATTAAAATCTCTCCCAAAACCCCTTCCTTCTTTCTCTTCATCATAAATCTCTCCTCCCAGCCATGACTATGAATATCCCTTCTTCTTCTTCCTTCCTCTCTCTCCTCCTCCTCCTCCTTCTCCTCTCTCTCTCCTCCTCCGTTCAATCTCTCACCTCCCCTTCCGATGTCTCCGCCCTCAAAGCCTTTAAATCCGCCATTAAACCTTCTTCCATTCCCCCTTGGTCCTGTTTAGCTTCTTGGAATTTCTCCGCCGATCCCTGCGCTCTCCCTCGCCGCACCTCCTTTTCTTGCGGCCTCCTCTGCAACTCCGCCGCCACTCGCGTCACCCAACTCACCCTCGACCCTGCCGGTTACTCCGGTACTCTTTCTCCACTTATCTCCAAACTTACTTACTTGACTGTTCTTGATCTCTCTGATAATTCCTTCTCTGGTTTCATCCCCTCTGCAATTTCCTCTCTTTCCAATCTCCAAATCCTCACTCTCCGATCCAATTCCTTTTCTGGATCCGTTCCCGCTTCTATCTCCAATCTCAAATCACTTGAATCTTTGGATTTTTCTCATAATTCCCTCACTGGGAATCTCCCCAAATCTCTGCATTTTCTCTCTCTTTTAAGACGTCTCGATCTCAGCTTCAATCAACTCACCGGCTCTCTTCCTAAACTCCCACCTAACTTGCTTGAACTCGCCTTAAAACGAAATTCCCTTTCTGGGTATTTGGATAAATCGTCCTTCTCCGACTCCAATCAATTGGAAGTTATCGAACTAAGTGAGAATTCCCTCGCCGGAACCTTACCGCCTTGGTTCTTCCTCCTTCCTTCTCTTCAACAGATCAATCTCGCTAATAATAGTTTTACCCACATCGAGATCTCCCCTGCCACCACTGGTGGTGCTGATCTTGTTGCCGTCGATTTGGGCTTCAACAGAATCGAAGGGAACGTGCCAGTGAATTTCGCCACCTATCCGGCGTTGTCCTCGTTGTCGCTCCGATACAATCGGTTACGTGGCGCGATCCCATTGGAATTCAGTAAGAAGAAAACGATGAAGAGATTGTACTTGGACGGGAACTTTTTGACTGGGAAACCACCGGCGGCATTCTTCTCCGGCGGTGAAGATCCAGTTTCTGGTAGCTTGGGGGATAACTGTCTGCAGGGATGTCCACAGTCATCTCAGCTGTGCGCTCCCTCGCAGAAGCCGAATGCGGTTTGCAAGGAAGCGTACGGAAACGGGAGGGGAAGAGGAAAACCGATGCCCTGAAACCGACATGTCGGTCAATTATATTAATTATATAGGTTCTTTTTTTTTTCTTTTCCTTTTTTTCTTGAATTTTACGATGCATCGGTCTTTGTATAGTTTGGGGTTTTCCATTTTTTTTTAATGTACTTTAAAAAATGTATTTATTTAGAGTTTGAATTTTTTAAATTTTAATAAATAAATTATAAATTTGAACTCAAAATAATATGTTACATTAAAATTTTAAAATCTTGTTTAGTAATTTTTGAACATTTTCTTTCCATTAGTTGAAATGTAAATATCAAAATGCATATATATGAAAGAGTTAATGTAGAAAAATATGTCACGTTTTAATGATTAAAAAACAATTACTATAAATAAATATTGATTTGTCACTGAATCAATTTTTAAGAATTGAGTTACTAACACTCAATTTTAATATAATTAATATGAACTATTTTTCTAAACATCGATGGTTCGATCTTCGTTTTGCAAAGAATAATTTTAAAAAGATTATTTAGACAAAGGGAACGTAAAAATTAGATTTTGTGGATAATTTGTCAATAAAAAGGCTAAAAGAGGAGCATTTGATTCTAATATTGAACAATACTTTGTCTATACATAAAATAGTAAAAGTTTTTGTTTAACTTCTTGACTTGTTTATTTTGATTATTTAAATAAGGTAAAATGTATTCATTTGGTTTTGGTCAATGACTTTCTTTTTTCCTTTTTTACAAGAGAAGTGGAGAAAGGAAAAAAAAAGAACAATAAGAGATATCTAATAAAAATTTCATCTAGGAAGACTTTATTTGATTAAAGCAATTAGAAACAAATGTTTTCTTTTTTTTTTTTTATATATGAGAAGTAAACTCGTGAGGCAAAACATTGTAACGACGCTTAACAAATAGAGACCTTGAATAAGAAACCTCAACGATGTATATAATATAGAAATTTTGATGAATTTCATTTGAATATTGAGACATTATAAAAAAAGCTCCATAAAATCGACGGATCAATTTTCGTCAACTTCAGGACCATTGAAATGGCCTAATGGAGGAAGGTTGGAACTTTTCCATGATCACGAGAGTCTCGCTATTGGAATAAGAACAATAGTGAGACTCTCATCTCCCTACTTTCAAGAGGAACATTAGAATTATATTCATGCATTGTAAGAGATATCAAAGGATGAGTCATTCAGGTGGTTTTTGCAGTGAAAGGAAGATCTTGGAATCGAACGACGTACTCCACTTTAGGAAACGCGCGCCTAAGCAACATGATCTTGAGTTAAATGAATATACCACCTGTTAAAACTAATGAATCATGGCGAAGCAAATAGAAATACATAATCAATATAAATCACAAAAAAAAAAAAAACTCACGTAACCTTAGAATTGAAAGTCTTAATTTCCCTACGAATATTTTTACTTTTCTGGCAAAACCACATGTCATAAATATTAAATTCAAAACCGCAGTGATATAAAAACGACACTTCAGTATAGATATGTAAGGATTAAAGAGTGTATATTTAATTGTCGACTAAGATTAAACGAGGAAAGATGAAGGAAGGTGGTGTGTAATGTGATTGTGATGTGTACCACTGCTTGAATGTGAATGATGGAAAGAATTAATGTAAGGTGTGAACACAAACAAAGCTCCCATTGGAAGAAGAGGTGAGTGTGTTAGTAAATCATTACCCTTAGGCTTATATTTACTTTTGCTCTAATGCGTATAAAATCACTTTATTCTAATCATCAAGGATTGCATGTCCTAGTGGTGAAAAGGACAATATCTAACTAATAAGTCATGAATTCAATTATGGTGGCCACCGATGTTTTTTAACCTCGTAAACCTTCGAAAAACTATGTTATATTTATCGGGTTTTTTTTTTTTTTTTTTTTGTTGGTAGTAGTGGAGAAGAGGGAAGATGAGAATAATATTATATGGTGAGTTGGTGATTAAGGACCTTTGAAAGTGCCTCTTGGTGGCTGCTCTCAACCTCAGTCCTTTAATATTAAAGCAAATTTGACTTTTTATTTCTTTTTTTCTTGTTTGAAAGTAAAACAATATATATGTAGGTGTGAAATTCTAAATGAAATTCTACTTTGTTTTCATCTAAAAATCTAAAATAATTTTTTTAGGAAAAGAAAAAAACAAGAAAATAAGTAAAGGAATAAATTGAACTTTTTTTTGTAAGATGGAATTTTCCAGCTGGAGCTTTGAATTTTATTGCCTTTGTGAAAGGTTTGAAGCTCAAGGAATTATTAAAATTTACTTTTTAAAATAGTTTTATTGTGGATAAGGCATACAATTTATTATTATTATTATTATAGGCTATTGGATGGTCAATTGGATAATAAGTGTTGTTTTGAAAAACAAAATAGTAAAAAGAAAAAAAGAAGGATTTCTTTTGAAAAATATTTAGCAAAATATAGTGATTTTAGCAACCATCCATTTAAAATTTCATACATAATTTAAGATTAACAAAGGAACAATTAATGTAGATATTATTGTAATAAGTGTTTGAAGTTTGCATATATATATATATATATATAATTAATCGTATAATTAAAAATGTTTATTATCTTGTTATTTGCTTCGTTACTTCTTTATACATGTTAACTCCTTCAATAACTTTTCTATAATTGTTATCAACTTAACTCAACTTTATATTTTTATTGCTAACCAAATGTTCCTAATGAATAATTAATAATTATGACGAAAATAGTGTTGGTCTTACTCGATCAAATTAATTTACCTCTTTCTAACATATAGTATAATTTAAGAGGTAAAGAGGTCATCGAAATTTAAACTTACAATAATCTCAAACTAAAGTCTAAAATTATTATTATTATTATTACATATATATATATATATACACACACTTGAATTAAAGGATAGAAATTGTTGGAAGAATATTTGGTGTACCAAATAACTTTGTAAACATTATTAAGAGAATAATACGATCTTCATTTAATAAACAAAATTAAAAACTTATCTCCCAAATATTACAACTGTTTCCCAATGAATAGTTGATTAATATATAGTTATTTTTTTAAAATAATAATAATAATAATTGCTCTAACAACAAAGTATATATATATATATATATATATATATATATATATATATATATATATATATATATTGAAAATACTCCAACTATATAGTATATACAAATATAAAGCCTATCCTTGTAGCTTAGGGTTTATTTAAAAGGGAACCAAACACTCAAATATGAATTGCACAAAATACAATTTGTTGAACAATATTTTGATGTTAGTTGTTGTTATATTCTTTAAGTTATAATAACAATCTCTATCTTATACAACTAAGAGTGGTTACCATGCATATCTATATATATATAATTGACATAGACCAAATCTTAAATGCTAATTAATTTATTATTTTAGTATTTAAATACCTTTTTTTTTTGTATTCTATTTCTAATTAAATGACTAAAAGACAAAACCACATCAATATAAATAATTATTCGTATAAAAAATTGCTCATATGTTAACACATTTAGTGAAATTGAATTACATTTTAATTACCTTAAGTTATGACCATTTAAAATTTGGGATTTAAGAATTAATTAATTAGTTAGTCCAAAGCATGAATATGAATATTGGGATGAAAAGAGAAAAACAAAATAAAAATAGACATATTGAAGAGAAATATTGGTTGGTGAGGACCAAATTATTATATATGTTTTGGTAAGAGAAAGGGGTTCTTATGGACAAAAATGAGAGAGAGATTTGCTCAGATTACAACCCACATGCTTCTGTCCACCACTTTTGGTCAAAAAAAAAAAAAGTCTCATAACAAAAATAAAAAAACTATTATTTAAATAATACATCGAACAATTGTTTTAAATGACAAAACTGATAAAAATATATTTATCTATTGAAAGATAAAAATATTAATGATGATATATTTACAAAGGAGGTTGACAATCCCATGAACAAAATATGTCACCCAAAATAAATTGTGAAAATGGTGACACGCTAAGATGGAAAATCATGCCAATTAGTTCTAAACTAATATCACTTTACAATTCAACTATTTACTTTTTCTTTTCTTTTTTTTTTTAAATGAAAGTTTGTGTTGGCTTATAAACCTTTTACTGAAAATTTATTGTAAATATAAAAAAATGTTGAAGATATTAACAAAACCATAGTAAAATTTTAGATTCTATTAAAGTTTATCATTAATAGAATATGAACTTATGATATATTTTGTAAATATTTTAGTTCATTTTGTTATACATCAAGATATTCCTTTGATATTTTGATTTCTTATTTTTAAAAATAATAAAACAAACCAATATTTTTTTCTTTTATTTCTAATTTATGATAGACTTAAAAAGTGGTAATCATATATAATCGATATTTGACTCGGTATTATGTATATTGTCTACTAAGTTATGATCAAATTGAGAAGTACAACAAATACCTAACCTATAACATACTAGAAATATTAAAAAAAAAAAAAAAAAACTCAAGAAATACCATATAATACTATAATCATAATGTGAAATTAATTAGCTGCAAAACTATCAAACTTTTATTCATTAAATTTACAAATTTTGAGTTTCTTCTATGATTTTAATTTACGAAAATTGATAAACTGGTATTTTAGCATATATTCATTAACAAAACAAATGAGTGTGTGTGTCTGTCTGAGTATATATATATATATATATATATACATATATATACATATATGAAGCATGCATCATGGATTAGTAATGTTGTTACATAGCCAAATGTTGTTACATAGCCAATCAAAACCCTCGTAAAGCCCTTGCCCAGAAGTTGCTGAAGTACCTTGTATGTACCTTTATATATATATATATATATATATATATATCACAAAAAGATAAACACTCAATTTCATTTCTTTTACTGAGATGGAAGATCAGTTTTTAAATTTCTAAGAGGCTTTTCTTTTTCATTATAAGTTTATTCTTTAAAAATTTTATATCAAATTTGATTTTTCTTAAGAAAACAAATTAAAGGTTGTTAAAGTTTCAATTATTCTAAGTTTGAGATGTCTTTGATCTGTTTTTAGTATTTAGGTGTTTAATTATAAGTTACAAAATTTACAAAAATGCATGCCTGTAGTATTTTAGAAAATTTATAGCTTTCTCAATCACTTTCCTTGAGGGAAAATTATGTCATAATGTCATTAAGTTGAGTATTCCAAAGTTAGAGAAGGAAAGACGATTAGCCTTTTCAAAATAGCATAAATTTATATATATTAAGTTACATGAATTAAAATAGCATAAATTCTAAACTATAGCCTTTTCAAAAAGGGAAAGAAAATAAAAATTAGAGATCTCGAAATGAAATTTTAACTCCTACTTAACCACTAAATAAGATTAACTCAATAGTATAGAACAAATATGGTAGAGAACACAATCAATTCTGTTTTTAGTTTTAAAAAACCAAATGCAAATCCTATTTTGAAATTTTATGGCATTTTAAAAGGTTGAGAGACATAACTGACACTACATTTAAATTTAAAAACTATTTGTAAAAAAAGTTATTCAACAAAACAAGTTTCCAAATAGAAAATTGTTGTAAAACATGATATCTGAACAGATGAGAAGAAAATTCACATACCATCTTCTTTGAGAAAGTGTGTGGAGGCCAAGTTTAGTAGTAATTTCAGAGAGAGTCATTGCATGAGGCAGATCTTGCTTGTTTGCAAATACAAGCACAGCTGCATTCCTTAGCTCTGCCTGTCAATTCTTTTTTTCTTTATTATTACTGTTTACATCTTAAAAAAATCTCATAAACACAAGTGTATTTTATCTAAATGATAGAGAAGTATCCATGCATGCATAAAGATCATATTATGAAGTTATTAATTAACACCTCTCTTTTACTTTTTTAAACAATTTTGAATAACTATATCCCTAAAATTGTATACCAAATTTAGAAATAATTTCAATTTTATCTCATGATTATTGTTATCAAACAAATAAGCGAAAGTACAGTGAAAATGAAAATTCAATGTGGAGTATACCTCATTGAGAATACGATGCAACTCATTACAGGCTTCACAAATTCTGCCTCTATCACCGCTATCCACAACAAATACAAGTCCTTGGATGTTCTGGAAGTAATGTCTCCATAATGGCCTTATCTGTAAAACAAAATCAAGTTTTCATTTATTTAGATAGTTTGTTCTCTAATTAAATAAATATAAGTTCATCGCTACAATTACGTTAAATAATTAAATTAACACGAAGCATTTGTAACTAGACAAGACCATAGAGTACTATTTTCAGATACATTGTTTTCCTAAACGTTTCACAAAACTCAAAAACAGAGTTGATCATATTCAAGTAAAGTCAGTAAAAGTTTCTTTAAAAACACATGGCCAAAACTACTTTATAGTTTTTTAACTATCGAAAGATGGTTAGGGTGAGGGTATGAGCTTAGCTCAATATTCGATCGGAAGCCTAATTTTGTATATCGTCAATATTTTGGTCATTTTGGCTATGTTTTAAAACACTTGGCCTTAAAAGTTATTTGGTAGCTAGATTGTATCCTTATAGTGACGAAAATTTCATGGGTCGAATTTTAATTTTTAGGGTCGAATCCAAATTTTGACAGGCCAAGTAACAAATTTGAGAGGAAATCACTACCTTACCTATTTTTACATAAATAATTACAGTTCAGATGTAGAAATAAATATTGTAACCTTAAACAAAAAGAAGCTGATACTTCAACCATGAACTAGTTGTCAAACTTTAGAGAATGCGGTTTTCACCAAGTGTATATTTCCTACTTTAGAACAGAGGTTTCTACGCACTCATTTTCACCGACTTCTCCTAACCTCATTCTCCTCATGTCATCTATACTATGTCTCGAGAAATAATTTTCCTTAGTGTATCAAGAGTGTAAGAGTTTGTAGTCTTTGGTACTGAAACCATAACCAATAAAGATTCCAACTTCTCTTTCCTTTTGATATATGCACACGAGCAACGTTTCCAAATGGAAAATCACAAGCTTTCATGCTTCTTCAGGCATTTTTCTATATGGAAATTGGTTGGACAGGTAGATTGCACATACCACTTATTTTCCAAAACTCTTTAAGTAGTTTCTTGCTTTTAAGCATGTTTGTTCTCATGTCCATAATTGTTCTATTATACTTTTTTGCCACTCCATCTAGTTGAAAGAATCTCGACATTCTAAAGGATTGTCAATTTTAGAGAATTTTACATCATACTCTAAAATATCTTCTAAAAAGATTACTCTAAGTACATTCTAATACCTCAAATGTTTCAAGAGATTGGACTTTTATTTAGACCACCCAAATACTATCAAGTTTATATTTCAAACATGTATGAAACATTGTAAATGCTTATGCATGCGATATTTTCCATCCCTTCACCCCAAACAGATTTTGTCAAATATAATTTTATGATTTAAGATCTCTCACGTCCGACAAAATATTACATAACAAATCAACCACTTATGATTTCTAACATTCAATAGCATTTGAAATAAATCACTGCTGACTTTTAAAACTACACTATAATCAGGCTTAATTCAGCATTAATATATGTTATATGATAAATCCCACTTTTGACACACTTGAACAAATCCTATGACGGAAAGATTTTGCACTTCACACTTAGATTAAACAAATCCTTTGGCCGGGAGATGAGTAATCAAGTCAATTTTACAATTTAAATTAATTGGAAATATATTTAGATAAATTGTCTTACCTTATTTATGTTTTAGTTTTAGTCTTAGAACTTTCACAAACAAATGTTTTGACCATTATTGTTTCAGTTCCATTAACATGCATTTTAAAGCATATGTTCTTTACTTTTTCAGATTGTAATCGAAGTATAGTATTTGCAGAAGCAGAGTGAGAGGGTGTGATTTCAAACCTTATCTTGTCCTCCAACATCCCAGACACTGCAGCTCATATTTTTGTATTCTACTGTTTCCACATTGAACCCTGGATCAAAAATGCAATTATAGAACTGTTTAAGAATTATTTCATCCTTTTGCATTATCTCGAGTTGATCAGCGTAGCAAAACAAGGGATTAATGGTTCAAAAAAATAATAGAAAAGCTATTATGGGTAATATCAAAGCAATCGCTACTACCAAAATGACCTTGCGTAACCTGTTCTTTAAGAAAATTAGTGACTAATAAAAAAGGTAAAACAAAGAAAATACTTCATAAGTTGTAATATCTAACCAAAGAAAACAAACAAATAAATGTAGCTAATCTCCATTTGGTCTAAGCCGTGCACATTACCCAACAAAATTCAAAAGATAAAAAACAGGATCAAAAGGTTCTAATAAAAATCTTAGCTTCTTGAATATAGTTTTTTTAAAAATACCAAATAATAACACGAGGTGATATCCATTTTATCTCAAAACAATTTTGTTTTTCCAAAAATTGAGCCAAAACTAGAGATGGATTTTCAAAGTACAATCTCATCCAAAAGTAAATAAATAATCAAAGTACATACCAATAGTTGGCACGGTCATAACTATTTCACCAAGTTTTAGTTTGTACAAAATGGTTGTCTTTCCCGACGCATCAAGACCGAGCATCAGGATTCTCACTTCACGGTTCTGAAGAAGTCTCTTCCTCAACCTAGATATCACTGCACCCATGTCCGAAATCAAGGAATATAAAGAAGATGACAAAATTTTCAATCCAGCACCACCAGCTCTTAGTTCTGCAGGAGAGAGTAAGCCCAACTAAAAAAACGATGCGAAAGAATCAATTTACAGGGAAATGACATAATAGACCAAAAACTTCTACAGGAAAAGGCTGAAAGAGAATTGATTCTTTGGGACAGAAGGCAATAAAGGCCTTTGTCTCCCCTTCCAATGTATTTGTTTGCCAAAGTGAATGAACTTACTTAGGCTGATAGAGATGCTTTCATCATATCGTAAAAGAATATATTGTACTACTTTAGAAAGCAGTACAAATCACTTATCTTCGACTGAAACACAAACTGTGGCCCAGCTCTTTAAAAGAAGAAACGCTATAGATTGATCTTAGGCACCAAACGGTCTCCTCCAAGTAGCTCGGAACACAAACATACAATATTATGCACAATAATGATGATGGTCTGTTCAATACAGGAAATCTGAAAACAAAGTCATTGACTCATTGATGTTGATGGGGGAGATTTTTGTGAAAAAAGTTTCTATTAGTCATTGTACATTCAAACTTGATTGGCCGTTGTTCACACTCGAGAATATTACAATGAATGAAAATGAATATCACGGAAAACATATTTTAGTATTACAAACTTTACAGAAAACGAGTAAAAGCAATCTAGATGACTTCAATTTTTGGTAGCTGATTGGAAGATGAAAACTGCAGTCAGTACGCCAACCAATGCAGTAACGGCCAAGGCCACACTAGGCAGGGGAGACGTAACTCCAAGGTTCTGCATCATGAAAACAGTGATTCTTGTAAGGTTTCAATTAATTTAATGTCTGGATCTCCTATGAAACTTGTATGACACGTCATTAGGAATTCCTCTTCATTGGACAAAATAAACAAATGGGAAGTGCAAGCACAATCAACAACCAGCCAAGAATAATTAGACCAGCCAAGAATAATTAGACTGTGACTTCTATATCAGGCTAAAATCAATCAGGCAGATGCGGCACATCCAATGATCAGCCTAGAATAATTTAATGGTCCCTTATATATCAAGCCAAAATCAGCAAGACAAGTGTCTAGAAACAAAAATGACAGAGTAACAAAAACAACCATTGGAATACATTCTAGATGCACTTTAAGACTCATATTTAGAACAAACTCAACACTTCAAATGGAATACTTCAACTGGTACAAAAGGATACTTTCGTATAAATAATTAAGGAGAAGAGAATTTCCTGAACAGAAATATGATATTTGTGTATTGTGTCAAATGAACACGACCAAACCTCACATTGGAGCTAGAATCTTATTAACACTAACATTTAGGTCTTCACCGAAAGATAAGCCAAATTCAAAATTCAAAAAGCTAAAGAAATCCTTTAACAATTTCTTATCAACTAGCAGAAATATAAGTACCAATAACTTAGAAAGGTCATACCTCTAAAAGTCCCTTGCCTGTTGCAATTTCAACACTAATTGCAATTGCAAATCCTACCATTGCAAACCGCCCAAGCCAAACATCCAGATTGCTCTGTTGGGTACTTTGCTCACATCTTATAGAAACAGAATTTTGTTTCACTGCATGCTTCTTTTGACCAATTGGCTTGCTTAACACTGAGACCAAGAGTAACCATTAGCTGATACCTAACAAAATCAAGCTGAACCTTTGCCAAAATCCGCAACAAACTCAAAAACTCCAACTTCTATGTTATTTTCTAAACAGCTCCAGCAACAATTTTTAATATTCCAATAAAAATCAACAGCAATCATAAGACTCTTAAATTTAAGTGGAAGTCGCCTTAGATCACTTAGACTGAAACTTGTGCAATATGCAATATTTCTTTCTTAACACGGAAACAATTAGCAAACAACAACAAAACCACATATACGTAACATCCAGATTTTAGATATTAGGATAGTTTCAATCTTCACTACTATAATTCACAAAATATCACACTGAATACTAAAAAAAAAAGAAAAAAAAAAAACTCCAAAATAAAATTGAACAGAATAATTCGTCAAATCATAAAACTCATAAAGAAATCAAGAAGAAGCACTCGAATTAGGCGGGTAATAGACATAAAAAGAATCAGTACCGAGAGGAGAGCCAGTAGCGAACGTGGTTCCAACTCGATATAAATTCGGTAGGAGACTTCTATGAAGTGGAAAAGCTTTTGGTGCTGTTCTTGCGAAGGAAGCATCTGGAAGATTGTGTTCGGTTTTATGAATCGTTTGGATATTCAGCAATCAGAGAACAGAAAGAGCGAGATGGAAGAAGCTGTGAGATAGATAAAGAGAGCATACCGCGTATGGCGAGGGAGAGAGAAGCGGAAGCATGAAGAACGGCCATCTGAGGATGAGCTCGATTGGCGCCGGAAAACTGTTTATTGAAGCTCCCTCCTTATCCCTTCTTCCCCAATAAGCCAAATACACGAATACCACTGGCTGACGACGACCGTTTTCTTCCACATTTTGCAATTTGAGGAAAGCCACTCTGCCACGTGTCCTCCTCTCTATCAATATAATCCAATTTCTTCTCCAATGTGGATTTAAATTCAAAGGATTATTTTAACCTAATCATGTTTGGACTAACGAGATTATTATAATCTTGATTTTTTTAATTTTTTTTATACGTATACACATTTTCTTAATTAATTTTATTAAATCTTATTAATTATGATATTCATTTAATAAATTTAAGGTCATATATGATTGATATTATTAAATCTTTTTAAATTGATATTATTAAATCTTCTTTCTTAGGAATGTATGTGAAAAACATATCATTCCTAAATTGATATTATAATTAAATCTTCTTGCATAGAATCCTCACTTGATAAATTTATGGTTAATCTCTATAAAGTAATTTTCTCATATGTTTAGGTTATTGTATTTGGAATTAGTTTAAGCATACATCGCTACAACTTGCCTACATATAGTAGTTACTTAGGTAACAAAGCAAGACAAAAAATATTTGCAATACGTACTTAGCTATGTATGAATCAATCAAGATAGATAAGCTTTGTACAAAAGAGTATACAATACATGAGAAAATAAAGAAAATGTTCATCAAACCACGTACAAAAGAAAGAAGAAAAGTAACGATAGTCTGTCAAGCGTTATATGTCAGCAAGACCGTACAGTACTCTAATTTTAGCTTCGTAGGTATCGTCAACAAAAAATATTGTGTAATTACTATATTTTGAAAAACAAATTGACACGACTTCGATCATAATCTTCTCATGTTAGTTGCTTCTCAAAGTCATTTGTAACGGCCGACACTAATCAAAAAATGATTGGAATGAAGAACATCTTCACTCGGAGAAATACAACAGAAAGAAAAGAAAAGCATAAGTCGAAAAAATGTGTATTAGTGAAGATGAGACACACCTCCATTCTTTTTATTTAAAATTATACAACGATAAACATACATAATATATATTATGTGTGATGAGCAATAATTAATCTAACTCCTAATGTCCATAAGCTGCCTTGTAATCTGCCCAGAGCTGATCCACGGGCTTCTCCAGCAATTGCACGAAGTAATTGGCAGAGTAGCCATATTTGAGCCTCCAATTCAGCTCTGCCACGAACCCACTACTCAACCCCTCTAAATAATCCAAAAATCTTGCTGTCACGTCGTACCCTTGGTCCCATGAACTCCCGCCGCCCGGTCCCACCCAATGATTCGGAATATACCCCGACTTCAGCCGTATGTAATCGGCGATCCCTTCGATCAGCCCGCCTGGTGCATTCGGGATCCCATTCCATTGCCAGATATGAGTCATTTCGTGATATAGCACACCTGTAAATATGAATAAAAGATTAAACAACACATAAAAAGTAAGTATAACAGTTGTCTCATGAAGAAAAAGCTTTAGATGCATTTTAAGTTGTATTATGGTATTTCATTTTATCATAATTTATCAAGTAACAATCTAATACTTGAATTTATTTTATTAACTGTGTACAATATAGGAAATTTTATCAGTTTGAATAGTCGTGGTTAGTGGTAGCTTTAAACCTTTCTGATATTTGTTAGTTACAAAATTGAAGGTTTGATCTTCATGTCACTTGTACTTACCTGTTATCTCCCTCTTCACGTCTCCACCATAGTTTGCAATATAGCTAGCACTAACATGAATTTCGTTGTTGCTAGCAAAGGCCACTCCGTCATAGTCAGTGACAATGAATAGGCTAACCCTGTGCACATTCTTTCGATCAGCAATAGAGCTTTGCTGGAAAATTTTCCATATAAAATCAGTGGAAGCTACCATTATCTGTTTGCTGCAGTCAACGCCTATTTCGTTGTCGAAGCGCACACCACCAGGAGTTCCAACGGCCTTGTTGACGACCGTGAACTCAACGGAGGAAACCACATGTAGAAGAAGGAGAGAGGAGAAAAGGAAGAAGATGATCTTTTTGGAATAAGCCATGGTTGTTGTGAAGCTGAAGCTTGGCAAGTTTGGCTGCTTTATATAAGGGATTGAAGATTGATAAAGTGTTTGACTATTTGCCATAATGGCACCAAATTGAGGAAGGCTTATATGGGATAAAAGAATTAATATCATATATCTTTTTATAATTATGTGGGGTTTGAAATTAAAAAAAAAAAAAAAACTTTTTTTTATTATTAAACTTTTCTTTATTAAACATCATTAAATACTAGATTTAAATCAAAGTACAGTTGAAAAAGAGTAGGTCAGAATAATGGTTTTCTTCAAGATGTTAGATGCATCTGTATATCAATGTGAATGTTTGTGACATAGATATATATCGACATATGGATTTTCTTTATTCCATACCCATAAAAAAAAAAAGTCATGAGACATTTAAAGATTTCTTGTTATACAACAAAACATATATTTTATTATAGAACCCTAGAAAAAAACTAAGCATAAAAGAACCCATGAAGAAATGGAAATCAAAACAAGAAAGAAAAAGTTAATTAAAGAAAAAAAAACCCCACCATGAACATGAAGAAATACCTTACGATTCAAATTTGTTTTGAATTTAGTCTTTGGAATGTTATCTTTTGTCCTATTTCTTTGGCTTTTCTTGATTGTTCATTTCCCCTTATTTTCATTTCATGACACTTAATTAATTGATATAAAAAAATGAAGTAAATTAAATATCCTAATTAGTATTTTAAAATTTTTGCTAATGGGTTACTACTAGAAAACGACGACGTATTCGACCAAGTTTTTATCCAATGCATAAAATTGCATGTGTTGAACTAATGTGTGGTTTTCAAGTTGCTTTAGGTTGCCATGAAACCTTGACTGGGTGTGGCTGAATTTGTGCATTTGGTTGACCATTTTGTGCCTGAAAATTCTAAGCATATGCATTGTTATTTAGTTGGTAGCAAGGTCAATAGACTTAGTGTGTCCTATTTTGTGATGCACTTAACAAGTTGGTTCGTTTGTTTAGACCGTTATTATTTCAAATCCCTCTTCCTCATCCACGACCATTTTCCTCTTTATCTATTGAAGATGTTGATTGTTAGATTGCTTAAACTATAGACATTTTGAAGCAACTTATTTTGATATCACTAATTCAATCTAAAAGCTTTAAGTGAAAGTAAATTTAATATAATATCTAAGTTTAGATAGGAGATTAAAATACTTTGTATTCGTTTTTTTTTTTCTTTATTGTAACTATGATTGGATTGTAGGAAGGTCTAAGTAAACTATGGAAACAAGCAAGTAAGTGGAAAAGGGCAATTCAAGAGATAGTCACAATCAATATTTTGGTCTCTAATGTAATGAGTTGATTACATGGATGACACCATTGAAATTCAAACCAAAAGGTACAAAATATAATTGAGTTTTTTAATACAAATTAATAACACTTTTGTTGTGTTTGCGGTCTCACTTCCTTTATTTAATCATTTTATTTAAGTTCGATTGTAAATTTATTTTCTTTGGATTGATCGTTAGTTTTTCGTTTTTGTTGGGCTTCTGGCTTTTGTTTTTCTTATTCTCTCTCGAATGCATGTGGGGGTGGAGAAACAATCTTTCAAGAAGAAAAAAGTTAGAGACAAGTTAGACGAGTTCGCGTACTCCGATGGTGAGTGAAATTTGAAGATGAGATTAAAGTTTTTCTTATCAATAATTAGAAGAGAGATCGGAGATTATAATTGATATGTTTACAACTATCTCACCTCCTTATCGTTAATTATATTAATTTATTAAATAAGTTTAAAAAGTCTCAAGCCATGAACTTGAGGCGGCCCCAGCCCAATAGGCGAAGAGGGAAAAAAAGTCGAACAAATCGAACCGATTGGAACCGACCAGCAATTCGACCCATCAATTCAAGCTACTGGTGGCCGATGGTCGATTTCTCCCCTTGTAAGTTGGTTTTCGATGGAAATTTTTGTACATAACCATCCCCACCCGACAGATAATCAAGTGAACATTACAAAGTCAAAGTAAACTGTGGAGACAAGCAAGTAAGGGAAAAAGGGTAATTCAAAAGGTAGTCAGAGTCAATAGTTTGGTCTCTAAGGTAATGAATTGATTACATGATGACACCGATTGAAATTAGACTTTTGAATACCAATTAATAACACTTTATAATTTCTTTACAGCTGTAGAGCAAAAACCCCACTGGCTTCAATTTCAAAAGCTTTGCATTTGTCATCAAGAATCCCTAACTTGGCCTTAGTCTTATACTCAGTCCACAGCTCATCCACCGGCTTCCCCAACAACTGCCTGAAGTAATCGTCGGAGTATTCATTTCTCATCTTCCTGTTCAGTTCCGCCACCAACCCACTTCTCACTCTCTCCAAATAATCCAAAAACCTCGCCGTCACGTCGTAGCCTTCGTCCCACCTGTTCCCCCCACCCGGCTCCACCCACGTCTCCGAAATATATCCCGACTTCAGCCGTACATAATCCGCAATCCCTTCGATCAACCCGCTCGGAGCCTTCATGTTCCCGCTCCATTGCAATATATTGGTCATTTCGTGGTACAACAATCCTGAAATTATTAAAGACAAAAATCAAATACTTATCAAAACGAGCGTAGATGTTTAGTCCCAAAATACAACAGATGAAATTATATAAAGTTGAAGCTTTGGGTATAGTAGAAAGCATGAACGTACCTGTGATCTCCCTTTTCAAATCTCCGCTGTAGCTTGAGATATAGCTTGCGCTAACATGAATCTCGTTGTTCATATTGAACGCTACTGCATCCATGTTGTTATCAATAAACAGACTGATCTTCTGCACGTGTTTCCGATCGGCCGCGGTACTTTGCCGGAAAATGTTCCATATCAAGGCAGTCGCAGCTACCAGGGTCTGCCGGCTGTAATTCGCTCCGATTATGCTGTCGAAGCGGGCGCCGCCAGGGGTGCCACTGGCGTTGTTGATGACGTTGTACTCAACGGCGGAGATGGATTTTAGGAGAGCGAGAAAGAGTAAGAGGAAGAAGATGAAATTGTTGGAAACCATGGATCGATTTGTATGTGTCAACATAAGATGGTGAAGCTTTTAATTTGTTCGTTTGGTATTTCAATTTAGGAAGTAAGGAAATTGGAAGAATTTTCAAATTCTTGCTTTGACTTTGTTCAAATTTTCGAAACTACTCTATAAGATTTTGATTTTGGGAATTGTCTTTCGGAAATTTGGAAAAGTAGCCTTAATTTTGCATCATATTATTGGCGCACAATAATTCACTTTTTTGGTATTACAACAATTCGATTTGTTTTTTTTTTCTTTGGCTTAATTTTGCATCTCATTTGGTTTGAAATTTTTTTCATATCTTAAAAAGTTGTATACTAACAACGATATTGATATACTTTTAATTAAGTATACAATAATGTTCCTACGATAATTCAGAAAGATAAATAAGTGATATACTTAGATATCATTGACAATTAGTAAAGAAATGATAATAAGATAACTATCGATTAACAATCAGTATCATTGACAGTCAAATTACGATTAGTAACTAATAATATAATTAGGCAACAATGACTAGATAGTAAATCAGTGCATCATTAGTAATCAATATGAGAAAACAATAAGATAGTAATTAGATAACGATCGATATCAAAGAGTAGTCAATATCACATTGGAACCAATATAATTAGAGTGTTAGTATCAAATAGTAACAAAAGACAACAATAATGAAATAGGAATTAGTATCATTAATAATAATCATCAAACAGTAATCAAATAACAATCAGTATATCATATAGTAATCAAACAACAATCATATAACAATTAGGATCATTAATAATTAGTATCGAACGATAATAATTAACAAGTATTATTGACAACCAATAAACAAAAAACTAATACCCATTTTCTTTTCATTTTAAAGAACTCCTTCGTAATTTAAAAAAACGTTTCTAAACTTGAAAAAACAAAAAAAACTTTCTAAAATAGAGTTAAACCAATGAGTATATTTTTTAACCTAAAATGAAAATTTTAAAAATTAAGAAGAGAGAAAAAGAGAAAAAGTCAAAAATTAAGGGAAAGCCACGTGTGATTTGGTGCGTTGATTGTTAAAGTTCTAGAGAGCGGTGGTTTAGTCTAGAGAGATCTACATTTGCGTGGAATCAAGACTATATCCCCGAAGTATTGGCCTTTCACCGTTATTCTACTATATAAAGCCTTTTTGTATCCCCCAACGGATTCAAGAATAAAGTTGAAGTTGTGCTGTGTTGTTTGTGTGAAGTTTTAATCAAGAACTATGGCGATGATGGGGTTACCCAGAAATTCATTGTTCCTAATTCTTGGACTTGCATTCTACTTTCTCGCCGCTCAACAAGTTAATGCTTTGATGCCTTATCGCTCCATATGGGATATCATGCAGCCGGGTATGTCAACTTTCTTTTCATTATAATTGGGTTTTGTTTATATCAGAAAATCATATCACAATGCTGTGTAAAGAAAAACACAATTTTTAGATCCTGCAACATAATCTTTTTTCCTTATTAATTGGGTTTTGTTATCGGACCTAAATGAACAGGTGGCTACTCGGAGGACCCGTTTCGGATCCTGGAACAGAGTCCACTGAGCGTACCGAAATCGGCGGTGGACACTCTAGCAGTGGCTCGTGCAGACTGGAAAGAAACAGAGAAGGAGCACGTGATATGGATGGACATTCCGGGAGTGAAGAGGGAGGACTTAAAGATCGAAGTAGAGGAGAATCGAGTGTTGAGGATAAGTGGAGAGATGAAGGGGGAAGCTGAGGTGGAAGGGGAGAGATGGCACCGGGCAGAGAGGATGAGTTCATCAGGCAGGTTTTGGAGGCAATTCAGGATGCCAGGAAATGCTGACATGGAAGGGATAAGGGCACACTTGGAGAATGGAGTGTTGAAGGTAATTGTCCCAAAGTTGCCTCAAGAGAAGAAGAAAGAAGCTAAGGTTGTGAAGATTGAGGAAGGGGCGAAATCTGGTGGGGAAGATCTTAAGGCTACTAAGGCTGAAATGTAAAAAGAAAAAATGTAAAAAAAATTAATGGGTTTTGCAATAAAATGGTTCTTTTTTATCTTTTGGTAATTATGTATTAATATAGAGAAGTTGAAGAAGGATGTTAACTAGTGAGGTTTTGTCTTCTGTTTGATATATATACATATGCTATCAAGTTATGAGGAAGATACTCAGCTTAAATATAACGTAAGCTTTGCTAATCTATACTTTGGTGAAGTCGTTCTCAAGCAAACAATATGCGACGCGCGCCTTATTAGCGAGTGCGGGCGTCGACACAACCACCAACCGATTCGACTTGTCGAATGGCATCTTCTCTCAGTTTCCTCTTTCCCCAAATAATAATATATAATGAACAGTTTTTATTATCTATTTGATAACTAATTCTCATCTCCCTGACTTCGAAGTTAATCTTTGTCACGAATATGGCGACGCCGTTGATGGCTCTCGTATTTCTTATCTACTTCTTCCCTCTCCATTCCGCCGGTGATTCCTCCCTCCCTGCCGTCGTCGACTACTCGATTCTCCCTCACGCTCTGTCCGACCACAAGTCCTTGTGCTCTCAACTCGTTCTTCCTGCGGGCTATCCTTGCGCCGAGCATAAGGTTCTCTGCTTCTCTCATTTCGCTTCTAATTTTTTGGTTGATTAATTTGTGGAAGGTGTGGACTCGGAATGGTTTGTGAAATGAGGCTGTAATATTAGTGTTCATCGCTCTGTTTCGACTGGAGATAGTTGGATGGATTTTAGTCAACTAATTGCCTCTAATGCTTCTTGTTTGAGATTTCCTTTGAGTTTCTTGTTTATTTTCTTTCCTGATGTGGGACAGATGGAATTAATTTCTTTGTATTTTTAGTTCGATGCCGGTCCTGGTTTGATTTGGTTCTGTCAATTTTCTGGGTAATCCGACGTATATGTATCGTTCTCGAAAGTGTGATATGCGAAGAAATATGATTGAATTCAATTTTTACGTAGATCTCTGATTTTATCAATTTCTCATTAACTAATCGGAGCTTAACGCATTTGTACTGTGTAATTTTGTTATTATTATTATTTTTAAATGATGTTGTTCTTTGATCATTCTCTTCAGTTTTGAGGAATGTTATCCATTATTGCAGACTAGGCTGATGAATTGTGCTTTTAGTAATGCACTTGAGTACGATTGTGATTGTGCAGTACCGAGTCACTGATGGACGTCATTTTCTTATTAATTTCCTAGATTCAAACAAAGGATGGGTTTCTATTGGGTCTGCAACGTGTATCTTCACGTAATGGAGATTTGGAAAAGCAAAAAGGCCCTCCAATTTTGCTCCTCCATGGACTGTTCATGGTAAGTCTTCTGACAGTTATGCAATATTGTAACTGTATGGATTAGGTATTTTTTACTCTTTTTTTGGTCTAACTTTATTAGCAATAGCTAGGGAATTGACATAGCTGCCTGATATTATTTACACTACTGAGACTTATCTCCTTTTGTTATAATTTTCAACTGCTCCCACCTCTTGATATCCAGTGATATGATTATTTCCCATTAAAATAATTAATGTTCTCTATTAGGTCGATATTTACCTTAAACTTCTACACTACAGTCCAATGGTGCAACCATGCTTTCCAGTTATCTCTTAGGAACTGGTACTGGAAGATGAATGGGATAAAGCCTCAAGGCAGATTTTACCCAAGGCCCTATCTTATATATATGTGTGTGTATGTATGTATCTGTCTCTCTCTTTTTAATCTTCTGGCCTCTGTTTTCTTGTCTCTCCAAGGGAGATTCTTTTCAAATTCTTTTTATTCATCCCAAAGTATACTGAATGGTCTTCTTTAGTTTCGTTTGTTGGTACAACATTTCCATGCTTGGCAAGATCCAATTATCCATAAATTTCTTTTTGTCTAGGAGGTTAATAACTGCGTATTTTGAAACATGGATGGTGAATTTTGAATTAAGTTTGTAGTCTGGGATCATTCTCACAGATAAGGGGTTCCAACCACTAGTTTTTGATACCTTTCATTGTCTGAACGGGTGCATGTGCAGGCTGGCGATGGATGGTTTTTGAATTCTGCAAGACAATCATTAGGCTTTATTCTTCCAGATAATGGATTTGATGTGTGGATAGGAAATGTGCGTGGAACACGGTGGAGTCATGGGCATTCATCCCTATCAGAGGACGAGAAGGTAGGTATTCATAGTATACTTTATTACAAAATTCTAAGATGTGTAAGATGTTAATTAAATGCAGAGAAAGAAGAACATATTAACAGAAAGGGTTTTCCTCATTGTGCTGTGGATGTATTGCATGTATCTAGGAAGTTAAATAATGATACAAACATGGTGTAGCTCATCTGACTCGATGCATTGAGGTGGAGATTATCATGCAGGCAATTTTGGCGATTCAAAGTTCAAACAAATTTATGTGACGTTTTATGGAGTTAAGCAGTCACACGACAGATTATCTTCAAGGATCATTTGATTTCATGCTAATCGTGTTGATTTGCTAGAGTTTATTTTGTCTCAGAATTCTGCATTTTTTGTCTGGTAGATTATTGGTCCACAAGCATGGTAGGACAATCTTGAAAGTAGTTTAACATAAATTTCATCTGTTGAGTTCCTGTTTATGTCGTTTGACTCTAGTATATTATGATTGTAGGAATTTTGGAATTGGAGTTGGGAAGAGTTGGCCCTGTACGATCTTGCAGAAATGATTAACTATATAAATTCCTTGACAAACAGGAAAATTTATATTGTTGGACACTCACAGGTCTCATATGTCTTCTTCAAGATTGTTAATTTGAAATGGTATATTTTTGCTATGGTGTCATCTTTTATCTTTGTTCGCAGGGAACAATTATGTCTTTTGCTGCTCTTACCCAGCCAGAAATAGCCAAGAATGTTGAAGCAGCTGCTCTTTTAAGTCCTATATCGTACTTGGAACATATTACTGCTCCATTAGTACGTCTAATGGTTGACACACATCTTGATACGGTATTCTTGGCTTGATATAGTGCAATTATCATTGTCAAGTGATTATATTATTAATAGTAATAAGCTTATTTTTTATATTTTGTTCGACAGATAATTCTTGCCTCAGGATTTCATGAACTCAACTTTAAAAGGTTATCATGCTATGCTATGTCCATTTCTAATTTTGTAATGGGTTGCATTTTTAGCTTGACCATAGTGTACCGTACTCATGCCTATGTTTCTGTATGCTATTTCAGCAATTGGGGAACAGTCCTTTTAGATAATCTTTGTGATCGGCTTGTTAACTGCATCAATGTTCTTAGTTCAATAACAGGTTCTCTCAGTGCAACCTGCTTCATGTTTCTCTCTTTCTTTTTATTTATTTACTTTGTGAAAACTTGACTGTGGAATCCTTATCCAACATACTTGGACGATGCCTTCTTGAACCGGACATGAATCTTTCAATTCATTTGGCTCTCCTCTCACGCTTATTTATTGCTTTTATTTCTAGTATAGTACTTGATAAAATGCCATGATCCAATATTGATCAGGGTCGGGATTTATAATGGCATGCTTCTTCTTGTAGTTGGAAAAAGGTTGGGTAAAACTAAAAAAGAAAAGGATAACGAGTTGTTGATTTAAATGATTGCAAAATGTTGCTTTCTTCTTCATAAGAAAGTACATGAACTTATGAAGTTTGGATGATGAAGTTTGGATGTTCAATTTATTCAATTGCAGACATTAAATTTCCTAAGGATGCCATCTTTTAATCCTGCAGGGGAAAATTGCTGCCTCAATCGCTCACGTTTTGACTTATTTTTTGAATATGAACCACATCCATCATCAGCAAAAAACCTGCACCATCTTTTCCAGAGTATGCCCTGCAATATCTTCTCTCACTTCAACTTCTATCATACTATGACTTCGATGAGTCTTTGAATTTTTTACCTGCATTTATTTCTTGGAAAGTTGATCATAATGTTCCCTTGTGAAGTCTAATAAAAATCTCTGAACATTTGATTGTGAAGCTTTGCATCATATATTCCAAACTCTTTCAAGACTTAGAAGATAATCTGATCTCCCCACATGATATTTTTCTAGAAACCTCCTAAAGATATCAAAACTAACCCAACCTCAACCAAAAGGATACTCAGCTTTCCACGAACAGATTTTTCATTTAGACACCAATTTTGCTAATACTCTCCATCCTTAAGCAATTTTTCTTCCTTTGGCTTCCTTATGCTCATTAACTTCTCTCGTTCAATCTCTTTCCTGAATGACTTTTCATCTTCCATCATATCCCTCGCTTTCCTTAACTTCATCTATAATTAAAGCCAGCCCTCTATTTCCATTGTAATTTTGTCAATTACCCAACTCATTTCCTGTTTTCACTCCCTTGTCCTCACCTTCGCTTTCCACCTGTGCTTGCTGCATCAGAACTTCTCTGTTTACTTTCACGTTAGGCACAAACAACACAACCGAACTTCACTTATTATTTCCAAGCCGTTTTTCTTTCGCAGTTCATTATTTTCCATCTTGTACTTCAAGTCCGAACATTAGTGATGGTTGATTATTGGTTTAAAGAAGTGTTATAGTCTTCAAATCGGTTATACTTCGTTAGGACTTAGGCGGTATGTTTTTCTCCTCCTCACGGGGATAGTGACTCCACGGGCTTAACTGCCTTTTCCTTTTCTTTCACCAGTGATCCGCAAAGGTAGTTTTTCCAAGTATGACTATGGATTGTTAAAGAATCTGAGAGTTTATGGTCAAAGGATGCCACCTGAATTTGATCTCAGCCTCATTCCTGAATCCTTGCCGCTGTGGATGGCGTACGGTGGGAACGACGAGTTGTCAGATTGGACAGATCTGGAGCACACTATAAAGAAGGTGAAATCGGTACCAGAATTAGTTTACCTTGAAAATTATGGTCATGTGGATTTCATTTTGAGCATGAAAGCGAAGGAAGATGTGTATGATCCTATGATCAAATTCTTCAAATCCTTGGGAAAGTCGAGTAGTTTGTAAGGTGAACTTTGGTTAATGGGGTTGTAAATGTGTGTTGATATAAATGTGGGTGTCGTAGCCATATCCTTCTTGTTGTGGAGGGCTAGTTATTGTTCTATATCTTTGATATTGATTAATCCCTAAACTTAACACAAATACAAAAGAAATGAAATAATAATAATAAATATATATATTTTGAGGAGGTTGGTGGTTGGAGAGTTTCATTATTTTGAGGAGGAAAAGACTTGGGAATTCGAATTTGGAGTTGTCTTAGTTAAAATATATTGAAGCATTTTGTTGCACATAAGATTTTGAGGAGCACTCAAATTCACTGTAACCTTTTTTTATCTTTTATATTTTGTGTACGAAAGAGAGAAATAAATTTAGACCATACTTAGGAAACATATGATCGTTTTGTAAATATAATGGTAAATATAACAAAGGATTTAGTAAGGTTTTAATTTATTACCAATTTTAAATAGCAATATGGATTGGATTGATATATTATAAGATTTAGATTGGATTCTTCGAGATCGTATTCGTACACAGCTTTTTCTCTCAATTTTTTTACCATAATTAATTCACATCTCTCTTGCTAAAAAGTTGAGACAAAAATAAATTTTTTTAAAACTATTTTTTTTCTTTTAAGTTTTCAATCTCATGAACTTCTTGTTGTTTAAAATCCTCAGCAGTACTGCCAAGCGACTCGTAGCCACTCTCCACACGTTGATCAATTTTCAAGCAATATTCCCAGACGCTCTCTCGTTTTAATTTCACTTTCGATGTTTGAACAACGACTCCACCAGCTTAATCGGAAACTTTTTGGAGATGAAGTCCACGACCTCACCCTCGACGATTAGTATACGATAAGGGGTTTCAAGAGGTTGCCAAAGTTTGGCGTTGAGAATGTTGTCAGGAAGCAAGAAGCTTGGAATCTCATCGTTTCGAAGATGAATTACGTAAACATTGATTTGACCAAAATCATAAAATAACAAAAATAAAGAGTTGGAAAATGATGTTGATATATATATTGGTTTGATTCCGTCACACGATTAGTAAAATGTCCTCAAAATAAAAACAAGAGAGAAAAAACAAACAAAAAGAAAGATGATGATATAGAAAGTTTGGAAGTTTCTAAGTAGTAGAAGAACAAACTTGGAGATTACCACCACAAACAAGAGAACGTTTCCTTATCTCATCGATAAAGTATTTGATATTTCTGTCTGAAGACCCACCGTCGGCCACCGCTTTCTCTGCCGCAATTTTCCTCTCCAAAGCGTTCTGTCTTATCTGGACCGCCTTCGGTCCTTCCATGGATTCTTTAAGGCACTTCTTGATTTCATCTCTTTTGATTAGTTTGTCTTCTGGTGTGCCTCCATGTGGCAAGCTGTGGCCGACGCCGAAGACATCGACAATAAACTTGGCATTCGTGAGCTGATCACCCCATTGCGGAAACGTCACCATCGGCACGCCAGAGCTGATCGCCTCCACCGTGGAGTTCCACCCACAATGTGTCATGAAACATGCCACCGATGGGTGTGAAAGTATTTGTTCTTGTGGACTCCATTGAACCACCTTCCCTCTTTTGCTGGCCTCCTCCATGATCTATACAAGAAATAATTATCTTAATAAGAACCAAAAAAAAAACCCTGTTGGATTTATGATGATTTATTGGTTTTTAATTTTTGTTCTTTTTGTTGTTATTGATGTCATGATATTTTTAATCTTTCAAAGTTAGTATGTTTTAAAATATTGATAATCACTATGTTATCGATATTTAATATATATAACTTAATTAATATAAATAGAAAGATGAGACGATAACGTGAGCAAAGTCGTATACTTTTGATTTCTATCTTCACTTTATTTCTTGTTTTGGAAAGTCGTGGTCAAGACTGAAAAATCGATTGAAAAATTTATGTTAAGAGATAGGTCGATGTATAATTATGTTATGATGTTTTACTTGTTTGGATGAATAATTGGAAAAAGATTTTAACAAATTTTCATTGTAAATTTAATACAAAAGAATTAAAGTTTATTTGAAAGGTTGTATATTATAACTAAATTTTCAACCTTTCATATCTCAATTTTCAAACAAATTTCTGACTAAATTTCAAAGAATATTTTTGAAACTCTATGATTTTGGGGAGTATAATATTTAAATAAATAACGATATATATATATATATGGATTTAGAAACCTGATTAGGAAGAACATGGCACTTGACCCCAAAACTTGAAGCAGGTGGTTTCAAGACCCACAAGAAGTAGAAGCCAGAATCTACAAGTCCATAAGCAATCTCATCAACTTGTTCTTGTTTCAAATACACCACACTCCCAAACGATACATAAATCACTGACCCTTTTGGTTTTGAGTCTAGCCACACCATACAATCATCAATTTTCAAGCAATCTCCTGAAATCCTCGTTTTAATATCACCACAATGCTTGAACAACGGCCCCACTGTCTTTATCGGGAACCTTTTCGACATGAATTCAACGATCTCGCTCTCCAGCTCTTCAAATGTATCGATTAGTATACAAAAGGGCTTTGAGAGGTTCCAAAACTGCCCCAAAATGGCTTTCCCAATGACATGAAGAGGGCTGTTAGGAAGCAAGAAGCTTGGGATTTCATCGTGCTTTAAAAGAGGCAGAGAAGGAATTTTAACCTCAACATTTGGTTGGGTTTCCGATGGGAAAGGGATTGAGCCATTAAAATGGTGGTAATAAATTGAAAAAACGGCACATGATTGGACCCAAAAGACAGCGGAGGCAATTCCGAGGTCATCGGCCACGTCACACACCCAAGGCACAAAAGGGTTTCCAATAACACAGGAGACCGGTGGTCGGTTTTCTTTAGTTTGGTTTTTCAAGATGTGCGATAAGGAAATCGAACCTACACGTTGGAGTTGCGGCATGTATTGGTCATAGGAGAGGGGGGTCGTGGGGCGGGCAGAATCATCGTGGATGCGGCCATCGTCAAAGAATTCGAAGCGGAGGAAGCCACGGCCGAGAGGGGTCGGGGTGTCGGAGATGCTGCCGGCTTTCTTCATGTCCTGACCAAGATAGGCCGTGGTGGAGAAGGTGACGAGGAGGCCGGAGGCAGCGAGTTTTTTGCCAAGACGGAGCATGGGATTGATGTGGCCTTGGCCAGGGAAGCTGACGAGGAAGACATGGGGAAGGGAATCCATGGAGGAAGTCATTTGTTGTTCTGTTGATTTGGGACTACTTGGTTTGCAAAAATTTGAGGAAGATGGTAATAGTTATAGTTATAATTATTACTACTATCATATTATGTGATCAGATGGGATGATTGATGATTGTATTATAATATTTTGAGTAAGACAAAGACAAATATTTTTCTAAGTAGATTGTTATGTCATCTCCAAGGTTTTCAGACACCGAAATCGATGTGGACGTGGAAGACACAATCTTAAAGAATGCACTAAAAAGGAAAAAACTTTGGGTACAGTGGGAAGCACCCCATCTTCCATGCATCTCAAGTTGTGTTGGGATAAACATTATATTTCTTTGATCAATTATCCAACTCTCAAAATACTACAATCAATTAAAAGCATCAAACACAACTTAAAATAAAGTACATCGGTACAAAATTCAAAACATCTAACCATCTAAAGATGAAAACTTCATTCAACTTTCCAAAACGTTAAACAAAGATAAAAACGAGTTAAAGAAAAAACTTAAAAACCGATTAGAAAGGTATACTAAGGTTCAAACCAAATAACTTCAAATTCCACCGCTCAATAAAAAGAAAGAAGATAGTTTTCGGAAGGAAGGTTGAGCTTTGCAGTAAAGCTCAATTAAAGATTTGATCGTATAGGGGTAGAATCGTGAGATATGCAATAATTAATGTGTAAGATTGCAATAATTGAATCGACAAGTAGGTCTACAGGTGTGTAAACGAGTTGGATTGGATTGAGGAGTATTTTGAGACTTGAGAAGCATTCCCAACTCAACCCTAAAAATAGGACCAGGTTGGGTTATCGGGGTGTATAATTATTTTCTCATTCCTAACATTTGTTATATTCATAAATCCACACATCAAAAAACATCAAGAAGTACAACATTAATACAATAATACTAAACAAAGTTCTAAAACATTAGAATTACTTTAAAAAAAGTTCAAATATATATGAATCAAACTTCTAAAATCCAAAAGTATTTCGAGCGTCATACTATAAAATTTAATATAAATAACCCAACTCCGACCTTACAATATAGATTGTATGTTGAGTGTTTGGATATTTCGCAAATATTTACGAAAACGCCATCCGAAATTCAAAAAGAAAAATCATTTCGCAGGTTGTGAGGTTCGAACATGCGTGCGGCTGAGATTCGAGCTTGTGTCCTTGAGGTTGATTGAGTATGTGTTTGACGTAAATTTTCGAAGGGTTCAAATTATTTACAATTTTGCCACTGATCTTCAATTTACCTCATTTTGATTACATTGTCCTTATATCGGTGTCTATTTTCATAATCTCTATAAGAATACGAAAAATAATAAATATATGCATACATAATGATAGAATTAAGTATAATAATATAACCGATCAATTATAACCCCAACCAGAGGCAGACTTATCAATGGACCAGTCAGGACACGTGTCCCCTCACATTATCGGTTTTATATTTTAATTTTAATTTTGAAGTGTCAGATTATAATATATACTAAATAGTGCTTAACTTTTAACAAAACATGGTTGTAATGTAACGGTGTGCCCTCACTTCTACCACTAATATATGATTGTGTTTTCCCACGTTGGACTGGAGGGGGAAATCATTGTCAAATTACTTAAGTGCATTAGATGTATATATCTATCTTTATTCAACTTATTAAATTATCAAATTATAATTAATCACCTAACTCTTCTCTTTTTAAATATTATACAAGTGCATGAATGCTCTGAAGTATATATTGTTGTTGTGTATGTGTATGTGTATGTGTATGTGTATGTGTATGTGTGTGTGTCTAAGAATATCAGGGTAATGTTTTATATAAAAATGTCTGGAAGTGTTCAGGTGGGCACACCACAAACTTCTGGATGATTTTATTAATTCAAAGTTGACTTAATCATATATAGGATTTAACGTACAAACCAAGTCGTATTAAATATGATTAATTATACAAACATATTATAAAACTATTGAATATGATTTATTAACACAGTTAATGTTTCTCTCTCAGGCTTTGTTCAGTAATTTTACGTGAGATCGGGATCTCTGTCGGCTGAAGCAGGAGAGAGAGTTCATGGCCCCTTCGCCAGGCTCCGCCGTTCATCGGCCACCGTGGGTTCGCGAATGTGGTGAAAATTTGTAGTCCCACGTCTGTCTGTTGCTTGGGCCATTTATGTCCAAGCCGTGTGTTATTGGTAACAACTCTCTTCTGTCTTACCCTATTTTCCTCTCTTCTTCCTCCCAACTATGTTTTCTCCATAAATATTAAAATATTATCATCTTTTAAAAAAAAAATCAGTTTTTAGTATAAAAATAGGAACGTTTACGAAAATAGTAAAAAGTTTTATGATAATAGGGTCGGGATCCATGTCATTAAATTGTAAAAATAGCAAATTTAAAAGCAGATAGCTTTCTGATAGTTCATTCCTAATCTTCTAATAACCATTTGATAGCTATTTGACATACGTATGATATATCTAATTACTTTTCATATTTGTCATATTTGCAATACGTAAAAAAATGTACTATTGGACCATTTTCTTTTTCTATTTTTTTGTCGTCCGATGCAAATTTCCTTGAAAATATTATAAAATATAACAAAATTTCATATTTTATCAACGATAGACTTCTATCTATAATATAATATAAAGTTTTGGTATATTTTATAAATATTATTTGTTTTTGTACATTTTGCTAAATTTAAAGATGTCGTTTTTAACGTTGTGGGTATAAATTATTTTAAATTAACAAATATAGATATATGTTTTTCTTTTAAATTTATTTGAAAAGAAAGAAGTATACAAATCTAACTTTCTATCCTAAATGCCTCCAAAAAGGTTTTCTTTTTTTTTTTTCTGTATGGGAGGAAAGTTTTGGACAAACAAAATTATGTGTAAATTTGGACATAAAGAATGACGTTTGAACTAAATCTTTCTATATGTGTTTTTATATTTGTTTTCAATCAAATACTAATAATTATTCTTCGATTAATCTTTTCTATGGATATCAAACGAGCTAGATCAATTTCTAGCTTCTTGATTGATTTGGATCAACCTCTCATTTGTTGATCACGTTAGATTATCCTATGAAGTTTCTGACTTATACTGTTCTAGATCGTCTTTTGATTTTTTTGACATCAAAAGCTTGTGGAAGTTTAATTTGTGTTGAGCTTAAGAGATATGCATGGGCTACAAAACAAAAACATATTACCGCTATCTTCTCTCAAATCTAGCAAATATTTTCGATATACTTACTCTCAACTCTCAATTCAAGATCAAATGAAAAGAAAACAACAAACAAAAAAGGAAAAACACTTCGAATTGGAATAAGATAATTGAAATGAAATAACACAATTAGTTATTCTTCATAGACTAACCAATTACAAACTCTTCATAATAAATTTTTAAAAATATCAAATCAATTAATTCAAAATTAAAATATTTGATAAAAAAAAATTAACTCAATTGAGGCGTTACTTACTTCAATACGAAAGTTTGATAAACATGTATGCTAAAATTCATTTAATGTTTCACTTATACAACAAGATTTACACGACGTTATAAAAATTGTAAAAACCAACTAGATACCAACTGTTCATAGTTATACTGATCATGTTCAACCAAACAATTTTACAATATTTTGATTTTGTTAGTCCAATGAATTAATTATATACCAATGTGAACTCAACTTGATCCATTCTTTTACTAATTAGTATATTATATAATTAACTATTTTTAATGACCATTAGGATTTAATTTAGGGACATAATTAATTGAGCCATTCTGTCTTATTATAAACTATTCACATTCAACAACAACAAAAAAACACTAAAATAGATTTTTCTATTAAACGTAATTATTTTGTTAATTTTTTGTTAAATTTTTTCATTTTAAGATAATTTGATTTTAAATTTTATATCCTATAAATTTAAAATTTTTAAAAAATGAATGATTTATCCAAATCTTACGAACAAGTTCAAATATGTTTATTTTGAAACTTAGGAATCAAATATACAATAATTAAAAACTTTTTGATATCATTAAAGTCAAATTATAATTGAAACTAAAGTAAATCATAGGTAGAGTTTAAATGGAGACATAGATTGATGTTTGTGGTAAATTATTGGAAGAGACGAATTTCATATCTGTCTAATCTTATCAACAAAATCTTGGAAGTTTCGGGTGGAGGAGCCGCCGTCCGCCACCGCAGCCGCCGCGGCCTTCTTCCATTTCAAAGCATTTTGCCTGAATACATTCTCTCCACTGCCGCCGGTCATGACGTCCGACAAGCACCTCTCAATCTCATCCCTCGTAACCAACTCATTTACCTCTACTCCACGCGACAGACTCACTCCAACTCCATACTCCTCCACCAAAAACTTGGCGTTGGTCACTTGATCCCCCCACTGCGGGAACGCCACCACCGGAACGCCGTTGGCAATGGCTTCCACCGACGAATTCCACCCACAGTGCGTCACAAAACACCCGATTGATTCGTGCGACAAAACCCGTTCTTGCGAGCTCCATTGCACTATTTTCCCCCTCTCCCCTATTTTTTCCACAACCTCTTCCGGCAAAGTTTGGCGTTGTTTCCCAAAAAATTCAGACGGCGGTTTCAGAACCCATAAAAATGAGAATCCTGAATTGCAAAGCCCATAAGCGATCTCGTCAATTTGTTCTTGTTTCAAGAACACGACGCTTCCGAATGAAACGTAGACGACGGATTGTGGGGGCTTTGAGTTTAGCCAATCCATGCAATCTTCTGCTTTTAGACAGTCAACAGAGACCTCTATTTCTAATTTTTGGGAGTTTAAGAACAATGGACCTATGGGTTTCAAGGGAATGATTTTTGACATGTAATTAATGATTTCCTTTTCGAGTTCTTCAAAAGTATCAATCAAAACACAAAAGGCTGGCGATAGTTTACCGAATTGGGATAACATAGCTTTTCCCAGAACGCCATAGGTTTTCTTCGGATGCAAGAAGCTTGGGATTTCATCGTTCTTCAAAAGTGGCAATATCGGGAGCTGAACATCGATTGTGGGGTCAATTTCAGTAGGAAACGGGACGGATTTGTGGAAGTAATGACAATAAATCGAGAACACAGCACAAGATTGAACCCAAAGAACAGCAAAGGGGATTTGAAGCTCCTCTGCAACATCATAAGTCCATGGAAAAAAAGGGTTCAAGATCATACAAGAAACCGGACGGTTTTCGGCGGTTTGCTTCTTTATCAGGTCGACAAGCGACGGCCGGCCAGATAGCTCGAGCTGGGCAACGAAGCGGTCCAAGTTCATATCTTTGGGATTAATCTCTACGATCCCATCTTCGAAAAATTGAAATCTGATGAAGCCATTACCGACGGGAGTGCATTGGTCGCCGCCGAGAATACTTCCGGCTTTCTGCAGTGTTTGGCCAAAATGCGCGGCTGTGCAAAGGGTGACAAGAAGACCCTCAGCGGCGAGTTTCTTGGCTAGTCTTAGAGTGGGATTGATGTGTCCTTGGCCGGGATAGCATACAAGGAAGACATGTGAAGGAGATTGTTTAGAAGCCATATGTTGATGGTGGCTGTCTAATAATGCACTTTGAGAGCCTTTGAGGGATAGTTGTGTGTATTATATTATATTTGTTGGATTAGATTGACCAAATCATTGGGATAAGGTACTACCCAATGTAGAATGACAAATTTAGACATTCATCAGTCCATTGATAAAATCCATTAAGTAATTATTAAAGAATGAAGCTCAAGTTAGGGCTCCTTTAGGGGGATTGGCTTCAACACTTTGGAATCCAATTCTCCAAGAACAATGAATTAATGAAACTCATGGGATTGAAAGAAAGAAAAGAGTTCCTAAACTCATCGTTTTTATTGTTTCATATGAAGTATCTAACGATTTCTAGTCATTTTCTCTTATATTGTTTCATATGAAGTATCTAACGATTTCTAGTCATTTTCTGTTATTTAGTTATTGACATAGATATTGAATTCTATTCTTCGTTTCGGTTTCTCTATACAAAATATTTTTTTCTTAACTAAAATTTGGCATCAACAAACACTAACTAACTTTTATGACGACCCTTGTGACGGGTTATTTATTTTCTTACAATGTTTTTTCTTTTTTCTAAGAAAATATATATTTGGATTATTCTTAGATAAATTCTAAATATAAATTCTTAAAATTATTGTTCTTTGTTTTTTTTAGCTTTCAAATTTTGATTTGAGCTTAAAAACCACTTCTAAAAGGTAAGCATTGATACAAAAACAAATCAATAGGTTGAATATGTGAATGTAGTGTTCTAAGTTTAGTTTTTAAAAATTATATAATTATGAAATAGAATATCGATAATTGGCTTTTTAAAAAAGGTATAAGCCACGATAATTGTTTTAACTACAATAATTCATCAAAGAGTTTTCATTTTTTCAGAATTAGCACTCGCTTTGAAAATCCGTTATAATAATTTTTCTTGATACGACGTGGCCAAGATCGATCCCAAAATTTGAATAAAAATTTAACTTCTTATGATTGTGTATCCAATCTATCAATTTTTTTCAACTTTCTCGATAATAACGAAGACCGAAATTGCATGTAATCTTTTTCCAAACCACACACAAGATTAAAAGATTTTATTTTCTTCAATAAACTACGGCACAATCACTCGAAGTAAAAAGAAACAAGGAGCAATTCATAAATCCCTATATAAATTTCCAAATCAAACAAACGTGAAAACATAAACTTAAAATAAGATGCGGAAAATTGAGGAGGAAGATTACATAAAATTAGAAAAAATACAATAATAACATATACCATCTTCATCTTCATCTTAGTTGAGATTCCATCAAGAAAGCACAAAAAATCGATGATGAAATAAAGTTAAGTTTGCAATCAATCTCGAAATCGGTCTTGATTGGAAATTATAATAAGACAAAACATATTCCCCAACCATTTTTTAAAAAGTGTAGTAGTTGTGGAAGATGATGATTACAACTTAGCTATAATAAATTCCAATCAAGCCTAAATCCATTTTTATTATCATTAGAAAAAAAAACAAACACCTCTTTCATTTATATGATAAATATTGACAAATAATTAAATAAATCAGACGGCTATTATAAATATATTATCCGCTTTTAAATTTACTATTTTTACAATTTAAAAAGTACAGCGTCATGAATCTTATAATCCTTAATTTTCTTTTTTTCTTTTTTTTTTTCAAACATGTGGGAAAATAGAAAAAGAATTAAAATTTAAAAGCATGGTAGGTAAGCTCTCTTTTCATCAAACAAATCAAAATATTAAAAATTTTGATTTGGCCCTATTAGAATCATGATGTCATCCATGACAACACTATTACCAAACACTTTGGAAATGAACAATAAATTATTAACTCCAACTTTGTAATATACATTAATTATTTTCACTTTTCAAAATTTTGAAATTTCAAAAGAAAGATAACAATAAAAATAGTTGAAATTTTGAACATTAAGGCCATTTAGTAACAAAAATAAAATAAGAAAGCAAACCTCTTTACTTTTTCGATTTAAAACTTTTGAATTATTGATTAGAAAGATTATGCACGGCCTAATGACCTTAAATTTCAATTATAAAATATGAGACGTTATCAAAATTCAACTTGCCATTAATTTTACTGGCTAGCTTTTTTGTATTTTAAAAGAATACACAGAACATAATGACGTAAATATAATAAAACTAATATTTAAAATTTCTTAATCAAAACCAAGAAAATATGTTAAGACAACCCATAAATCACAACCATAAAAGTTTGATCTTTAAATGTAAATTGAAGTTACACTTGAAAGGTGTTAAAATTAATTTGATGAACATTGTTGTACACAATGTTAATGTTGTTTTTTTGAAGAAAAATTTGCATAGAACAAAATTAGTTCAACTTAACTCAAAAACAACCAAAGACATTTTAAAATGAATCAAAATTCAAAACATATTTTCTATTTATCTTATAAAATTAATTTGAGGTTGGATAGTGCATGCAATGATTGATATATACTTAGAATATCCCTATACACAACTATATGTTTTCCTTTAAGATTATTTTATTTCGAGATTTTGTTAAGATTTTTATTATTAGTGTTAGGACTTGTTTAAAATGAATTAAGAAAAAAATATTTTCTAAAAAATGTATTTTCATTTAAACATTTTCTCTGTAAACTCTTTTAAAAAAAACACACATACGTGTTTGGCAACTTTTTTTCAAACATGTTCTTAGGCAAAAATTTGTTTGATTTGTAATAGAGTAAAAGATTTATATATATATATATATATATATAGAATTTGTTTGTGGAGATTTTGATAGAAATTCGTCCGATCATCGAGGATGATGGTTTGAGGTGGTTGGGACATTCACCGTAAAATGATAAAATAGTCGTTGGCAGTTAGTCGATAACAAACATAGAAAAACAATTCACAAAAGTTGACCAGTAATGATTACCATGAAACAATTGTAAAAAATAAGCCAACAACGATAAAAAAAAAAAAAAAATGACCAACTTAGAACATTAACCATTAAACACACGAAATTTATTTTTCTAAAAATTAGTTTTAGGTGTTTATCTTAAATCGTATTATTCTATAAATTATTCTTTTAAAATTTATTTTAAGTGGTTGTCAAGTATATGATATTTTTTCTAAAACAACTTATTTCTTAATTTAATCATTTGAATATACAATCTAAACACGAAGATTTTTCATATGAGTGTGGCAAAAATAAATCAAAGATAGTGTTTGAGAATTTGACAAATATTAGCATAAGGGCTGTTTGGAGGCCCAAGTTGAGTTGAGATGATATGACATGAGATGGGATGTTAAGTCATCTCATGGTATAGGCCCAAAATGGTATCCTCAATTACATAAATTAGTGGTTACGAGTCTTCATTGAAAATTTGGTTATGAATGAATATATTTAGTAGGAGTATAAGAATAATCCGAACAATTGATAACTCGAACCATCTAATTCATATTATATGGGTTGGGTTGGGTTGAAAATTTTGATTTTTTTTTTTGTTAGGTTGGGGTTGAAAAATTTGGGTCAACTCAACCCAATCCGAATTAATAATATATATATATATATATATATATTATAGATGTTTTATTGTTTATTTAATATTTTTGGATAATGTTTGGAATGTTGAACTTTTATAGATGTTTGAAACTTTGAATTTATAAATGTTTGAATTTTTGGATATGAGTGTTTATCGACGTTGTACAACAATTTTAAACCATACAAATATTAAGAATGAAAAAAAATAATACAAACCGACAACCCAACCCAACCCTTAAAATATGGGTTAGGTTGGATTGGATTGGAAATATAATATGGGTTGTTCGGGTTGTTAATCTAACCAACCCGAAAATATGGGTTGGGTTGAAAATATTCCTCAACCCAACCCAATCCGTTTACACCCCAGATATTTGGTTATACAAAAGATGAAAATCAATGACATAAGAAGTTGTAAGAAAATAAAACAACTTTAAATCTTTTGTAGTCTCTAAAATTTGGATCTAAATTCTATTTGATCCCTAAGTTTATCAAAATATTACATTCTTTTATAACTTTTTTAGTTTTAAATTTGATTTCAGTTTCGGTTTAAAACTCGAATGACGTGAAATTTGGCTAATTATATTACTTTCGTGACCATCCCATTTCTGATCTCTTCTTGTTTTTCTTTTTATAGATATCTCATGACCACACTCAACTTCAAGCTTGGAAACAAAAATCACTTTGAAAAGTCTACGTAACCTTTCTTTTCAAAACTCCAACACAATAACTATGAGATCCCACACCAATATATATTGAAGCAATGTTTTTGAATAGACAATTGATTGGATAATTACATAGTACTGTCTTATCAAAGTAAAGAAAGGTAGTTGACGATGAAACTGTTGCATAGGTGATGTTAGATATTACATTATAGTTGCTTTTGCCCATCGGCTTAAACTTTTTGATCAATCGAAGAGGTTAGATGTTGGGTCACTTTTCAGTAATTTAAAAAACAATGAAGATAAGAAATGTCTCTTTCTTTTTCTATTCTCTACGAAGAAATCGAATTTACTCATTATGTAGTTTGCAAGTTTCGTTTGAGTTATTTTTTCACTCTCGATTAAGAATATTTAGCGAAGTTTTGAGGCTCTCGGTTTACTAGTTGGTTTTTGGATGTGATTAACATGGTTTTGTGTTTCTTTGAACTTGGGAGGTTTGTGAAGCGGTTGTTTAAAATAAATAAATAGACATCACTAGTTGTATATCGATTCCTTAGCAAAAATGAACACAAACATCAAATATCTACAAACATATCCTTGGATGTCCTTTTATAAATGACTCGTTAACCCTAAAAACATATCATATCTAGTTAGTCCAATATAAATAACATAACAATATTCATAGCTTAGTTTGAGATTATGTAAAAACAACCTAATTATTAATCTACACAAGTTTTTAAACTTCCAAAAAATACATATTGATATCGATATCAATATCAATATATTTGTTAACATACTCATAAACGTGAAAATTTCGTCTTGATATACATAAATTAAAGGATTCAACATTGATATTAAATATTAGTGAATATCGCAGAAAAAAAATAATACTAAACTCGTAAATTAATTTCAAACTAAAAACAACTCATTTAAACACCATCTTTATAATTTAAATTTGTTTAGATATCTATGTATAATTAATTACCCAAATCAAAATTTAAATTATTTTACAAAGATGGTGTTTGAGGATTTGACAAATATATAGCATAATTGGGCTGTTTGGAGGCCCAAGTTGAGTTGTTGAGATTATATGGGATGTGAAGTCATCTAATTGTTTGGAGGCCCAAAGTTGAGATGAGATGAGATGTGATGTGATGTGAAGTAGTCATCTCATTGTTAGGGACCTAAGATGGTATCTTTGATAATCATACCTTAATTTTTAGGATATTCCACTTATTATTTAAGTCAAAAACTTCATTTATGAAATGGGTCCAAACAATCCCCACAATTTAATTAAATCAAATTTGTCACATCCATTGACTTTCATTTTGAATGAACTAATAATTCATAAGTAAACTCTATACCATATTTAGCCACTATCAACAACTAAATATACTCTAAAAAATTAAAAGAAAAAAAAAAAACTACATCAAATATCTCTATGATATGAACTAAACTCTCCGTACACAAAACATCTCTACATTGTAAATATAAATATATAAACTCTACCTACTACATCTTTTTTCAATCCAACGAATCAGCAAGTACGATTTCTATTATAAATTTAACTTTACTTTTTTTTGGACATTTCTACTTTATGGAGATTTGTGTAAGTGATTAATTATCTTTTAATCCGTACGACAAAAGTCAAATTTGGTAGTTTTGAATATAGGGAGTGGAAATCAAATAATTGTTTTTCTTTTTTTTTTTTTTCTCTCTCTCTTTTATTATTAGTAATTAGTAGGATTAATGAGACTAGAAAATCATTTTAGTACCACTATTTATTACTTGCTACTTCAATGACTATTTAATAAATTAATAAATGTTAAGAATTAAAAAGGTAATTAAATGACAATATGAATGTAATTATCAAAACTTAACTATCCAAAGAATAGAAGATAATTAAATAGTAATAAAATATAATGAAATTCAAATATCATAAATTATAAACTATGTAAAGAAAAAGTAATCAAATAGTAATTAAAAATTATAAGGTAATCAAACGATGGTGATATGATAATATCATAAACTACTAATTGACAACAATAAAAGCGGCTAATCAAATGTACTATGTGATAAATAATAGAAAGTAACAACACAACGATCATATCATATGATAATTAAAAACTATTAACTAATCGATTAGAAAAAAATGTCATCTCTTAATCACTATGGCTCACGTAGACTTTAGTTCGTGTAGTAAATATATAAATAAGTCAACAATCATATAAAAAAAATCAGTATCTAATGACAATCACTATTATATCATTCCATTTTATTTTCCAATTTTTCTAAAGTACTTTTTGTTAGTGGTTATTTTGATTTTACTGACCCTCTCATTCATTTATCTTGACTAAAAAAAATATGACTTTGTTTTGTTTAAAAATATCTTTCGTTTTTTTAAAAAATACAATTAAAGAATTAAAAAATAATTTAGCATTTTTTTCTTATAGATTTTTTTTAATACAAGTTAGCCATGTTTTTCAATATATAGTTGTAGGTAATTATAAGGGAGAAAAAACTCTAAACCTCTAAATAGTCGTATGATATTATTCTATTTGATGTAGAACCATATAGTTTTGCTTTTCGTACCATTCAAAAGATCTGGTATTATAATTGTTCTCACTTATATATCTGTCACCCATTTTATTTAATCATTGTGAGATTTTCGATACATTTTCAATTATATCATTTTTTATAGATAGGTATAGAAAGAAAAAGAATGAAAATAATCACGCAACGTATATTTTTTAGAAGAATAATCCTAATATTTTTGTTCTTTGGATACTATTGTCAAAATCGTATCTTCCATTTTCATTTAAAAAAAACTAAAATGAAAGTTTTTAATAACAAAAATTAAAAGATTTTCATCTTTCAAGAAAACAGTTAATCATTCCCATAAAATAAAAAATTATTTTCTAAATATTGAAAAAAAAATCAAAATAGCTTGAAAGTATAACGAAACATATTCAATCAATTTATGACGAACTATGATAGATAAAAGACAAGCTACATAAATACAACAATCTTATTTTGTAGAGAAAATCTATGAATTTTTTTTAATAATATTATTTTAAAAAGAAATGCCAAAAATAGGTTAGAATTGAAAAAATAAAATAGTGAATTTGTGGATCTCGTCCACGACTAGGCAAAGTCGTACTTAACTGAGTTGGCAATCGAAGTCATAGACGGGTCAACATTTTCAATAAGTTGATGTTACCACACACCTTTTTCTTTTATATATATATATCACAATTTCAATTTTTAATTTTTCTTACTAAATTCATCTTTTATATTTTAATCTGATTATTTCTCAATCAAAATTATACAATTTTTTTACCATCTTCAATTTTGTAAGAAATATATATATTAATAAAATATGTTATTAAAAAAATATTAAACAAATATTTTCAATCTACGATATTAACAAAATATATAAAAAAAGATTAAAATAATTGTATTATATTTGTTAAATGGGAAGAAAAAACCCTTACTCAATGTTTAAAATAAATGGAAAGAAAGAAACCTCAGCATTAAGGACAAAAAAAACCTACAAAATTGCTAAATTTAATGTGTTAAAATAAAAAAATGTGTTAAATGTGTATTAAATCAAATTAAAATAAAAAAAAAAGTGTTAAATGTGTTAAATTGTCAAATTTTATACAAAATTGCCAAATTTCATCTTATTAAATGTGTTAAATGGAAAGAAAAAATAATTGTGATTTAAAATGAATTTCCATGTTTGGATACAAAAACAAAATCAATAAATTTAAAATCAATTATTGATTTCAAATTTTTTAATTTTAACTAAAATTTTCAAAAATTTCTATTTCTAACTTTTTATATTACGTATTTAAACTATAAATTTCTTCTTTTATTTTTTTTATCCACATAGTTAAATTGGTAAGTAAAATGGTCGAAATAGGCTGACGTGAATTACCAGAAGTTACACGACTTCCCTCGTTTAAAAAATTACCCTATTTTTAACAAAAGTTTCGTCATTCATCTTGTTTTTATCATTTTTCACAAATTATCCTATTTTTTAAGATAAAATATAGCTCATAAACTAACTTATATCTCAAAATCCCTACTGAACACTCGATGGTTTTAATGGTGGTAACACAATGGCAGGTCCCAAACAGCCCCTTGGTCACATCAAGAATTAATAAGACACAAAAGTAGGGTTTGAATGGGCACGAAGAACTTTTTGGTGGAACGTGTGGATGAGATTGGATCATGTGGCTTCGTTTCTAGCCATTCACCATACCTAACCTAACTACAATCTCTCCATTCTTCCCTTTCTCTCTGTATACATTTCGTAACATCTTCCCTACTTCTTTCCTATTTATCCATTGCTTTAAACAATGTTTCATTCCTTCTTTCTTATTTGTTGCTTGTCGTTTGGTTTAGAACACACCCTTTAATTTCTTCCTTCTCTTTGTTCCTCTGTGTCTTCTAATCAATTGTTATTAGTTGGAGGGTTTAAATTTATAGATAATCTCTTATTTTAAAGTTATATAATAAGTCATATTCGAATACGTCGCTGTTATTTTAAGTTTCATTTTGAAATATATTAGTTGATTTTTTTACGTGGTTCTTAATAAATCTAAATAAGAAATCAAAATATAGGAATGGGAAAATTCCCATACACATGAAATGGAATGTTGTAGCCCAAGAACTTGAAAGATTCCTAGGAATAAAGTATTCTCATTCTTTGTTATTTGCTTGATAAATAAAAACATTAAAAATATTTTTTTATTCAAATTTTAGATTCTTATTAATTTTAATTTAAAAAATTAATAATTATTTCAATTAAAAATATACTTACAAATTACTTTAATAATTAACGAAAATCTTAGAGTGAAAAATAAAATGAAAGGTGACGGCTTTTTATTGAACCATAATCAATACTAATGATCATCGTATGTTTATTATTTTATATAATCTTTTAAACCTATGTATTTTGATTTATTAGTGTTTTTATTGTGACTTCTTTAATTTAAAGTAGATTTTGTTTTTGATCTAAAAGAAAAATAAATTAACAAATCGATCTCGGTTGATATAACAAAACGAATTTTAAAATGAAAAATATTGACAAAAATATCAATATTCCAATTTTACTAAAAATGTCGATATCAAAAATTTCTAAAATGTTTCTCATTTATTATTTTCCATAAATTCTACTAACCTTAGTGGAAATACTTTTATTTACTTTGGTAATACATTAATTGCAACCCATCTCTCTTTAAATGTTGGGAGACTCAAATGGCAACTTATGAGTAGGTTGATAAATAGAATGACAACATGGTTACCAACTTGGTAACATATGTATTTATTAGTCTACGTCTTCTTAATATATATATATATGTGTGTAGAGTCTATTACTCAACTTTTTAACGAAGAAAGAAAATCAATGGAGATGAGAATTTAAACGTAACTTTACCCATTTTGTATATTGTTTTTTTTCCTTCAAATTTTTAATAATTTTTCAATAGAGGTTTTAGGGGGGAAAAGTTGTTCAAATTCTTAAGGAGAACATGAACAATTTCTTAAAATGTAAATTAGACATGTAACATGTGATCACAAGCTTCTAATTATAAATTAATAATTTTATTGAAAAAATATATATCTTTTAAGAAAATCTTAAGTATCACTTCACAAAGTTGTTTAGGCCATGTCCTTGTTAATAATTTAGGTCTCGTTTTTAGCTAATTTTGGTTTTTTTTTTCTAGAAATTAAGCTTATAGACATACTTTTATTTTCAACATTTTATTTCCTTTTTATCTATCTATCTATATATATTACCAATGATTTAAAAAACCGATCTAAAATTTGAAAACTAAAAAAGTTGTTTTGTTTTTGAAATTTGACTAAAATTTTGTTATAGGATATGAAATCAAACATCCGACTTTAAAGCTATCATAGTGTATTAGACGATATTGAATTGTTAATTTGAGTTTTGTTTTAAAAACTTGAATGATGTGAAGTTTATGGCTAATTCTATTACTTACGTGACCATCACGTTTCTCTCTTCTCCTTTTTCCTTTTTATTTTCTCTTTTCTATAGATATCTCATGACCACACTCAACTTCAAGCTTGAAAATAAAAAAACTCCCTTTGAAAAGTATACGTAACCATTTTCTTTTCAAATTAAAACTCCAACACAATAACTATGACATCTCACAACAATTAACATATATTCAATCAATATTTTAAAATACATAATTGATTGAATAATTACTACTGCTTTATCACAGTAAAAGAAGGTCGTTGTCGATGTAATTGTTGCATTTGATGATGTTAGATATTATATTAAATCTATTTTTATTTATTGATTTAAATTTTTAGATCAAATAAGTGAGATGTTGGGTCAATTGGTGATTTAAGAGACTATGAGGATAAGAAATGTTTTTCTTTTTCTATTTTTTCCATAAGAAATCGAATTACACACTATGTATAGTTTGTAAAGTTTCGTTTGAGTTACTTTAACCCTCTCGATTAAGAATACTTAGTGAGGGTTCAAGGCTCTTGATTCATTCGTTTGGTTTTTGGATGTTTCTTTGAACTTGGAGGGTTTTTAGGAAGTAGTTGTTTGATATAAATAAATAAACAATACTAATTGTTTGTAATCTACACCTACTTTGTTCTCTAATGGATTTACTTAGCAAAAATGAGCACCAACCCTAGATATCTACAAATATATTTTGGACGTCTTTTTATAAATACTCATTAACCCTAAAAATATATCATATCTAGTTAGTGCCACAATAATATTCATAACTTAGTTTGAGACTTACGTAAAAGCAACCTAATTATTAATCTATATGAGTTTTTAGACTCACGATATGAAAATTCCATTTTGATATACGTAAATTAGGTTCAACATCGATATTAAATATCAATGAATATCATTGAAAAATAATGTTTGTGAAATAAGACCATCCATGTAGTCCAATACGGTCAATAAAAATACAAACGAACTAAACTCGTAACTTAATTTGAAGGTAAGTAAACTTTTACTAATAGAAACTAAATTACTAAACTAAATAGATTTATAGAAATTATTTTGTCTATCGATTATATTTGTAAAATGGAAATTAATGTTGAGGAGGAGGTTGATTGAAATGTATGAAAATAAAAATTTAAATTATTAATTATTTGATACATAGCTTAATGTCCATGCATGCAAATATTTTCAAATTATATATACATAAATATGTTTAGGGGGTGACGTTGACATCATAGTGATCTGAGGCGCCTATACTCTTTAAGATCGTTTGCTGCGTGGACGGACGAACTAACACCAACCTCAACATGAATTGTTACTATAAAATCGGACAAAAAGGGCTCCACTCATCACATCTTCACTCTACGAGTCGCCATTTTTAAGAGCTTAGGAGCATAACAGAGAAAATAAACGGTGAAAAATGCCGGCTGTGTCCGAAACTCCTTGCCATGTCTTTCTTGTTACGTTTCCTGGCCAGGGTCACATGAACCCCACCATCCGCCTCGGTAAAAAGCTCGCTTCCAAAGGTCTTTACATCACCATCTCCACCACCAGCGAATTCGGCCTCAGTCTCAAAAACGCTGGCAGCATCGGCGACCAGCCTTCCCCTGTCGGCTCTGGTTTCATCGACTTCGAGTTTTGGGACGACGGCTGGGAACTCGACGACCCCAGACGTCGGGATTTGGACCTTTACATGCCGCAGCTTCAGATCACCGGAAAGCCGGCGTTGACTCAGATGCTTAAAAGCCGCGCTGGTGAGAATCGGCCGGTTTCTTGTCTCATTGGAAACCCCTTTGTTCCTTGGGTTTGTGATGTGGCTAACGATATCGGAATCCCCTGTTCTGTTCTCTGGGTTCAATCTTGCTCAGTTTTCTCGATTTATTATCATTACTCTCGTAAATCTGTGGATTTCCCTTCTGAATCCGATCCTTATTGTGATGTTCAGTTGCCATCGCTTCCATTACTGAAGTACGACGAAATCCCAAGCTTTTTGCACCCTCATGGGCAGTATAAGGTGATTGGACGGTCGATTTTGCAGCAGTTTCGTAACGTGTCAATACCATTTTGTATTTTAATGGATACGTTTGAGGAACTTGAGAGAGATATTATTAAGCATATGTCGACGATTTGTCCTATTAAGCCGATTGGTCCTCTGTTCAAGACGCTGAAATTTTCCGACGATAACAAAAAGGCGGATCTCTCCGGCGATTTCTTGAAAGCGGATGATTGCTTCGAGTGGCTTGATTCGAAAGCACCGAATTCGGTGATTTATATTTCTTTTGGAAGCATCGTTCATTTGAGTCAGAAACAAATCGAGGAAATGGCTCACGCACTCGTTAATTCTGGGTTTTCGTTCTTGTGGGTGATGAAGCCTTTATCTAAAGACATGGCGGATTGTTTAGGATTGAAACAGCATGTTCTTCCTGATGGGTTTTTAGAGAAAGCAGGGGAAAGAGGTAAGATTGTGAAATGGAGTCCACAACAGAAGGTTCTTTCTCACCCTTCCATTGCTTGTTTTGTTACTCACTGTGGATGGAACTCATCAGTGGAGGCTCTGAGCTCCGGCGTGCCGTTGCTTGTGCTGCCGCAGTGGGGGGATCAAGTCACCAACGCCAAGTTTTTGGTGGAGGAATACGGTGTTGGGATCCGGCTTGGCCGCGGTGAGTCGGAAAAGAGATTGGTGGAGAGGGATGAGTTTGAGCAACATCTGAGGGACGCCATTGTTGGAGTGAAGGCAAAGGAGCTTAGAGAAAATGCTTTGAAATGGAAAATTGCGGCGGAGAAAGCGGCAGCAGACGGCGGCCCATCGGAGTCTAACATACAAGAGCTTGTGGAGGAGATCAGGAAGAAGTGGTCAACTCAGATGAGTGATATCCATAATTTAGTGGTAAATAATGTGGATGGGGCTTGAAATATTTTACCGTGAACGGTAATTTTTACAATGGTAAACGTTAGCATTGATATCTACTCCTAATTATGATGGATGGTAACTTTACAAGTTCGTGTGGGTAATATTATTTCTTCTTCTTCTTTTGTTTTTGGAAATATCAAAATTATTATTTCTATTTACATTGAGTTAAATATGTTGGATGTAGTGAATCTCACAAAAAATAAGAAAGGTGTGTGTAATTTGGAAATTCTTTTGTCAATTTTGTCAACTCCAATTTTTTAAATAATTAATAAAATATATTTTATTAAAAAAAAAGGTTAATTATTTCTATTTTTTCTTCTCTTTTAATATTCTAAAAAAAAAAAAAAAAAAGGAAATCAAGTATCAAAATAGCCTTTACATCAATCAAATCATTCAAAGAAAACTAAAGGCTATACTTTTGAATGTCCAAACTATGGTTTTCTAAATATAGTATTCTAATAATCAAGATATTAATTATTAAATCAAAACATAACATATTATTGTTGTTTTAATATAATATTCTAATATTTTATTTTAGGGTAATTATAATAGGTAGCAATTTTTAGAATAATTATTAAGTATGTAGCAATATTTTAAAAAAATTGCAAATATAGCAAAATCTATTAGTGATACACTTTATCGTTGATAGACTCTTATGGTTTATCACTGATAGACCAACATTTGCTACATGGTCTATCGGTGATAGACTCCTATCATTGATAGATTTTGACAGATTTTGCTATATTTGCAATTTTTTTAAAATGTTGTTATATACTTAATTATTTTGAATATAATTGTTAAATTTGCAACTATTCCTTTATTTTATTCCATGTACCAAATCTAGTCTTTATATTGTCAACAAATATTAATATTAAATTTAGAGGTTGATTTTGAAAAAAAAAAAAAAAGAATTAAAACATTTCCTTATGAACTTTGAAAAAATGTGGATAAATTTGGATAATTAAATATCATAGACCAAACTAAAAATAGTATACAAAGTGTGGAGGGCCAATGAACAAATGCAATTGAATAAAAAGAGATGTGGGTTCACTCAATGTTTGGAGATTTATTCTAACAATAAAGACAAAAGATTTATAAAAAAAAAATCCTTTTACCTAATTTTTGTCTTTTTCTAAAAAAAAAAAAAACAATCCTACTTTTAGTATTTATAATTGGACATAAAAGTTGCTTTTGGCTTTAAAATTATATTTTCAATCAAAGATTTGAGAGGATATATTTTTAGTGGCAACTTATATCAACTTTCCTTTGCTTTATTATCTAATTGGATCTTTTTTTAGTTACTTTCTATGTTCACATATGGGATTATTTTATATTTTTGTTAGATGGTTGATTTAATTATCTTAACTTCATTATCTACACTATTAGAAAGTATTAGAAAGAAATGAAAAATAGTGAAATAGAAAAGGTTTCGCACTAAATTCTCAACGTTTAAATCAAAACTATAAGAACTTCACATGCATTTCTACGTGAAATGAATTATGACCAAACTTTTCAAAATAATGCAATTGATTAACTTATTCCTTGCATCGTCCTAATAGTAACATCTCTGATATATCTCTCTCAAGTATCCAGTATCTAAATATTGAGTAGAGTAGTATCTAGTATATAGCATAGAGCATATAGTATAGGTTATCGAATATTGTACATCTTGTATCGAGTAGTATACTTATGCAGTTTTCAAAGACGAATTAATAATTTTTCAAGATGACGATGCAAACGTGAAATCACTTTCCAACGGTGGTGTAAACAGGTTGGGAGACATTCTCAACCCAACCCATATATTTTCGGATTGGTAATTGGGTTGACAACCTGAATAACCCGATTTAATTTTCCTTTTATGAGTTAGGTTGGGTTATCGGTTTTTTCTTTTAATTACTAGTATTTTTAAAGTTTAAAATTGTTGTAACTACTCAACAGCTAACATTTATAACTATGTTTGGTTGTGCATGAATGTTATCACGATCGTTTATCTTACAACCTCCTACACAGTTGAGTAGGAATTTAAACGATATGAAAATTTAGCCGATCATATAAGAAGTAAACAATCATTGGAAGGTAGAAAACTAAACGATCGTTTACCCTCTTATGCAATCGTTTAGCTTTCTACTTTCAAACAATCGTTTACTAATTTTTCATACAATCATTCAACTCCCTACCCAATCGTTTAACAAAATACTCATAACTTTACTTTTTTAAATAAATAATAATATATATAATATAAATATATTATTAATTCGCATTGGGTTTGATTGAACCGAATTTTTCAACCCAAACTCGAGATCCAACCCCAACTCGAGAAAAAAACAAAAATTTAAATTCGACCTATATAATATGAATTGAATAGTCAGGATCATCGAGTTATTCGAGTTGGACTTACCACCCCTACTTTCCCATCACTTCTTAAAACACTTACCATTTTTCATTTTGCCATCCGTTAGAAATCAGCCGGACGTCAAGATGGGCCATATCCAATATATATGTGTTGGCCCATTTTCTTGTTTTTGGTCCAAATACAAAACCCCTCAATTTCCTCTACCTCCGGCGCCACCCACCATGGTACTCCCGCCGCTCTTCCGCCCTTCCGTCATTCTCCGTACTTCCCCGTCTTACACTGATCCCAGCAGCGAAATTCTCTATTTCTCAATTTTTCATGTGCTGAAGTCCACCTTAGCCTTGAGTAACGCCTCCGAACCCGTATCCCAACAGAAGAATGAGAAGGGAAGCAATAGATGGTTCACGCTGCCTCCATACACTGCGACTGTAAATGCTTCGATTTTAGGTAATCGCATACTGAACAGAGGAGCTCAAGCCGAAGTAGAAACTTCCACCGCTGCAATAACTGCTCTGAAATGGGTGATTCATTGCTGCCCCGAATTGCCGAGGAGCCTCGTGCAAAAGCTATTTCGACTGAGAAAGGTTCCGTCCTCAATTTCACTTAATACTATGTTGAATTCTCGCAATTGAATAATCAGTTAAGCTAACTTAAATGATGTCTTTTGATCTTTCTTCAATTGCTTGCCATAGCAATAGCATGCAATTGAATGTTAGTGTGGCAATTCGCATCGTCAGATTTCGACTTTATTGTTAAATTGAAGCATCTTCTTTAGTTTATGAATGTTTTCCTTTTGATGTCTTTCAGGTTCGAAGAGGTTCTTCTATGATTGAAAATTCTGAATATAATTTGGAAGCTCGAGACCAACTTAAAAGAGTGAGCCGCTATCTTCTATACCTACAGAGATATTAATTTCTCTATTTATATTTATATAACATTTGATTATCATGTTTTCCACATTGAAGGAAACTTCCTTAGATCTTTACTAACATGTTTAAGTTATTGCAAGGTGGCAGCCAAGGACATTCTGAACGTAGGTGATCAAATTTTTCTCCCTATCTCCGCTCAAGTATTCTCTACAGAGAAAACTCGGGATTATTGCAATAAAGACGAAGAGACATTCATGCATAGTCTAGTATTATACAAGGTTTTCACTTTTCGCTGTTGTTTTTTGTTGCCTGGAGGAAGGTGGGGTTAAGAACTCTTAGAGGAAGGTGGGGTTAAGAACACTTAGAGGAAGGTGGGTTTAAGAACACTTAGAGGTACAGGTAATTGGGGCACTAAGTTGATTATTATAGTTTGTGGGTTATAACAGCCTGATTTTGAGATGCAAACTATTTTAGTTTGTGTTTTAATTGTCTCTGTTTGAATGCAATCTATTTCAGTTTGAGTAGGAAATGGTATGTACGGTAACAAAGAGAGAAAGAGAGGATGAGTAGGAAATAGTAGATATTGTAACAAACATGAAACACCCCTATGTTCCTCTTGCTGCTAGTGACACATTTTCTTTTTTCTTTTTTTGGTATAAGGATCCAGCAATACTTGTTATCAATAAACCTCCCGGCTTGCCTGTACAGGTATTGTATTCAACTTGAACCATTAATCGATCCTTTTGAATGATCATGGTCTTAGTTTCCAAAATTCCAGTAAATAAAAGTGTTTCTGCAGGGTGGTATTGGTGTGAAAAGAAGTTTAGATGAATTAGCTGCAAGTTGTTTAAGTTATGGCTACTCAGAACCACCTCGACTAGTAAGTTTTTCTTTAAATGATAACCTCTGACTTCGTGAGTTTGTTTAACTACATTAAATAGCATGCCATATAAGGATTTCAAAAAAGGCATTTGTAGTGTCTTTCTAGTTTGATGTTTTTCCTTTTATGATGAACGTGTATTGCAATCTTTATCTTGTTACAAACAATGATATGGGCTTTGCTTGTTGCTAGGTACACAGGCTTGACAGGGACAGCAGTGGCATCTTGATAATGGGCAGGACTTCCACAAGTACTTCACTTCTTCATTCTGTCTTCCGTGAGAAAACTTTTGATGCATCAAAACATGTAGTTCTCTCTGTACTCATATTTTCTATTAAGCAAAATGAAAATCTGATAGAGATAAAAACACATATAAAGCATCGTTATTGTTCAAACTGACATGATTAATTCTTTTACTGTTCATTGCATTGAAGGCAAACCATGTTGATAGTGAAAAAAAGATTTTGCTAAAAAGGTATTGGGCACTTGTAATTGGTTCTCCTCGACGTTCAAAGGGGTTAATTACAGCTCCACTAGGAAAGGTTTGTGTATAATTTCTTTCAAGCAACTATCTTGGAAGTTTTATCCTATTCTAAGTAAACATACATTTGCATTGGTTTCTTTGTGAGTAATTATCTGTATTTTTTCCTTATATTTTCTCTTGTAATTTAGTGTGCTTCTGATGATTTTAGATTGTCTTGGATGATGGAAGATCAGAGCGAATTATGGTCATTGATAATGCCGAACCTATGCCTTTTCAGCAAGCAATTACTAGATATAAAGTGATCAAATCTCATCATGGTTTGCACTTCACCCTTTCTAAATGAAGCATTTAACGTTTCATGCTGATTTTTCGAGCAATAGACATAATTTTAGTCCAAATATTGAAAGCACATTGGAACGTCGTAGGAACATGGATTAAACTGTTTACTTTGTAGGTTTTTCATTTTTTAGATTACTTGGGCAGCTTGTATTAGCCATTAGGCACATGAGATCATCTCTTGATCTTGTTTCTAATAAAGTTTGCATCTGATCATTCGATTAGGAGGGGACTTTTTTTTATAATCGAGAGAGTAGAATATAACTCAGAACTTGTATACATTGTTATTCTTCCTTTTTAGTTCAGAATGAGAAAATTTGAATGCCTCTTAAATGGCTAGAATGCTTTATTTTCTAGTAGTTATATATAATTCTACTTGCGTGACTTTTGATAGAAAGTCTCACAAGAAAAAGAAAGAGCACTTTGCATGCCAAGAATTTACCGTTTTAAAATAAAGCATTTCGGTCAAAATTAATTAATTCCTTTATAACTCCAAAGCGCATATCTTATCTATGCTATAAGATAAAATATCAGATTCTGTTCTCTTATTGCATGGCAATTGTTCAGGATACACTTGGTTGGAGTTGTGTCCCCTCACTGGAAGAAAACATCAGGTACCATCCAGCACACCATAGCTCCAACCACTACAAGTATCCATCTCGTTTTCTACAGATTTTTGGCTTAATATACCTTTATTGTATGTGTTCAATGCAGCTTCGTGTACACTGTGCCGAGGTATTAGGAACGCCTATAGTTGGAGACTACAAATATGGATGGCAAGCACATAAAAATTGGAAACCATTTCATTATAATTTCCACAAGAATCAAGGAAAGAAACAATTCCTCCCTTTTGGTCTTGACTTTGAAAGTGGAAGTATTGCAGAAACTAATCCTCGTCTACACCTTCATTGTAAGCAACTGACTTTACCAGATGTTTCTTTTGCACTGCATAATGATTCTCTAGATCAGGACTGCTCAAGATTGGAATGTCTGGAGTTGGATGCTCCTTTGCCTTCATACATGCAAAAAAGTTGGGATATTATAAATAGTTAGACTGCCATCAAAATTTTTGGACCAACCACTCATCGTTTTGGTCTTCATTTTCCAAGTGGAAATACTGTGGTAAACAACCCTGCCTAAACTTTCAACCCTAGCAATTTCTTTTATCTGAAGGACTTGGGTTGATAGACTGATATCGTAAGTCATCAAATTGTCATTCATGCTAGACACTTTTATAGATTAAATATTTATTAGTGGTGTTTGATAAGAGTTGGATTAAGTTTGTAATAATTGTTTTTGTTGATATTGTTTGGTGTACAAAGTTCAGTTGAGTTAGCTTAGAAAATCTATGGTTGGGGTTTTGAGTTGAGTTGAGTTATGAGTATCTGGTGCAGTTTTGTGTACCCTAAAAAGTATGTATTTTTATAGATTGTTTTACCATCAATTAACCACTTATTTGAATGTGAACTCAATAAATAAAGATATATTTTTTAGTTTTTCATATAATTATTGCACTTGATTTAAACAAAATATTACTCCTTGTAGGGCTGCAAAATTTGAAAATGTTTCCAGATATAGCAACAGTTCAAAGTATGTTATATTTGTATTTGTTTTTTTTTTTCTTTTAGTATATAATCGATCGAGTTAGTTGTTAGAGTTGTTCTTTCGAGATGAATGACACGTCTTTGCCGAGTTGGTTGTTTGAGGTGAACATCGGTGTTGGTTATCGCTGATTGAAGACAATCTTTGCTATAGCTTAGTTTGTTTGGTAGAATCAGTCCATGGCTCTAGTTTCCTTGTTGAGGATTTTCCCCCATCATTTTGAGTACTCTCTTTAGCGAATTGGCAGAGATAGATAGGAAGCTTGCAACTCTCCCATGTAAGCTCGGTCTATGATTCATTGGGTAGGTCGTCCTAAAACTAACAGTTTTGTATCGTGAAACATCTCCAAAATTCAATTACCTTTTTGAATTGAAAAGTTTTTCCTTCTAGTTCAAATATAGGAGAAAGCTGTTTCATATGATATCACTTGATGTGATGCGATATAGAGCAATGTATTAGACTATTGCTTTGCAAATTACAAACGAAACACAAACAAAATGTAAATTTGCATTTTGTTATGTTGACAAGTCGCATTCTTCATTAGACTAAACGTGTGACATCCATCACTTTGTCTGATAATTGTCTAATGTCGTAATAAAGTTAATTCATTTAAACAATGTCATATCAAACTCTTTCTTTTCTTCACAATGTCCCACCGACTCTTCGAAAAGTAAAATTGAGAAATAGCTCATGGGAAAGTCAAAATTAGTGTCAAAAGACAAATAATAATAAAAAAAAAATCATCGGCTCTGAAGTTATTATAAAGAAATTGAACAAAGTGTTGAATTCTGATTTTGATTTAGTTTTGGCTTTGCAAAAGAAATAATTTCATTCGAGTGGTTTACATTTCTCAGTAGAGAAGATATGGTGTCCACTTCTCAACCTTTGCAATTTATGGTAATGAAAAGTCTTCGTATTAATTTTAATTTGTTTCCACAACACTGACCCTTCATTTGTTCTTTCAATATATATCAATAATGGGTATATGAAATTGAGCTCATATGTATTGCAATCAAATAGATATGATATTATAACAAATGAAAAAATCAGTTTGTTTCAAGTTATTTTATAAAACGTAGTAAATTAAACAGAATAACTTTCATTTATAAAAGATATCATTTTGAAATATTTTCTAAAATGTGGAGGGAAAGTTAAGTCAATAAACTTTCACCAAAATAAAAATTGAAAAAAAAAATTTCATCAAGTAGTAGGCAGCAATTGAAAATACAAGACTGAAATTTAAAAATCACATTTTCAATCGATTTGTAATATATACCCATTTCATTTTTACACTTTATCGTGTTCTTTTTGTTGCACGACCACATTTTTTGTTTTACTCTTGATTCGTTACAATTCACTAAACCGTCTCCTATTACTTGATATATGCTTAAGGAATATGAATTAATGTTAATTTAAGTACGTATTACTCTATTTGCATAAAAATTATTTGAAATTTTTTCATGAATAAATAGAGTAAATGTTGGGATCGAGTATGTAATTTCCGATTTTCTAACGTACCCTAATCAGATACTGTTTTTAAAATATAAAATTATAATGATTAAAATTCATTAGAGTTTATTGAATTTGTTCTTATTTAATATATTCCTTAATATATAGTAGTACTTTTCCCTTTATATTTCTTTCCTGTATTGATTATGCATGAGTCTATCTGTTTTGTTATTCATTTTAATATTATTATGATATATCTCTGTCTAGATTCTCTTATTTAATTAGCAATATATCCATTGCTTGATATAGATAATATTCATAATCCTAATTGGTTTACTCAATATTCAAACATGCAAACGTTTAACATGGTGTTGTTCAAACAATAATTAGGGTTCAAACTTTCATACCCTCTTAAGTATTACTCTTTCTTCTTTTTCATTCATTTTTTCCCAGAAAAGATTATTAGATAACTTTATTTATTTATTATTTGAATTCAAGTTTGTACTATTGAACTCGAAATTAAACGTCTGATTAACACGTTGCTATTAAATATATAACTAATGGAATAGATTTTGATGACGAATGAAACGTCGTGGTCTTTTTAAAACAATCCACATGAAATATAAAAAATTACTGAGAAATAAAGAAAAATTGTGAAAACATCATCTTCGATGTCATGCTCATGTATACAAACTTTTATCCATTTTATGCTCTCCTCTGAATTTTGTTCATTATCTTTAAAAACCATTCATAAATTAATTCTCAAACATATACAAACTTATTAACAGTTTAACTTGATTCATTTACGGAACTTTGAGTGTTTAATTGATAAGTTTTACACAACAAATCTCAAAACATAATATAAAGAATAATAATGTAAATCGATGGCTTATAGAAGTTTAGAGTTTAATCCAATACAATTACCAGTTCTTGATTTAAATCAATACAACCCCTAGAGTTTTTAAATTAAAATATAAATTCACGTTTTCATACTAAGATAACATAGTATGATTAAATTAATAGTAACTTTCCGTATAGGCTATAAGTTTAAATATTTTCCCTTTGACTTGAATTTTAGTATTCCTAACATATACATTCAAAAGGTCACTATCAATTTCACACAAAATCAAGATTATATTTTAGTCCTAAGTCATTTTCTCATCAATAAGTCAAAGTTAATACTTTAAAACCCAACTCAAATTAAATTCACCCCTCAACCACAAAAGCCATCAATACCTAACTTCCCATATCATCATTCATCAAACCAAAATATTATTATCATTAAAAGCTTATTACAAATTACCAAAACTATATTAATTAATTCAATACTGTGGATTATCTCAAATAAAAAAATATAATAAAATAGAAGTTAAGTTTGTTTATATATTAGGTTGAATTTGTATGAAGTAGATCGACATGAAAGATTATTAAAGAATGAAGATGAATAATTTAATTGCAATAATCTTTTACTTAAGAGATGATAAAGATTCAACAAAACACACACCAAAGTTTAATTATGTTGTTTGGTAGGCCAACTCCAACATTTCATGAAAAAAAAGAAAAGAAAACAACAAAAGTTGACGTGACTGCCTACAAGGATGACGTGGACCACTCATTTCATTTCATTTCATTGGTCTTAATCTTCGAAAGGGTAATTAAGTCATTTCGTTTTCTTTTGGATGTATTGCTGAGATATTCAATGACGCATTTATTACCATCAATCCAACCATGTTGTTTATCACGTGACTTGGAGACTAGGGGTATAAAAGTAAAACACCTCATGTTCAAATTATTAGTATATAAGTTTGTTTTTTATTGAGTTTACATTATTACACTCATATTTAAACTATGTTTATCAATCTATCAATCCAATAAAAATTGGTGAAACCATCAAGAGATTTCACTAATGGATCAATACTAATATTGATTCGATTCAATTCCAACAAATACATTTAGATTATATTTTATCACGTTTAGTTACAATTATAAATTTTGTTACATTTACGATTATTATTACTCTTTGACCCCAATAGTAATAGTAATAATAATAGTAAATGTGACAAATTTATAAAGACAGTGGACTCACGTAATTTTTAAATACTGTTTGATTGAATATATTAGGTTTCCAATCAAATTGCGTATTTTGATTATAAATTTGAAAGTAAACCTCGTAGTTCATAAATAAATAATAACAAAAGTAACTAAACAACATCTACTTTTTAGATATCTATTAATTTTTTAAAAATAAATACTCATATTACATTAATTTAGTATTTTTTTCAAATAAAAATAAACAAAATATAGCGAAAGAAAAAAGTTAAATATGTTAAATTTAATTGAATTTATTATATTTCGTAAATAGTTTTTATTTTTTTTCTTTCTATAATTTAATTTAGTAACCTAAATAATTTTTAATAAAAAATTTATGTGAAAAGAAAAAACAAAATATAATGTGTTAACAATGAAAGTTAATTATAAGAATGTCTCGATTTTTGTTTAAAAAAATAATCAATATGAAGACAAACATAAATTTAGAAATTAAAAAATCCACTAAAATAAAATGGTAATCAAATAAGATTATATCTTCCAAATTTTATATTAACCTACTATCATACGATAATTATTAGACAAATTTTGTATATATAGAAAAATATATGTCAAACTATGTATAGAAGGAAAAGAACAATATTATTCCACTTTTTATCACTAATATTATATCATTGATAGACTTCTTTCTAGCTAAGTTGTAAAAAATTAAAAAAGTTTATTATAACTTATAAATAGTTTGAAATTACAAACATATTGAATTAATAGAAATGTAGAAATTATATATCAGTTGAGTTGAAGTTACCTCACAATGGAGTAATACTTTATAAAATTTAATATTAATGTGGCAAAGTTGATTTGAGTTAACTTACATGGATTTGACACGTACTTATACGTGGAGTGAATAAATGATAAAATTTTACCAACTTTAAACAAACATTATTCCAATATATATATATATATATATATATATAGATAAGATTAAAAAGCTTTATATGATTTAAATATAATTTTGTTCTTTATACCAAATTAAAATTAAAACAAAAACTTAATTAAAGAATGGACAAAACATAATTACAATAAAAGAAACTTCAGATCAAAACGCTTGCCAAGCACAATGATATCAATGACATTTGTCATATTACTTATCTAGTTGAGTCTAATTCCATTTGGAGATCATTCGAAGAGGTCGCTACGCTTTAATTTTTTCTCTAAAAAACAAAAAAAGTATATATATATGTATGTATGTATGTATGATTGTTGCAAGATAAAAAAATTAAGAAAGATCCCACTATAGTTTAGCAAAGCAGAAAGAATCTACTTCTAGAATTTTGAATTACTCCATCTTCATTATTTTCGAAGATTTTTGTCAAAAGAGAATTCTATTTGGTTGAAAAGTGAAAAATGTTCCTTTATAATTTTTATAAAAAAATAAATAATAGAATGGTTAAAATATATATTTTTTTGATATAATACATATTTTATGATTCATTCAATGTGTCAATTTTTATTCTTTCGAAGAAAAACCATAAATTTGGTCATTATCACTACTTTATCATTATTTTATTTTCAAATCTTTTTATTATCTTTTTACTATTACATTTGAAAACTCTTTAATTTGTTTATGGTGTATTTTTTTAATAAAAATTATTATTATTATTATCCAATAATTTAATTTTTTTAAAAAATTTATGGACTAAAATTTAAGCTTTATTGAAAATACATAAATTAAAACTAGATATTTAAAAGAATAAGTATTAAAATGAGCCAAGTTGAAAAGTTTAGAACCAAATTTTTTTTTTTAACTTTCTTTTTCTTTTGTTTATTGGTCCAATTAAAAATGAGAATAAATAATCTAAATCTTTTACGAATTTACTTTGGAAAAAAAAATGTTAAATCGATTAGCGTTGAACTAAATCCACTTACACACTGCATATCTCCAAAGTAAATATACAATCATATTCGAACCTTTTATTACGATCAATTTGTAGACTATCTAATTATATGAATTTTCTTCTTCCATCATATCTATTTTGACATACAACATTTATTAGTATAAATTCTTAATAAAGACTGAATTGAATGACTTTTCATTTTTGAAAATTTATTGCTATCGACTTTTAGACCCCAACCTACATATCTCGATATTAATATATGTTATTAGTTTAGGTTTTTAAGTTAATAAAAATTTTAAAATTACATATGCATATATAGCTAAAAGTTTATTGATACCTACTTCTTTTCTTGACGTTGGTGATTTAAACCTACTTGTCGTTGTTAATTAAAAAGATATTAAAAGTGATTTAACTTATTATATTCATAAATCGCAAAAGTATATATAACTTTTATCAAAGAAAATGTGACGTAAATAGTAGATTTGCAAACAATCCTAAATTTTAAACATTTAAAAAACTTCACGGTTAACAAATTAGCACAACACCCGAGCACATAAATAGTAAATTTAGATTAAAATAATTTACCTCAAATATAGACTATTTGAATCCATATTAGAATAGTATGCATACTAAACGCATACTATTATAAATTTACGTATCTATATATTATTATAATACCCGAAATCTCGATCACATTTTCTTTAAGAAAGTCTTACGGTTAGGTTTTTAAATGGCATGGGTTGAAAACACCAAAGCTTCAATATGATTTCAACCTAGAAATTTCCATAAACCAAAAATTTCAAACCATATCATAATTACAAAGAAAAGAAATTAAGCACAAAAGTAAAGAGTAAAACAATTATTATAGTAAAAGAAAACATTTTTTAACAAGGGTCCAAATTACATCTTTTCTATAAATACTTTATAAATACAGAATGTTTTTATCCTTGCAAATAAATAAATAAATAAATGATAAAATGAACAAATTATTTATGGTTCGGGATAAAATCAAATGTTAGTAAATAGTGTACTTAATGTTAATCGACTTCTAAGAAGTTTGAATGTTTGCACATAATATATTTCAAATTTATATTTAATTAATTGAGGAAAGTAAAATTATTCAAATTATTCAATGCGTTGCAATCGTTCGTACGTAGAGACTAAAATAGATGGTTGTTTTTGAAAGAAAAAGAAAAAATTTAAAACTGAAATAGACATATAAATAAGAACAAGAATTAAACTATAAATTGAGACTTGAATCTGATCAAAATATAGTACAAGTGTTTTGGAGAGAAAAGGAAGAATGACTTGCTTCAAGGTGCAATTTCAAGTATTGCTATTGGATTGCTCGAACTTCTGGGATTTATATTCAAAACATGTCTAAAGGTGGTTCTGAACTTGTGCATACTTGGGTTCATGATCCTAACCCTATCTCCCTCCCGTACCCTTTCATCAATCTCTTTAATCTTACGTATTATTATTATGAATCTTTTTTATGGTATTAAATTTCAAGCTATGGTATCTACCTCTATTTCTATGAAGGGTGAATCAATTTTTCATCACATTCTAAAATAAAGCTACGAAAAAATAATCAATCTAACACTTTCTTTATGTGATATATATAAGATGATATACAATCTCTCATGCCCTTGAAGTTGGTATTCACTCCCTTTGAACTGAAACCGATCCGTTTGTTGTTTGAAATCTTTTAACTAGATCCTCATACTATGCTAACAAGATTTGGTATTTCATTGACTCCTTGCGTGAACTACATCGAGTCGGAGCAAAATAAATTTTTTCTTTCAAATCACAATGGTAATTTTGTTGCTCATAAGCTTGCTACACATGATTGTAACAACTGACCGACACTCATTTGATTTGAAAGAATGCCCTCCATGAGTGGACCATCATTTAAACATTGATAGTGTTGTTTTTCCTAATTTATTTTTTCTTGTTTGTTTTGTAACAACAATTGTGAGGATGGAGATCAAACCTTCTATCTTTAGGATGGAAGATCATATCGATTATATTTTATGTATTGAATTGAATTTGAACGTTGACAATGATGGGTAATGAAAAGTCACCAAAATAATAATGCTAACAAAATTGAATTACCCACATATATCATTACTCAACATTGACGTAATAATAATTACAAAATAAAAGGCCCGATTTTTTTTTTCATTTTCAAAAAAAGTTAATTATTAATGTCTTAACTAATAAAAACATATAAATAATTGTAGATATTTTTCTTTATTCATAATTGGTGGATTGAGTCAATTCTTTTATAGATATTTTTTCTTCTCTATAACTCAAAGGGTGAGAAGAAAAATGATGATTGATATAATACTTTGAGGTTTTTTGATTATTGAATATTAAAGGAATGGTTGCAATAAATTCCACAAATTTAGAAAAAGTCTTTTAAGCATTTACCAAATTAATTAGATATATAAACAATCATTTTAAGAACTATATTTCGACCAAAATAAATTAAAACAGATACATAAATAACTATTTAATAATACTAATTTTATCTTTTGACTTTTTACGGTATTAATTATTTGCAAAATTAATGGGTGACTAAAATACTAGTTAAGATAATAATTATGATATAATCACAATTTTTTTCTTTCTAAAATTAAACCAATTATTAATCTTGAGATACACTAGAAAAATTGCATAAAATTTACAAATATAATATTAATTCATCAATTATCATTTGTAAAATCATTAATCTACTAGAAAATCACTAAAGATAAAATTATAAAACAAATTATTTTCTGCAATTTTGTTACTTGTAAAATTATATTTGTGTAGTTTCTTTTAGTATAAGAAATTATGACTTATCGATGAATAATTAACAAAACTTATTCAACCATTACAAATTTTTATTTTGAATAAAAATAACTTATTCAAGATCAACCACAAGAAATTGTTATTTAAAATACTTTTTTTTTTTTTAATTAAGATGTAATTTTTTTATTAAAAATATTTCTTACAAAAAAAAAATCTTGAAACTACTAAACATTCCAAATTATATGTTTCATTTTTACCCCTCTTATGGGATGGGAAAAAGGAGAAAACATATATACAAAAAGTCATTAATTGTGCACTTGTAATAAGTTTCAAATTTTCTCATGAGAAAAATGATTTCTAAACCTAACCCAAATTGCAAAACAAGAGAGTTAAGAAATATAATTAATACTCTAAAATCCAAAAAAAAAAAAAAATTGCCTAGTTTAGTAATCAAAATCAAATTAGTTTCTATTTTCCCAAATAGGAATTTTGGAAATGTATTTCTAGAATGTAAAGGCCAATATATTTTTTTTAAATTCTTTTAAACAAAAATAATAGAGACGGCTGCTTTATAAAAATAATATGAAAAACTACCACGTGGCCTTAATTCATTTTTGTCCTTTTTTAAAAAAGTTTTAAAAACTAATAAAAATTTTGTATCCTTTTTTTTTTTTTTTTAATTTTTTAGGAGACGAAAATGAAAAAAATAAAAACAAAACAAAAGGACAAAAAATTCAAACAATTCAGATTCGTTTTCTCCACTCTCCGCCGTACGATCCGGCGATCCGCCACATCGGACTTCCGCCAACTTAGGTTTCCACCTACTACCCTTCTTCGTTGCTTCTCATCACTTCCATCTATCAAAAATTTAATCATCTCGACTACCTCGTTATTCCACACATGTTTAAATCTCTATTTTCTTAAAAAAAAACTGTTTTTTTCCGAGGGGTTTGGGGTTCGATGTGAGCTTTACTAGGATCAAGATATTTTCTCCGTCCTTGAAATGGGGTTGCTTAATTGACACACACTTATTAAATTAAAAGTTTAAGTTTTTCTTACTACACTCACCTTGTTGTAATGAAAGAAAAGTGAATGGGATCGATGTAGCATCTACTTACTATCATAAGGAGAATACTTTGGTTTCTTCTACCAAATTGTTCGATTCTAACATGCCATGTGACAAGATATTTTAATATTTTTTTAATGTATATACAAAGATCGGTTATATATTCAAATAGTTAAACATTTTCCTTCTTTTTATTAATTAGGAACCAATCTTTTAACATTTTGGTTGTACATACAATGTCTTAAACAATTGATTACGTTTGAGTTGCTTTTAATAACTAATTGATACACAGATTTAATTAAATTAAGATGTATTCTCGATTAAAAGATAAAATTGTTCAAGAGAATGTGATGAATAAGTATGTATGTGTGTATATATATATATATATATATATAATGGAAAAAGAAAACAAACACAATGTTCATAAGGTAAATAAATAAACATGTGGAATGTAGGCAACATTATTGAAACTATTTATGAAGCAAAATAGATTAGCGTGTGTTAAGAGAAAAAGAAGTATTAAACTAAGAAAGTTTGAAAGGAAAAATTGTGAACCCCATGGCCTCCACTAATTCCTCCCTATTTATAGCCTTCATCCATTGCCATCTTCTTCCTCAAAAAATCATCTCTTTCTCCATTTCTACAACAAAACCCTAAACCTACTCCCCCATCTCTGTTTCTCTTTTCTCTCTATAATGGGTAGCGTTGAAAGAGAAAGAAGAACAACCACAGGCTTTGCTGCAAGAGACCCATCTGGGTTTCTCTCTCCTTACACTTACGAACTCAGGTTAGGAGGACAGTGAAACAGAGCTCAAGCTCCTCTGTTTTTAATTCTTTTTGTAATATCTTCATTCAGTAATAAGTAAAAAAAATGAATTATGAAATTGCAGAGAAACTGGGCCAGAAGATGTTTACATAAGAGTTATATGCTGTGGGCTTTGTCATACTGATGTTCATCAAATCAAAAACGATCTTGGAATGTCCAATTACCCCATGGTTCCAGGGTAAGCAACAAACAAATAATAAACAAACCCAATTTTTCTTTTTAATTTAATTACTCTGTTTCTTGAGACTAATAATAATGGTGTTTTTGTTTCTTTTTTGGGATATTGAAGGCATGAAGTGGTTGGTGAAGTGATGGAAGTTGGGGAGAATGTGAAGAGATTTAAAGTGAAGGATATTGTGGGAGTTGGATGCATAGTTGGCTCTTGTAAAACTTGTGAGAGATGTGAAACTGATAGGGAACAATATTGCAATAACAAGATTTGGACTAATAATGATGTCTATACCGACGGCCGGCCTACGCAAGGCGGGTTCGCCGCCGCCATGGTCGTCGACCAAAGGTAAGCTCTTTGCCGTTTCCTCATAGTTTTCTGTTGCTTTCTCGTAATTTATGATAGAAAATGGTCCATGTCTAAAAAACTCAACCATATGTATGTAGGTTTGTGGTGAAAGTACCGGAAGGAATGGCACCGGAGCAGGCAGCGGGGCTGCTATGCGCGGGGGTGACGGTGTACAGTCCTCTGAACCATTTTGGGCTAAATAAAAGTGGGCTAAGAGGAGGGATCTTAGGGCTCGGAGGAATTGGGCACATGGGGGTGAAATTGGCAAAGGCATTGGGTCATCACGTCACAGTCATAAGCTCCTCCAACAAGAAGAGGGAAGAAGCTCTAGACCATCTCGGCGCCGACGACTACCTCGTCAGCTCCGACGAAGCTCGGATGAAACAGGCCGTCGACTCTCTTGACTACATCATCGACACCGTCCCAGCCTTTCACAATATCGAGCTTTATCTTTCGTTGCTCAAGCTCGACGGCAAGTTGATCTTGTTGGGCGTTATTAATAACCCTCTCCAATTCGTCTCTCCCATGGTCATCCTTGGTGAGTTTCTTTGTTAATTATCTTCAATAACTCCATAGCTTTTCCTCTAAATTTGATTTTTGATATCATTCATTATATATATATATATATATTTCTATCTTTCTAGTTAGGAGGTTTCAAATTTTTTTTGACTAAACTTTCTACTCGCTTGATTTTCAATATTAATTAAATCGTAAATGACATATTTTGTAATAATTATTAGATATGGATTAAAGAATTTGCATCTCTATCCGAACAATTACTTTTTATGAATTTGAGATACTTTATTGTTTTTATCTCATAAGTTTAACGATATAAAACTGTCAGTCACATTGAAACGACTCTTCAAATAATAGAGATTTTTTTTAACAATTTAATTGCATGCTTACACGTGTAATAAATAAATTTAGTTAAATGTTCGAAATGAGTAATAAATTTATTCTTTTATTCGTATTCTTAACACACATATGATTGTTCGAATAGGGAGGAGGACGATCACGGGGAGTTTCATCGGGAGCATGAAGGAAACACAAGAGATTCTTGAATTCTTTGAAGAGAAAGAATTGAGTACGATGGTGGAAGTGGTGAAGATGGATTACATAAACAAAGCCATTGAAAGGTTGGAGAAGAATGATGTTAGATATAGGTTTGTGGTGGATGTTGAAGGAAGCAAGTTTTAAATTAAAGAGAAGAGATAATTAATTAGACTACTTTTCTTCTTCTTTCTTTCTTTTTTTTTTTTTTTTTAAATAATCTTAGGGCTGCTTTTTTTTTTTTTTTTTTTTTGTCTTATTAATTAAATCTCTACTTTTTTGGTGATAATTCTAGAAATTTGAAATGTAGTAATTGGTGTATGAATTTTGATGTGGGAAAGTTTGAGTCTATAGTGTTTGAAAAGAATGTGTTCTTTATTAAAGCTATGGAATATACCTTTTTTAAGCCAACTTTTATAGGCTATATATTATTGGTCCTTAAATCTTGGTTGGATAATCAATGAGCATTTTCACATCACACATAAAATAGTCAAAAAGGGTCTACAAGATAATGAATTAATGTGTAATTTCTTTCTATTTATATTAAGAAAAGAGATTTGATCTTATGTAATCTGAAAAGGTACATAAACTTCTATCTAATTTTAAAAACGATCCATCCAAAATTTCCTTTAGTTTAATCGGTGTTAATTAATGTAGTTGAATATCATTTATAAATGAATCGTAACGAACCTCATAATTTGTTTTACCTAAAGTTAAGAATTTTATCAAATTTAATTATTGTTATTGTTATGATTACCTTTACATCTAAGGATCTTATTGTTGTTGGGTCAAGTTGTAGCCGTTAACGGATAATATTTAAACAGTTATTAGAATCTTTTTTATTATAATTTAAAAAGTTACATATACGAATAATATTTAAACGTATAATTATATATACGGGTAAATATGTATATACGAGTAAATAAATAATCAAATTATTATTTAAAATATAAGGAGTATATTTAAAACATACATATGCACTCACCGAAAATAGATGTAATATAATTATATCACAGTATTATTTAAAATATATACAAGTATATACTGTTCTAGTTAAACCGAAATCAGTTTCTAACACTGTAAAAATTTATCAAATGAACTTTCAATATATAGAAAACAATGCAAAATGGGTGTAATATAATGATTATAAATCAGAAATTAGTAAAGTACGTGATATATATGATAAGCAATGCAAAACAGAAAGAAAAGAAAGTATGTGACATATGTACTTCATTCACTGTAAATTTTCTAAAAACTTTACCAGCATACTATAATTCACAATTTCATGAACAAAATTAATATTATGAAACAAATATGTACTACCAAAAAAACTTGAAAGAGATGAACAGAATAAGAAAGAATAGACAGAGAGAACGGAAAGAGTATATTGGAAGAAATTTTGACTAAAATCAAAAAAGAAAAATAATTGAGAAATTTTTTTAATTAAAATCTTATCATAACTCAATTAATTATTAACATATTGCATAACATATCTAATAAATGATAATCTTTAAATTGAATAAAAATAAATATATTAAATAATTAATAAACTAAATACGTAAATTTTAATATAAATAATAAATATGGAATAAAATATTTATGGCAATGGATTATATATATTTGCAAAATATAGATGTCTCAACTTTTTATATTTTTTTCTTTAATATTAATATTAAATGTAGGTAGTTTTGTTATTTGGGTTCAATATTTGTGTAAATATATAGTCCATTAGGATTTTCGTGAAAATTATGGTAATATTATGTCGAATAGGTAAATAGAAATCCCTATTTAGGCTATTCTAGTTAAGTCCATAATTTTTCATCGACGATGAACTCTAGATAAGACATCCATTTTTCTAACGATGAACAAAAAAAGGGGAAAAAGAACCTACATATTTCTTGTTTTTTTAGTACATATAATTGAAAGAACCTGACACCTCTAAAATGGAAATTGTCGGAGCTAGCTAAACCCAGTTTGACAAATGAAAAGCAGTATTAAGCGAGCCAAATAAATGGTCTCTGAACATAAACAAAGGAATCTGCAGATACATATTCAGAAAGGCTGATGGAATTAAATTTCTTTTTCGAAGTATATATATATTTAAACTGCAGAAACAAAATGTATATTGTAAAAATCATTACATTCAAACAGATCTATTTCATCAAAAATTCAGCCGCATCACCTCACTTGCAGCCGTGACGCACAAGATACCAACATCCTACCCTACCATTCCTGATGGTATCTCCGTTCAAAGGCCGGAAAAATTAGCCACTGAGGCTTTAACGACCCGAACGGACATTCCTCGTTTTCTTTCAAGATGCAAGTGAAAATAAATGCAGTCATTAGTAACTTTGTGTGGATGAAATCTCTTTTGATCTATCAATCGTCCTGCCTCAAGATAAGCAAGCTGGAGTCGAATACGTACGTCGAGAGATTATAAGTTCTGACTAAAGTACATGTTCATGAAATATCTTGAAGGGTTGAAGCCGATCAGTATAACTGCGGGGAAAAAAGGGAAACCAAATTTAATTTAAACACAAGAGCTTTGAAAGGGGGAGTTGTAGGTTTCATTATGACTTACAGATTGGAGTAAGGACAAAGACCACACCAATTGGGTAAAGGAAGAATGTAGTTTTCTCCAAAAATGGCAGTACTGCATTAAGGCATTACGGAAGTTATTTATGGAATCAACAAAAAAGTATAGAGACCAGATAGGAACATGAAAGAAAATATAGCTTACCGTCATAACCTAAAAAATTGACATAATGGTAATACGAAGCGCCAATCATGAAAAGCAAATTTGATAGCAATAATGGAATGAAGCCATGGGCTACCAGAAGCGGTGAGATAAAGTAATGGATCACTGCAACGAAACCAAGAATTCAGACAAGTATAATTGATGCAGGAAAACAAAACACAAACAGAAGCCCTTATCATACTTACCGTAAAGCAAAACAAACATTGGGAAGAAAGAATTGCAGTGCACATCAAATGCGTAGAGCCTAGAACCAACCAGTGAATAATAAATAAACCATATATCAATCCACTAGTTTAGAAGGCTCCAAGGGAAGACATTGTGTAAATATAATATAATATTAAAACCCAAAAGGCTACTAAAATGCTAAAATAAGACCCCCATCTGATGTTCGAGTTTTCTGTTTTTGAACTTTATGCTTGATTCTTTCCAATTTGTCTATTAGTTTCCACCTATCTTGAAAACTCTTGAATTCCTAATTAAATTCCAAAAACAAAACAAAATGTTTTTGGAAACTACTTCCTTAAGTTTTCAAAAGTTGGCTTGGTTTTTGAAAACATAGGTAGAAAATGTAAAACATAGAAACTCTTGAGTGGAGGTAGAGTGTTTCTAAACTTAATTTGAAAAAACCAAAAACCAAATAGTTTCCAAACCAAGCCTAAAAAATTGTAAAAATGCAGTTTAGTTTGAAAACTGATGCTCAACAGAAGTTTGATCGAAGATATAAGCAATCTTGAATAAAGCTAAAAATGAGAGTTGTAGATCTTGCCATTCAACCCGTTGCTCAACTACATGACTGCCTGGTGTCTCTTCTCGAAGGTAAGCATTGGTTAGTAACCTGAAAATATGTTCAAGTAATGTAAATGTTAACTATAAATTACATCAGCAAACAGCATACTTATATTACCAATAAGAATTATATCAGCACACTGAAAAAGTATTTGAACAATAAAAATTGAGGAAGTGTTTGAACTTCATACAAATGCTGAAGTGGTCAACGGAGATAACAATTCAGCATCAACAGGTTGTTAATAAAGGTTAAGAACCATAAAGAAATTGTATCAGAGTTCAAAGGACCTCAACAACGAAAAGGGAAACAGCAAGATTCCCTATTCTAAGCCACATCTCTTTAGCTGATAATAAAATGCACAAATTTTTATTTATTGATTTTTTGTTTTTGTGAGAAAACTTTGTTTTTATTAAGAAAATATGAGAGAATACACAAGCTAAAATAGTCCACAAAAAAGACCAACGAATTACAAAAAAAACCCTAGAAATCGCAGCCTAGAGAGAAATAGAGAATCTAAGTATCTAACAATGGACCAAAAGAAAGAACTCTCACATCCTCTGAGATTTTGTTGTTTCTCTCACTCATAAAATAGCACACACACCCTAAAAGAATGCATAATTGTACAAATTCATGCCCAACATGCGATAACAAGAAAGTAATAGATTTATGGTGTGTTTGGATTACATTTTCAAGTGTTTAATTTAAAAAATAAGTTATTTAAAAAAAAATAGAGTGTATGGAAGCTACTCAAAATAGTTTTTTAAATGTATTTTAAACAATTTTAACAAAAATGAGTTTCTTGAAAAACATTTTTTTCTCAAGTCAATCCAAATGGACCCTTACTGTACCAGCATCAAATTGGGGCCATACCCTCGGTGCAATCATTCATTGTCTAGGAGATATGATCCACCAAAATACATGAAAAGAGAATTTTATTCATATGCCTATACATATCACTGAGTGCAGAAACAAATATCTGAAATTAAACTCAGGGGAGCCTTAGATAAGGCACATCTTATAAGGACGGTTCAAGTCCTAAGAGAAAATCAGGGCACGCGAGAACAATCAGTCAATATGTAGAACATAAGCATTCGAGATGATAGCAAAAGATGAATAATTTTTGTGTAGATAGAAAACAAATTTGTTTGTAAAATCATGTAGTAACATGCACATACAACAGAGAAATAACTTACCAACAACAAGTTGCCAAAATCGCTCCAGTTATTAGCAAATGGAAGATCAGTACAGAAATAACTACAAAAGAGGCATGTGCAGCACTATGATCATATCTGAAATTATTAACAAATTTTGACAATCAGAAAACACAACTAAGCCATAAGTTAGCTTAATATCTTAATAGACAACGTCATACAAAGAAGTTTATAAGAAGAAAGAAAGGTCCAATTATACCCATCAAGAGAAAAGATATCGATTATCACCTTAAGTGTACAGGTCTACATATTTCTTTCATTTTACCTCTTGTTTCAGTAATTTTGAGAGTGTGTCTATTTATTCTTGGTGAGAGAGAGGGAGAGGCTGAACCACCATCTCAAGACTTTCAGTGACTCTCTCACACAGAAACAAATATTTCGGGAAGGCCCTACCATAATAGATGTGTGCTTTTATAATAAAATAAACCAACAAAGTGATAATGCATGGAAGCATGGCTACACTTACGCAGCACAGTAAGCCAGGGTTGCAACAGCCAAAAGAAGACTGCAGATCACAACAAAAGCAGGATCATCACGAGCCCACTGATTCTTAGTTTCTGACACAAGAAAACAGCAAAGAACTTTTCATTCGAGTTTTAATACGGGGAAAACCTTCGTACTACATACATTAGATCTATTGTTAAAAATATAAATATTCTTCTTTCTTTTCCTTTCGGAAAGGGAAACAAATCTCATTAATGCAATGAAATACACGAAAGGGAGGAAGACATCCAAGGCTAATGTGGGTTGCACAAATCCCCTCCTAAAAAATGTTTCTAACTTACACCAATTGCCAATTGAAAATCCTAACAAAACAGAAAGAGGATATGAGAAATACCCAACACAAAGGGGAAAGGAAAGGCCTAAAAACAAATAGGAACTAGGAATAAAATCCTCGGCATAAAAGGTCCATCTCTATGTAAAAATTTAAGAATCAGTCTCCTAAAATTTAATGGTCACCTCCATGGCTCCATCACCTATTTCACCAACTTATGTAAAAATTTATACTATAGCAATAAGCTTCCCCTATGTAAGAACCTGAATATAAAACCCTGCATTTTTAAGAAAAAAATCTGTCTTGAATTTAAGTATATATTCACTACCTTCATCTAGTAACATGTTACAATGGCAGCGATAATCTATGAGAGGAACTAACAATAAAGTTAAAGCGTACAGTGTATATAGGAAAAGATCTAAACAACTTGTAAACTGGATTACACATAAGCGTAAATCCCTTGAGTACAATAACAGATTCTTAAGCACCATTACAATCAGCAAACACACGCACACAAAAAGAGTAAATAAATAAACTATTTGATGTTAGATGTACTTACGCTTGTGATACTTGGTATGCTGATAGCTGCGTCCATAGCAAAATTTCAACAAAAATCCAAATAACAACGATTAGGAAAGGGCTAAAATTAAACTTGAGATATAGTTTGCTTCAGCTCTTACTGAGTGACGACAGGAAAATAAGAACCAATTACTTACACAACTTTTGGTGACGTGCAGAGATGAAGCATTTGCCAGAATGTATATTCGATGTCCATTTGTTGCCACTGCAAGCAGCCAGATAAAGGGATAACTTGTTAAATTCAAGCTACATCAGATGAGAAGATAATTGAAATAAAATTCGTTTCATTTCCGAGGACAATTTCCAACATTTTATTTTGTAACCAAGAATATGACAAAATTTCAAGGACAGAACTAGCCAAAGCATGTTGAGGAAGCAATAAATTATGTTACAAATCCAGAGAACAACTGAAACTTGTTCTCATCACAACCAAGCTCGGAACTATCCAACTATTACTGCTTGAATTCACAAGATCCAAGACTCCACGTGGCACCACGCCGAAATCATCAAAGGATCAAACAGAAATCACGAATAACGAAACAACAAATGATCTAACCAAAAAGAAGCAGGTAAAAATAAATCGCGGAACAAAATTTCAATAAGAACTTTAACAACACTGCTCCAATGTTTACACTGAAGGCATAAAAAATCCTCAAACAACAATAACACGAAATCAGACAATCTCATACAACCTGAAGATGAATGGTTTAACAAATTGGATACGAAAAAGTAGGAGTCTGATTAAGAAATGAAACGGATCTGCTAGAGAATGAAAATAGAGATAATCTAAGGGAGTGAGAGAACCTTGACAATTCGACGAAGGTACTGTAGATACATGGGATTAGTTCGAGATGTAGAGGACGAGGAGCGCCCTCTGGAAGCTGTGGGCAACATCTCTGTGTTGGTACAAATTGAGCGTTGTAGTTTCACCGGCGAAAGTTGAATTGTTGTATAGCCAGTAATTTGGTCTGAGATCTGAGAATTCTCCGAACAAACTATCTCTCCTCTTCTCCGTCGACGAGTTTCAGAAAACGGGCGAAGAAGGTGGAAATGACCCCTCTCTCTCTCTCCCCCCTCTACACTCTTCTCTCTCTCCTCAAATGTTACTACAAAAATGACTTTGGCCCAAGTTTATAAGCATACTCTCAAATTGTTATTTTTTCTTTACAACTATGGGAAAAGTCTTTAGAATGGCCAATCATGTTGACACCATTTGTTCCTTTGTAAATATTTTGATTGAATATGCTTGAAATAATTAATTTTTTTTAGTTCTACTAAAGAAAAGTTATGAAACTTTGGCATCCAAACTCACCATCAACTATTAATTAACTTAGAAAATACAGAGAATAAGCCAAAATGGTTGAATCGAATTTTGAAAACTATTAGTAAAAATTAAATTTAAATTTTGATGTTTGGTTAGAATTATGAAAACGGTATTCAAAAGCTTCTTTTGTTTTCAAGTCTTGTTTTTATTTTTGTTTTGTTCCATCTTTTAAAATATTTTCAACAACTTTACGATTTACAAAATTCTTCATTATTTAAAATAATGGTGAAAAATACATTTAAATATAATAAGAAAATAACTACAATTTAAAATAACATAAAAATAAAAACGAAATCACTAAGAAAGATTAGAATTAAATTTCATAAAACCAAGAACAGGAAACACCAAAGATTCACGTAATTATTTTTCATTAAAGAAAGAAAAAAAGAGGTACATAATAAAATGAATGAGATGTAAAACTCATAGACAGAACCATATTTGAATCTATACTTAATAAATAGAAGAGTTTGAAATGGCCTGCCTAGTCTTCTAATACAAAATACATTAAACTTCCTTTTAAGCTACCCGCAGCAAAACATCTTCAAGGACCAAGTCTCATACAAGAGTACCCCAAGGGGATGAGCGAAACAAACATTCAAATGCCTCTGATTACGCTTGAAAATGAATACTAAACCCGCGAGCTATTCATATCATGTCACCTCTGATGCCGAATTGATTGCTGCATTAACTGGCTAGAAGGATGATGGTGGAGGTTATGCTATTCGGGGTATAGGAATACTATCCGTAGCAGGTAATGTCACTGAGCGCAGTAGCTCTAAGGAGAAAACGAGCCCCAGGAAATGAGAGAGAATAGTGTTTGCAGAAGCCTACAAATATGAAAGTTTGAAAAAGTCATTCGATGGCATCAAGAATCAATGTACATTTTGATATGCCTTATACAAGTTTGATTCATTGGTTCTTTTCTGCACAAGGCTCTTTTGGTTCTTTCCAAAAGAACACATATTTCCTTTATACTCTCATGACTGCCATTAGTTAAAGGAGAAGTAGAATGATATGTTCTAGCAATAGCAATCAATAAAGCATACATAACATTCACTGTTGCCATTGTTAAAACCCCTATAAACTTCTAAAGACACAGTAATGATATTCTAGTTTGAACAAATAACTTGAGTTGAATAATCAGCAAAGTATTTAGATAAGAGAAAAATCATATTTAAAAGTGTACTGTTAAATGCTAAATAAATTTTGATTGATTAAGGACGTGTTTAAGAGTGATTAGAAACATGATGAAAGTGATTTTTACAATTTCAAAATCATTCCCAAACATTTTTTAAGCATGCCAGTTCAACCAATTTTTTCACCTTAGGTTTAACAGCATTTGCCATCTGAAAATCTTTTGGGTTCTCCAGCAAAATAACAATTGAGGGAAAAAAACATACCTGTACTAGGAATACATCCAAAGCAAGAACAGGGCTATTTCCAGGGGAGGCAGCCTGGTAATATGGAATTGCTGAGGAAGTAAGAGCCTTAGCAACTAACAATCCCACCGTTGCTTGCATCCCCAGAATGGCAGCACCCATGCCTAACAAGTTTACTACTATTCCATTTCTTAGGCTATTCACAACATCGGCTCGAGGAGGAGCCTGAAAATGGGATCAATCAATAAGAGGAAGCTTGAGTTCAGTCAAGTTGCTACTTTATTTTGCACGTGCTCATATTTAGCAGATAAAATTATATCAAAATAGCTACTCCAATTATAAAATAGTGCAAAAATAAATGAGGAAAAGAAAGATGCCAAAAGCTGGATGTATAAACAAGTTACGTTTCTCAAGTAAAAGAAAAAAAGAGGATTTGTAACATGAAGGAAATCCGCTGGAGATGAAGTGCCCTGCCCATTTAGATACCAATTTCTCAGCAAGGTGCCAACTTCATGTCGGCCTAAAGTTCGTCATGTTTATGTATAGATAGAGAAATGGTAAGGGAATTGATAAAGCCTTTTGAAATCTTTGCTAGAGTAAAGACGAAGTAATTCAAGTAGTAATGTACAGGTTATCTTGTTTCAAATTTCAAATAGATAAATCCCATAACAAATAATAAGATCTCTTTTTACAGCAAAGAAATCATGTTTATTGGCAGATTAAATTGGATAAGTGAACATGGTCTTGCGGTGTAGAAGGCTGAGGAAACAAATAAAGATTTCTTGCATGCAAAGCCGTAAGTAATCGTGGGAAATCAATTAACAGTTAGAAACACAACAATTATAATACCTTGGAGGGTTGATTTGCAGTACGTTGAAGTTTATCAGAAAGCCGAATGTAACCAAATGACCAAAATACAGAAATGAAAGCTGCCACAATACCACCAGCAGTAGCATAAAAGGTGGCAGGTGATGCAATTTTCCCAGTGATAACAACAGAGAATGAAAGAATAACAGCAGCAACAATTGTGCACACCAACTGTCCCCAAAATCCAAGACTGCCCAACCTCTTGAAATACCTCGATGTCTTCTCTAATCTCTTTGCCACCTAGACCATCAAAGTGACTTAGGTCATTATATGATTAGTAATAATGATAGTGATGCAGTAGTCTAGGAACCTCTCGAGAGAAATCACAAGAAATCATAATTCAAAAGTAGTAAGAACAAAGGTATAGAACTTAACTAAATATGCTGCCAAGTAATCAAAAACTACACAGTAAACCACTTAACTAACCACAAACCAACTCAACTAACAGTATCGACAAATAACAGTCAGAAGCCATGTGAACCAACTTACCACATGGGAGATACAATATTAGCCTAGATGACATGATCAGATAGTTTCTGTTTGTAAGAGTTGTAAAGAACGTGGTAGTTTTGAAGTTTATAATTTGGTGGTCCAATTTAGTCTATTCTAGTCTACTTTGATCTTAATAGTATACATATTTTTGAATATTATAGGCTTACTATAATTTCCGGTATATAACTTCCAATGGAAAATCTTGGTGTTCTTGAGTTTTTCCTCTCCATTTCATTTATTAATGAAATCATTTACCTGTTAAAAATAAATCAATTAATTTTTAGAAAATATATATAACCATCTTCCCTGGTACGAAATCACTCTGTTAGGTACTTAAGCATCTTGGAGAACCACACCCCAAAAGCCTGGCTACTGGAGTGGGAGAGCTAAGCCACTTAAGTACCACATTGGTCTTCCCATTCTAACCAATATAGGACAGAGTCATCCCATACTACCTTGATTCCTGACAATTACCCATCCTCGAAAAACGACGTCTTGGTAGCTACTCCGACGGTACTTCACTCAACCACTCCTGGTTAGAACCCTTCACCGGTTCCACTCCGAAACATCAACAATAGTCTCTGATACCATTGTTAGGTACTTCAACACCTTCGAAAACCACACCCCAATAGTTTACTTTTGGGGTGGGAGAGCAAAGCGACTTAAGTACCACATTGGCTAACCAATGTGAGACAAAGGCATCCCATACTACCTTGGTTCCTCACACACACCTCTTTCACTACTTGGACTAATGCTAATTTGCCCTACAATATGTCAAACGCCCAGACCACTTTCCACAGCATACAGAAATTGATAAGAGCTAGCCTTCAAGAAGATATGGTAATAAGGCAGGGATAATTTTATTATGGACTTCCTCGAGAAGTCCAGAGTATGATGTAATGTACTTAGTATGGAAATATGCTCAGTTTGATGGTCTCAATCATCCTGACACTGTATATGAAATTGATAGGAAAGTATCATGCTCTTTGCAGACCTTACAAATACCACAACATGGGCCAGATGGCTGTCATAGGATCTTGAAGGCTAGCTCTAAAGGTAAATATGAAGGGGCACCAACTGCTTTATTCTCTAGTTCATGCCAGTAATGAATTTAGATATCATAATCCCATCAACTTTGTCAACCACATGTGAGACTCATATTCACTAGCCTTCGTTCAAACAAATATTCAGTCTTATTCAATGTGGGCATCAAACCTCCATCTAATTGAGTAGGTCACAAGTTCTGAAGTAATGATAGTTTAAAAACCATCCCCAAAGCCCAGCAAAACGCTAAAATTTGAAAATTGAAAAAAAAGAAAAAAAGATATTAGTTTTCAGCATTCTCAAGTTCACAAGAGTAAAAATAGTCCTAGTTCAAACTGTCATAGCTCGAACCTCGATATCTTTTAAGAATGTGCAAATCACTATTACTTTTCTAATCACTAGGCGAGGTATAAAGATTTTAAGCCCCAGTGCAATTTTCGCAAAGGCGTAAGTCTCAAGGCTAAAAGTTAGAGCCTTGCCTCAATAATTTTTTAAAACATTGACCTTACCAAAGCCCAAACCCCTCCCAAGGACTTTCCTTATCATTAAAGTAAAGACTCATATTTCTTTCAAGCCAAATCTTCCATAAGGACGGAAAGAAACAGTCTAGCATAAACTTGCCCCTCTATCACAAAAAAGGGGGTGGAATAACACCTCTTCCATCATAGCCCTACACAACCTTTTGCAAACCATCTGAATACCAAAAGACTGCAGGAATCTATCCCTAGTCACTGTACCATATATACCAACAATCCCATAAAACATGGTCCAGACTCTCCTCAACCTCCTTACATACTCTACACCACTAAGGACCGACCATATCAGAAGAAGATTATTTAATACAATCTATAGTGTTACTGCTCCCATGGGAGAACTGCCAGGCAAAATGTCTGACCTTCTTGGAAATTCAAAGCTTCACAGCAAGAAGAACAATGACGAGTGGGAGATTTAGACCCACGAAAGAGAAGAGTTAAATAGTTAAACAGCTAAAACCTTCGGTAGGAATTGCCATCCATAGTTAATCCAATTAGAAAAGAAAAGATCACGAAAATAGTAAACACAAAGGTTCATCTATGACTAAGCATTTCACCCAAAGAAATTAAAGCAAGGGCAGCCTAATTTTCAATTCCACATTTCCTGGTCAATTAAACATCAGAACCAGAAGGGTTGAACCCAAAAGCATTAGAAGAAGGAGAACCTGAGCCAGTTTTGCCTTTTCAGCCTCATCATTTGGGGGAACAGTTGGGGAAATGGGACTAGAAGAAGCGCGTGTTTCCGAGCAAAGCTGTCCTCTTCTATGCTCCAGAGTACCAAAAGTCTTCAAAAGCAACAACGAAGAAGAAGAAGAAGAAGATGATGATGATGATGATGATGAAATGGCACTAAATTGAGGGAGGGAATTGAAGGAGTGGCGGACAGAGAAGGGCCGGCGATGCAAGCGGCTGAGGTGAAAATCCGATGAATAAACTGCGGCGGTGGGCGGGAAGGGACCAGTGCGAGCCACCGGGGAGAGTAGGGACTGCATGATTGAGGATCAAATGCAATTTTGATAGAGCTGCAGGCAGAGAGCCCACAGTGGATGTTAGAGGAGTTAGCCTTTTGCTGGGCTTTGGGGATGGGTTCTAAACTAAATATTTAGCTCAATTGCCTTTTTCTTTTTCTCTTTTATCTGAGGTCTCAGTAGAGATAAACATGATAGACCGAAAAGTCGAATCGACCGAACTGAGGGTGATCGAAGATAAAAAGGGCTTTGGTTGGTGTCAACCAACAACCTTTTTTTCTTAAAGGCTTAAACTTACCTTGACCGACCAACCAATTAATAACCAGCTTGTACTACTTTTGATCGATATTGGTTTGAACATTGAGAACATGCTTTTAAGTCATGGACCTAGGTAGTTATGGGTCATTCTAAAAAAACCTTGTATGCTAACAAATGTAAAACAAGAATAAAAAAAGACTTGAATTCAAAGGAAAATTAAAAATAAATGTGAATCCTCACAACATTGGAATTGAAATACAACTAACAATATCTAAATAGGAAACGTGAAGCTCGACCACTCATCATGACTGTGCAACCACAACTCGACATGGATTTAAAAAACTAGCCTAAAAATTGCAGAGAAGACTAAAAATGGTATGCCCTAAAAATCGAGACAAAAATAAACATATATCAAAAAAATTGTTCTAAAATTGTTTCAAACGTGCATGTACACGACAAGTTTTGTAAACCTTTGTAGCATCATGACACTATAAAATAGCATTTTTATGCCTTAAAGGGTCGTATGAGATGATGTTGATGCTCTCAAGTCCTTCCTTTAATTTTAATCGTCCATAATCCTCAACCAAATTAACTTTTAGACTTTGAATTGCTTAAAATGACGATATAAAAATGTAAAAACATGAGGATGAGTTCCAAAACTAACAATAACACTTTTTGTATACTAATATAGATCTTATCGAATATCAACTCCACAAATAGGTTGATTGGAACAATAAGTAATCTTAATACTATTGAATTCTTTATATAGTTTTTTATAGTATTATAACTCTTATCTTAAGGTAAAAATACCACGATGGCTCTTTTCTTGACTTTCAAGAAAACTAACCTACTTTGTTCACTTTCTCCCTTTTCTTTTCTTCTTTTTCTTTTTCCAATCTTACACTTTTACTTTTCTTTTTCTTAAACGAATGGACTATTTTGAAAATTTGCATAAAAATCTCCCAAATTTGGATGATATTTATACAAATTTCCCGAAAGTTGAGCCAATTTTTGAAAGAAATGTCATTATGCTAATGTAGAAGAAAAGTTAAGATTTGTGTTTTCTTCTAGTATGGTGCGATTTCCTTTTATTTTTCGATTCTGATGCTTTTTTTTTCTTATTTAACAAGATTTCACCCTTTTGCTTGAGAATTGAGCACAACCTCTGTTCAATGATTTCCATGACTAATCTGTCCTAATCCTTAGCGAGATCTAGTCGAAATTGATGGCACTTTCATGTTCCACACCCAAGTCTAGGATAGGAAGATATGGTGTTGGATTCCTCAGTAAGAGTGGAATACATAGTATCCACAGTGTTTGCAAATGGATCAGATGAGTTTTTCTATAGATACAAGTTTGTTTTGGTAATTTCACTCGAACCTGATGTCAACGAAGGGTCATTTGACATTTGTTTAAAATTTTGGATTCAATTCACATTCTAAACCCATTTCTTATAAATGAGTTGAGATAACTTGACTTGGAACTATACATACAAACGTAGAAGAAGAATATCATAGCTTGATCACTTCAATGACGATAGAAAAGACTGGAATAAAGATTTAACATAGTTAAAAATTATCTTAGTTATTGATTCTTTTATTTTTTTTATTTTTTTTATTTTTTGTGAAAGTGGCAAGCCTAAAAGTATAATTTGGAATATTTATTCTTCATAGTTTATCTTTCACATGCTAACTTGGTTTAGATGGAGCATGGTATAGTCTAATATTAATAACAACAACAAAAACAAACAAATATTTTTTTTTTAGTTTTTTTTCTTGTGTTAAACTATATTAATTAATTTAGTTATACTAATACTTTTTTTTGGGACATTTTAAATATTCAAAAAATTAAGAGTACTTGAGAAAAAATTATTTTCTAAAAAATGCATTTTTATTTAAATATTTCTCCTAAAAACTCCTTAAAAGAAAAATAACATATATGTTTGGTAATTTTTTTTTTCAAAAGTATTCTTAGATAAAAACTTGTTTGATTTGTTTTATATATATGTTTGTGGAGATTTTATAAAAGTTCGACAACGATCATCAATGATGGTAGTTTGAGGTGGTCGGAGATAGTCACTGTAAAATGATAATTAGAGGTTAGCGACAATAGTAATTGAAAGTCAAACGATGACAATCATAAGAAAATAGTCGTTGGCAGTTAGTCGATAATAGAAAAACGATTGACAAAAGTTAACCAATAACAATTATCATAAAACAATAGACAGAAATAAGCTAACAATGGTAAAAAAAAAAAGACCAACAAAAGTAGATAGACAACAGCCACGAGAAAATAGTAAAAGAAAGTTGGTCGAGGATAGTTGATAGAGATGGAGCTGAAGGTGTTGGTCAAATTGTTACATACAAATTAAAAAGATCAATCATTTAACACACAAAATTTATTTTTCCAAGAGTTGGTTTTAAAAATTTATCCTAAAAACCACCTTATTTTATAAATTTATTTTAGTTAGTTACCAAAGGTTTTCTTTTTTCAAAACTAACTTATTTTTTTCAAAACAATTCACACGCACAAAAAGCCAAAACACACGTTTCCTTTCAACAAACTCATCCATCATTTAACACCCAACCTCCATGGTTACGGAATATGAATTTAAAACACACCACCACCACATCCTATCATCAAAATCATGGCAACGACGACCGACACAGATCCCATCCACGCAGATCCACCTCCAAACAAGCAGATCTTCATCCTCTCCGGACAAAGCAACATGTCGGGACGCGGCGGCGTCTTAAAGAAGCTCCGCCAATGGGACGGCGTGGTTCCACCAGAAGCACAGCCACACCCGTCGATATTCCGTCTGAGCGCGAAGAAGCATTGGGAGGCGGCGCGTGAGCCACTACACGCCGACATCGACACAAAGAAGACGTGCGGGGTGGGGCCGGGGATGGTGTTCGCGAACGGAGTGAGAGAGCGGGTGGGGACGGTGGCGCTAGTGCCGTGCGCAGTCGGAGGAACGGCGATCAGGGAGTGGGCGCGCGGGGAGAAGCTGTATGAGGAGATGGTGAAGAGGGCGAGAGAGAGTGTGAAGGGCGGTGGGGAAATTAAGGCGATTTTGTGGTTTCAAGGGGAAAGTGACACCACTACTGAACATGACGCTGATGCGTATCGGGGGAATATGGAAGCCTTTGTTGCTAATGTGCGCCGGGATTTGGCCTTGCCTTCTCTCCCAATCATTCAGGTTAGTCACTAATTATCACATATTTGTTCAAATTTGGTTTAATACATTTCTTGCTTTTACATTTACACTCCTCATTTACATTGTGCATATATATATATATGAAATCATAAAAGATATTTGTAAATACACTCTAAAGAAATGCTACAGTTCACCAGTGCCAATTGATGACACATGATATAAAAAAGATTGCTTAGTTTTTCCAACTTTTACCATATAAAAATTACTTAATTCTAAAATTGGTTAGACCCTAAACCTAAATCCTAAGCTGTAGAAGTTTATGTTAAAGGAAAATGAGGGATATAGGGAAATATCAAAATTTGAAAAAGTGTTTATGTGTGGAAATGGGGGAACAGGTTGCACTGGCATCAGGATTGAAGTACATTGAAAAAGTGAGGGAGGCTCAATTGGGGATGAAAATGGAGAATTTGGTGTGTGTTGATGCAATGGGATTGGAACTCCAAGAAGACAACCTCCATCTCACAACTCCTTCTCAGGTCATTTTAGGGCAAATGTTGGTTGATGCCTATTTCACCCACTTTACTTCACCATGAGTAGTTATCTTTGATAACTATTTGGTTTCGTAATGTGTCGCACTTCCAAAGCTAAAGTTTAAGTGTTTAACAATAATTTTGATCAGCAGATGAGTCTACTGTAGATCGACTTCAAGAGCAAAAGTGGATCTCAACTTTGTTATATTCGAAAATTCTTTTGCAATGTGCTATATGTTGTTAACGGTTTTTGCATCTGCTTGCTGTATTTGTAACTGTTCATTTATTTTTAATTTTTTGGTTCCTTAAAAATCACTTATATATATTACTTTCACGTTTGATGTTTTTTTCTCCCTTCTTCTCTTTATCCTCTACTTATATGTATGTTCAAAATTTAAATCAAGTTTTACTAAAAATAAACAGTGTGTTTGGATTATCTATGATAACAAATGCTTTTCAAGAATAATGCATTTTATTTTGAACACTTTATTTAAAATGAATTTACAACTTAAACACTTGTATGTTTTGTTAGATTTTTTTATAAGTATTTATATGCACAATTAGGTTTAAAAACCTATTTTTTGAAATTTTTGTTAGGGTGTTTTTCTAATGAATTATTTTTCAATCTCATTTTTAGTATGTGTTTTGGAAAATTACCAAACATTTGACTAATGATTAAAATAGCTGCAATTAATTGAAATGGCTATATCATTTTTGTTCCTGTATTTTCCCTCCTATTTTCTTTCTTTGTTCAATTCTTTATCCTTTATTTATTTGTGTTGTTTCATCAATAGAATGATATCTAATTATTAATCGTAATTAAATGCAAATGAGTAGATTGGGAGTAGTTTTTATCCATTTATTTTTCAAAAAACTACCTTATAAATAGTCATAATTTAAAATTGGTATCAATTTCATATTTTATAGATTGAAATTAGGGAACTTACCTAAATATAACTAAACTATTTACGGTTCGGGTAACAAAGTCGTTAGCTATTTTAGGTTTGTCATTCCATTTTTTTTTCTTGCGATTCATCTTCCTCTTCTTATTTTGTCTTTCTCGTCTTCCTGCGGTTTCGTCTTTTTTCTTTTTCTTTTTTACGATTTCTTTCCTATCATCTTTCTTATTTTTCCCATCATCTTTCTTATTTTTCAATTATTTATTTATGTCGTTTAATCTTTCTATCGTTTTTCTTCTTTTCCTCTTCATTTTTTTCACTTCAATTTCTTTCCATTGTCTTTCTACTTTTTTTTTGCTGCGATTTCTTTTCATCATTTTTTTACGCGTTTACATTTGGATAACCAAATCTAGATGTGTACAACAAAATAGCAAAATCTAAAAGATCGTGTATAAAGAATTTTGAAAAAAATCATTTAGATTGGAGTAACGAGATGTAGACGATTGTGTAAAAATAATAAAAGAGTGTGTATAAAGAATATTGAAAAAAAAATCATTTAGATTGGAGTATGTCAAATGTAAAAAAATAAATAAACGATCGTATAAATAAATCTAAACGACGGTGTAAATAAATCTAAAGGATTGTGTACCAAAAAATTAAAAAGATCGTGTAACAAATTAAAAAAGAAGCATTTAAATTTGGGTATCCAAATTTAAAAAATTAAAAGATGAAATTGAAAAGATAAATTATAGTCATATCTAAACGATCGTGTAACGACCCAACTCCTTATACTGAATCGAAGTCATTACTAAATATAGAACAAGTGGTTTAAGTCATAAAATTTATTAAAAACGCGTAACGTTTAAGAAATTTTATTTATGAAAATTTAAACAAGGTAGTTAGGCAAAAAGGTGTAATGCGTTCTAAAGTCCTACTCGGGCCCTATCTACATAAAAAGATGATAAGTAATGAAAAGTACTCAAACTCAAATACGAAAGTCTAAAATAAGGATAAGCGGAAGCAGTAGCCCCTATGGCCCTCCACGGTCACTTCGGGTCGCTCGCCAGCTTGCCCTTGCCCTTGCCTCGTCCTCTACCTGAAAATATAAAATGAAGAGAGTGAGTATAAAATACTCAGTAAGGGACCCACTACTAGTCCCACTAGGTGCCTGTTAACTTCCTGTCAGAGTCCTGTAACTGGTACCCAATTTCTGGCACGTTCCCGAACACGTGCAACATGCGCTCCCGTAGGAACGTAACTCTGGTCTTCGGTGCCCCGGCGGACACCTAGGACAGTCGGGATGCGAGTACCCCGTCGAGTCACTCGAGTCATATTTATATCCATGCTAGACTGGTGTCCCGTCGGACCACACAGTCCTCAATAGGTGGTGATCCCGAAGGACACCCATGCAGGTACGACTCTAACAAATTAAGCTAACAGGTACCCTAATTGCAGTACACATACACATGGCATCAACATATAACATATCACATAAATCGTCTCTACACTCTCCGTCTCGACATTCGTCGTATAGCCATAACAGCTCTCGCCACACATAACAGGCTATAGTATAACCATATCGTCAGTTGCATCATACTAACATTTATTTCAGGCATCGTACTGTCTAATTCTTAACATGAAAAATTGGAGCATACATAGTCTCATACCTCTAAACATGAAGCTAGTAGTAGAATCTCTTACCTGGAGATTTACTTGACGAGTCCTAACCGCGAGGCAGTATGCTTTCCAAGCGACGAGGTCCTAACTGTGTAATATGCCAAGATTCGTAATTAGGTCACCAACGACTAACGGTTCAAGACTCATTTGAAATGACTTACCCTAGAGAGAGGTTGCAGTGCTCAAGCCCCTACTGAAGAAATCCCCCGCTGCAGCAGTTACTTGGTCCAGGACGTCCCTTAAGGAGAAATAATCTAATTTAATTCCAAATTAAATCATTTAGTGCCCAAAAATATTGAATCTTACTGGATAATGCCAAAATAGTTGATTTAATTACCAAAATTAGGTGGAAGGGGCCAAATTAGGCTTGGCGGCTTGGCTGGAAGGAGAACAGGGATCGGCTCGGCTCGGCTCGGCTTGGCGCAAGGATCTTGCGCGTGCGGCTCGGCTCGCGACAGTAAGGAGGCGCGGCTCGGCTTGCAGTGCAGGCGGCGCGGGGAGAGCTGGGCACGTGTGGGCACGGACGCGGGTTCGGTTTCGGGTTCGGGCGAGTGGGCGTGGAGCGGTTCCGGGTTCGGGTTCGACGGCTGGAGGCGCGCGAGGCTTAGCTGCTGGATTTCAGTCGGCGCGACGGCTGGCTGACGAACGTTCCGGCTGCGCTGCGTCGGATCTAAGCGGCGCGACGTGGCTGGGCGTGTGAGCGACGGCGTTGCGGACACGGCTGGCTGACGAATCGGCTGCGGCTCCTCAGCGCTGGATCGGAGCGACGCGACGCGGCTGGCTGCTCTTCCTCAGATCGACGCGGCGCGGCGAGTTTCGGCTGCAGACACGGTGCTCGGCTGCGCGGACCGGCTTGGACGATTCCTCCGACGCGGCTGGAAGCTCGGCGACGGCTCGGTTTCGACTGCAGGCTCGGCTGCGCTGCTGAACAGAGAGGGGGGATGCTTGGCGGCTCGGGTTCGCGGCGGCGTGCGGCGGCTAGGGTTTCAATAAAAAAAAAATTTTCCTTTTTCTTTTTCTTTTCCCCTCTTTCTTTCTTTGATTTTTTTTTTCTTCCTCTTTACGCACGAGTCCCAAGGCCTTTTTATAAGAAAAAATGACTCTTTTCTTTTCCTTTTAAAATCCCAAAACAACCCCTCCTCTCTCTCCCCAAATCTCACCAAAACAACCAACTTTAGTTTAATAAGGCTTCCCTAATTATTTCCTATAAAAATAAAATAATAAAATAAAAAGTAATACTTATTATCCTAAACAAATAAGGATTCCCAACCTTAATTACTCGAGAAAATCAAAATGGTAAGGTTCTTCCAATAAATTTAAAAATTCCCATAACCACACTTAATATATCAGACAATGGCCAAAACAAAAAGAAATATCGAATTTGTTGGGCGTTACAGATCGCGTATATATTGAACCATATCTAAATGACGTATATATTGAACCATATCTAAGTGACCGTGTATAAATGGTAGAAATATCTAAATGACTGCGTATCAAACAATAATCAAATCTAAACGATTGCAAATATATTATGCACGCATTATTTATAACATAGTTGACGGAATATTTTAATATACATATTTTATCGTTTTTTTTATATTTTTGAGAACACTCCTTAAATTTTTTAATTTTTATGTCAGGTACATCGTAAATTCGTAGCAGTTAGTATTTATGTTTTTTTCGGAAATTTTACAATGAAAAGCTAAATCTGAATCAATATATTTTTCCAATAGTTCTTGACGGCACCCAAATTAACTATTATCATTTATAATTAATAGGTTTTGATTTAAATTATTATTATTTAGCATTAGTTTTGTTTTATACTTTTAATTTCAAATGAGCAGCCAGCTGTCGACGGTAAACAGCAAGCAAATTGCGTCATAAGCACGCACCCTTTGACCACGGTCTCAAACCATGGCTTTACAAATTATCTCCCTCGCCAATCTCTCCAGCATTGTCTTATTCCGTCTCCATGCACGGTGGTCCGTGCACGAATTAGGGTTTCGTGTCTCGCATCGTGGCTATGTTTGAGAGGGGTAGAGAGATATTGAGAAGGGCAGAGAAATTGATGGCAATCCTGATTTTTCGAACAAGGACGTTGGAGCATCTCAGACACAGATGTTAGCGGAAGTGAAATCCGGCATAATGTCTTCTTTAAATCAAGTGGAGCTCCCGCTAGAGGTTGCAACGCCATCAAATTCTGGAAATCATACTCACCTGTTATCTGAGGTTCGTTAGGTCCTTTATTTCTTGAGGCTTTTCTTATCAAGGAGACAAGGATTAAGTGACAAATTTAATTAAAACATTTTATAAATTGGAATGACAGAGTATCGTTAATCATGATTGTTGAGTGAGGGTGTTAATACAACCTTTTTTGACACTGGCATGGATGCTCAAGAACCTCTTGATGTTGTGCCTGACGCTCTCCGCCATAAACTGGGACATCGTTTCACAACAACGAGTTTATGAGGTTTGCTCCCTTCTCATTGCTTGTAATTTTGATATTTACAAAACCAAACAGATAAGAAGATAGGGTAAACGAGTGTAAATTCTTTGGCATATCCTTCAGGATTTTGTTAGGCTTCCGTTGTAAAATCAAAATAGCCAAGCTGCACAGTCTATTGGTTGTTCCTTCTTTCCCCTCGGCTGCTTCAGCCCCTGAGCTACATGCAGTTGACACATCTGACAGTATAAAGGTTGGACAATTACTATTATTTTTCAATAATAAGTTTGCTCCCGGGTGACGTAATTCTAATTTTTTACGTGCTTATGTTTTAGGAACCTGTATCCTCTACCCAGCACTTGCCCTCACCAATCACTATCGATCGGCTTGCAACTTCTATGTCTGAACCCTCATTTACTACTAGAGATGCATTGGATAAATTTCAAGTTATTTCTCAGAAGGTTGGCGCTACTCTTAAGCCTAACTATGCTGCTTAAACATCCAGTTCCAGTTAACGTAGTTCATCGTCTATGAATAATGCTTGTCTATACCTCATTGTATTTTCATTTGAACAAAGGAGATACAAGGGCTTGCATTCATTTTCGCTAAATGTTTTTGACCTTTCATTTTGATTGGGACCCTTTTCTCATAACGTAGACTTTTGGCATTCAAGGGATTGTTTAGGCCAGGGGATGATAGATATATGGAGAAGGGTGATTTGAGTTGTTTGCTCCCTCAATTTTTTTGGATTTTTCATTGAGTGTTACCTTGTTTTTTTTGGATAAGAGACAAAGAGACCTTTTCTGTCAAGCTTAAGGGATAAAAGTTGTTCTAGTTTCATTTTCCTAGTACCTTAATATTTCCTTGCTTCTCTAACTGAAGCTTGGATTGCACATGAGAACTGTCTTCTTTTTTATGTTTGTAAATTTAAAAGTGTTTTGACTCCTTAAGATGGAAACATTTTAGTTCTTGTTGGATAACGTTTCTTCCAACCTTGTTGACAGTGAACTACAAATGGATTCTTAAGTTTCATTCTTCTCTATTATTACTTATGATTACTTATTTATTCTTCTCTATTATTACTTATGATTACTTATTCAATAATTTTCTTGTAGAAAGTGCTAAGACTTTGCAAGATGTTGAAGAGGTTCCTGAACATAAAGGATTATTACTTTCAAGGACTCCTATTGAACTGAAAGGCGCATGTTGGTCAGTTAAAGTAGTTCTGTGGATTGGGGGTAGAATACTTTCTATGACCCACCTTCCTTCAGGTAACAACTTTATAATTATTTTAATATTTAGCAAGTCAGATAACACGACAGAATATTACTCTTTCTTTTCGTTTTCAACCTTTATTCTTTTGTCATTTTAATAATTGGGAACTGACTCAAATATTTGTATTTTCTCCCTCGCTAAGAATAGCTCTTTGTTCTAAGAGTCTAACCTACTTTCCACCAACGCAGCTGTATATGTTCCATCCCCATCCCCAAGCTACTCTAATGCTTATCTCATCTCTTCAACTCCTTAACTAAACATTATTTTCTCTTAATTTTATCCTTTTATATTCCCAAATTTCCTCAGCTACGCCCTTGCATATCAACGTATTTTTATCATTTCACCTAGCTAACATGGTTGTGTCTAATCACCGAAGTTGTCAAATAATTACATGATTTCGAACATCATTGTTTAAGCTATAGCTTTGTTGTGTTCTGAAAATGATGATGTTTACTCTGACATACTTTTCTAGTTATTTCTTAATCTGAGCACAATTGAATTGGTATTAACATATTATATTTTTTGTGACTTATAATTAAAGTCAAATTCTCACCCATGTTCAACTTAAAAAAGTTTACCATCAGAAAAATATTATTTTAACTGTGTCAACATATGTAACAGAAGAGGTTGACCTCATTTTATATTTGTGAGTGTAGGGATACAATGGCTCCAAGGCATAATTGAAATCAATGGTATGAAAAGTACAGTGGTGCGAAGTACTCATCTGCTGGATTTACGAAGTAATATAGCATCATTAAGTAAATTCTCAAACCCTTGCGTGAATAATCTCAATACTTCATTCTGAATATGAACTCGTAGTATAGAAGTCTATGTTTGTTGACAAGTGAAATAATTGATAAATGTTTTTCTTAAACTTTAGGGGAGTATTTGTTTATAGAATTCAATAAATTGAAATGTATACTTGAGTGGTATTACTTATACATTCTTAAGAGTAGAATAGGAATTTACTCCCAAGTCAAAGCTACATAAATGTTCAAGTTAGCTTTTGTTTGTTTTGTTTTTTATAATGAAAATCCTAGCTTTCATTTGAGATCAAATGAAAGAAAACAAAGTAACATAAGAAAAACCAAAAAAGGGGTCCGAGTAAGCAACAAAGAAGACCTAAAGGGTAATTAATAGACACTTTTATATAACTTTTTTTAGAGAGAAAATAGAACTTTTCATTGATAAAATGAAAAGAAAACAATAAGAAAAAGAAAGACAACAATAGATAAGCGACCACAACCTAATATAAAACAAAGATCAACCATGAAAGATATAAAAACTCCCAATTCAGACAATAGAGTAGCCAACTAGATTAAGTTTAATATAATGCATGAAGAGATTTACCATGGACAATAAATGAATGTTGCCTTGATGCGTGACATTGGACTCAAAGTATTTCATTGAAGAAATTTTGTCATTCTTTAGATAAAGGATTATCAATGTGAACTAAGTGCTCAAGTATTACATTAAGTGATATGTCATAGGCATGGACAAGGGAAGATAGCATTGGATTAAAGCGTGAATTTGGACTATAGTTCTTTATTAAAGAATTCTTCTCATTCTTTGAATAAATGATTAGCCAATTGAACAAAGTGTTGAGATAGTTCACTAAGTGATTTGCCATGGACACGAAGATGGGAAAATAACAATAGACCATGCAACTGAATTAGGAAAAGGACACTTGTGAAGGACTATTAAGTAGAATGATGTATGTAATGAGAAAGGAAGATAAGTTGAGATACATGAATTTTGGATTGAGGAGTGAGATTGGACTACAATTTTTCGATTAAAGAAGTCCTTTCATTCTTTGAAAAAAAGATTAGTCAATTGGGTTAAGTGTTAATAAAAGGCACGAAGTGATCTGCTTTGTTCATGAATTTGGGAAAAGAAGATGATTTATGGAAATAACATTTAGAAAAGGGTCATGGAGATCTATTAAATGGAAGAAACATAAGTTAGGAATGAGAATTTTCGATTAAAGTGTGACATTGGACTTTAAGTTTTTGATTGAAAAACTCTAGGTCATGGATTTGGATATGGTAATATAATACTAGACTACATAAGTTAAATAGAAAAAAATGCACATGGAGGACTATTTATGCCCATGTATGTTGTGAGGAAGGAAGATGAATTAGGTTACAAGAATTTTGGATTAAAGGTCGAGATTAATGAATTGGATGAATCGTTTATATAAGAGATGAAATGTTTTGCAGTGGACATGGATATGCGATAAAAAAGTTTGGTTATACATATGAAATTGGAAAAGGACATGGATTACTGTTGATTGCACAAACAAAAGAAATTTTAGAATACATAAGTTTTAAATAGAAGTGTGGCATTACTTCAAGTTTTGTATTAAAAATCTCTTGCAATTCTTTGGGCAAAGGATTATCAAATTGGATTAAGTACTAAGATAGTGCATTAAGTGATTTGTCATGGACATATGAGAGGATAACAATACACCACGCCACTGAATGAGGAAAAGGATACATATAAGATTAGCTTTTATTCAATTATAAGTTTTTGATTACACAAGTCTTTTCATTTATTGAAATAAGATTAGTCAATTGAGTTTAATGTTAATATAATTCACGAAGTGACTAGCCTTAGTCATGGAAGAAAAAAATGGCTATAGAAATGAAATTGAGAAATATAAACCAAACCAAGGACTATAGACAACAAAAAAAAAGAGAAGTTAGGATAAGAGAGTTTTGTATTAAAGTGTGGCATTGTGTGAGCTTCAAATTTTGGATTAAAGAACTTTTGTCATTGTATGGAAAAAGGATTATCAAATTGGATTAAGTGTGAAGACGACACATTAAGAGTGAGATTAACTAATTAAATTAAGTTTTTACTCGGGATTAGGTAAGATCCTATAGACATGATTATACAAAAAAAGATTTGCTATGCAAACATAATTGGAAAAAGACACATGGATAACTATAAACAACACAAAAAGAAAAGTAAGGATATGCGAGTTTTGGATGGACATTGGATATAATGTTTTGTATTAAAGACTCTTGCCATTGTTTGGAAAAAGAATTACCAAATTGGATTAAGTGTTGGGATGGTGCGCTAAGCTTAAGTTTTTACTTAAGGGATTAGATGAGATCCATGGACATGGTTATAGGAAAAAAAGTTCAATTATGCAAATATAATTGGAAAAAGAGACATGAAGGACTATAGATGACACGAAAAGAAAATGTAGGATACGAGAGTTTTGGATTCAAATATGGTATTGGATGTCAAGTTTACATTTGAGTAACTCTTGGCATTGTTTGTAGAAATGATTATAAAATTGGATTTAGTGCTGATATAGTGCTGTAAGAGTAATAACCAATTGGATTAAGTTTTTGTTTGACAGATGAGGTTATTATTTACCATGGACATGGATATAGGAAGAAAAGTTCGGCTATACAAATGACATTGGAAAAATACACATTAAGGACTATAGACATCACAAAAAAGGAAAGGATAGTGGATTAAGAGTGAGATAAACCTATTACATAAAACTTTTATTTGAGGAATAAGGTGTTTTGCCATGAAGATGGTTATAGGAAAAATGTTTGGTTATACAAATGAAATTGGAAGAAGACACATTGGAGACTATAACTGACACAAAAAAAAAGTTAGAATATGAGTTTTGGATCGAAGTGTGGCATTGAACTTCAAGTTATAAATTAAAGAACTCTTGTCATTTGGAGAAAGGATTATTAAATTGGATAATTCTTAAGATAGGGTATTATGAGTTAGTTTAGCCACTTGGATTAAGTTTTTCGTTAAAGGATGAGAGTGATTTGCTTTGGACATAGATATATGAAAAGAATTTTGGTAATAACATTGTGAAAATACATATAGAGGGCTATAGATGACAGAAAAAGGAAAGTAAGGATATGAGATTTTGGAATGAAGTTTGACATTGGACTTAAAGTTTAAGATTAAATAACTATTGTCATTGTTTGGAGAAACAATTATTCAAATTGATTAATTATTGAGATAGTGCACTAAGACGAAATTTGCCTATTGGATTAAGTTTTTATTTGATGATGAGATGATTAGCTACGGACATGGATATAGGAAAAAACATTAGATGTTCAACTAAAATTGGAAACAGATGCATAGAAGATTGTTGATGATGCAAAAGGAAAAGTTAGGATATAAGAGTTTTGGATTAAAGTGTGACACTTTACTTCAAATTTAGGAATAAGGAGGTGATTGTCATCTTTTGGAGAAAAGATTATCAAATTGAACGAGTGTTGAGGGAGTAGGGAAGGAAGAAAAGTAGAAATGAGAAAATACCAAAATAAAAGACAAGAAATATCAAGAAAAGTGAGACGATGGTGATGGTTATTGATCCGGTTTTTAGCATAGTATTGTACCAAAAAGTCTATATTACCCATCATTACCCTAGAGCCGGACTAGGGTAATGATGGGTAATAAATACATTTTGGTACCATCATCTACTAAAAGCCAAATCAATAAACATGACCGCCTTCTCAATTTTCATGTTTTTTCTTGTCTTTTATTTGGGCATTTTCTTTTCCAGTTTCTTACTTCAACTAGCCAATTGGATTAAGTTTTTATTTAAGAGATATTTGATTTGTCATGGACAAGTATATAGTAAAAAAAGTTTGGCTAGACAAATGAAATTCGTGAAAATCAAATGGATGACTATAAATGGTACAAAAATAAAAGTAAGGATATACGAGTTTTAGATGAAAGAATTCTTGCCATTGTTTGAAGAAATGATTATTCAATTTGATTAAGTGTTGAGATAGTGCATTAAGAGTGAGACTTGCCTACTAGATTAAGTTTTTATTTGAGAGATGAGGTGAATTGTCATGGACATGAATATAGGAAAAAAACGTTTGGATATACAAATAAAATTGGAAACAGTTACATGAAGGACTATAGATGACACAAAATGAAAAGTTAGTATATGAGAGTTTTGGATTGAAGTTTTGCATAAAATAAGTTCTTGCTATTGGTTGGATAATGAATTATTAAATTGGATTAAGTATTAAGACGATGAACTAGAAGTGACACTATCCAATTGGATCGAATTTTTATTGAAGGGGTGTGGTGTTTCGTCGTTGTAATGGATATAAGAAAAAAAGTTTGGCTATACAAATAAAGTTGAAGAAAGACACGTTGAGGACAATAGACGGGCCAAAAAGAAAAATATGGTTTGAGGTATGACATTGGATTTGAAGTCTTGGATTAAAGAACTTCTACAATTGTTTGGATAAAAGTATGAAATTGGATTAAATGTTGAGATAGTGCACTGAAAGTTAGATTAGTCTACTGGATTAAGTTTTAATTAATGGAATGAGATCATTTGCTTTGGACATGGTTATAGAAAAAAACATTGTACAATACAAATGAAATTGGAAAAAGACACATGAGTGACTATAAACGACATAAAAAGGAACTATTGGATATGAGAGCTTTTGATTGATGTGTGGCATACGAGTAAAAATTTAGGATTGAAGAACTCTTGCCATTATTTGGAGAAAGGATTATTAAATTAGATTAGTGTTGAGATAATGCTCTAAAAATGTAATTAGCCAATTCAATCAAGATTTTATTTATGGGATAAGGTGATTTTTCGTAGAGATGGATATAAGACTTCAAGTTTTGAATTAAGGAATAACTCTTGCCATTGTTTGAAGAAATGATTATCAAAAGACACATGAAGGACTATAAATGACACATAAAGGAAAGTAAGGATACATGAGTTTTTATTGAAGTGTGGCATTTAACTTCAAGTGTTGCATTAAAGAACCCTTGCCGTTTGGAGAAAAGATTATTAAATTGGTGTTAAGATAGGTACACTATGAATCGATTTAGGCTTTGTGATTTTGAATTAAAGTGTGATATTTGACTATAAGTTTTGAACTAAAGAACGTTTGCCATTGTTTGTCGAAACAATTAAAAAATTGGATTAGGTGTTGAAATAGTGTACTAGGAGTGAGATTAGTCTACTAGATTAAGTTTTAATTTGAGGGATTAAGTTTTTTGCCATGGACATGGATATAAGAATAGAACGTTTGACTATACAAATGAAATTGGAAAAAGACATGTAGAGAACTATAGACAGCCCATAAAGAAAAGTTTGCACATGAGTGTTTTGGATTAAAGAACTTTTGTCATCCTTTAACGAAATAATTATCAAATTGGATTAGTGTTGACATAGTGCACTATAAAGTGAGATTAGTCAATGGAATTAAGTTTTTATTAAAGGGACGAGGTGATTTGTTGTGAACGTGGATATAGGAAAAAACATTCGACTATACAAATGAAAATTATGAAAAGACTCATGGGGGATTTCCGGTGGCACAAAAGGATAAATCAGGATATGCGAGTTTTGGATTGTAGTGTGACATTAAACTTTAAGTTTAAAATTATACATCTCTTGTAATTGTTTGGAGAAAGGATTATCAAAGTTGGTTGGTTTTGATATAGTGCACTAAGTGTCAGATTAGCCAATTAGATTATATTTTTATTTAAGGGCGAATGATGATTTGTTGTGGACATTAATATTGGAAAAATTATTTGGTTATACAAATGACATTGAAAAAAGACACATGATGGACTATAAAAGGCTCAAAGAGAAAAGTTGAGATATGTGACTTTTGGATTGAAGTGTGAAATTGAAGTTTAATTTAAAATTATCTCTTGCTATTGTTTGGAGAAAAGATTAACAAATTGGATTAGTAATGTTAGTACACTAAAAGTGAGAGGAGCTAATTGGATTAAGTTTTTTTAAGAAGGTGTTTCGCATGGGCCATGGATATACAGAAAAAAGTTTGGCTACACAAATGACATAGGAAAAGGACACATAGAGGACTCAAAGACCAAACAAAAAGAAAGTTAAAAAGATGAATCTTGAATTGAAGTGTGACATTGGATTCTTAGTTTAGGATTAAATGACTCATGCCATTTTTTTTTAAACATGTGGAATGTGGCATTAGCATCACACTTAAAGCTTTTAGTGAAGTATGACATTGGCCATTTAGTTTATGATTAAAGTCTCTTTTTAGTTGATAGTATATGAGACTTAAAGCTCAAAGTACAAGAATATTGTACTAAGAGCAAATGAACTAGGGGAATACAAACTAAAATGAAAACTTAGGCAACAACTAGAAGAAAGCGTGCAAAAACAAAGTCAAAGAGAAATGTAACAAACGACATAAAGCATTTTCAAGACAAAACAACTGTAGAAAGCTAAAAAGATAGCAAAAATTTGACAACTCTTCAAGAGGAAACCATTTGAATATAATAACTTGCACGCTCAAATCTTCAATATGAAAGGAAAACGAGACATGCAAAGGAGAAGCTGCTGGTTGCGTTAGAACGGTTCTTGTAAGTGTCATCCTGAACTCAAAGGAAATCCAATAAATATTTTAGAACAAACAAAAATTGATTCCTAAAGAACTCCCCCGAAAAAACTTCCCTTGGGCAAACAATAAAAATGAAGACCAAAACATAAAAGCCATATCAAGTAAGTTACCATAATCCAGAAGGCTTAAATTTATCCATCCACGCAAGAGAAATTTGGATTAAAGAACTTTTGCCATTATTTGGAGAAAAGAGTATCGAATTGGATCAAGTTGTTATTTAATGGATATGTGTTTTTTTTGTGGATTTGGATATAGCTATAGATATTTGGCTAGACAACTAAAAAAGAAAAGTTAAGTTATGTGATTTCTGTATTGAATAACATTTCTCTACATGTTTTGGATTAAAGAACTTTTGTCATTGTTTGTCGAAAGAATTATAATATTGGATTTGGTGTTGAGATAGTGCACTAGGAGTGAGATTAGCTATAATTGAATAAAGTTTTTATGTACGAGATTTCCCATAGACATGGATATAGGTAAAAAAGGTCAGCGATACAAATGTAATTGGTAAAAAGATACAAGGACGACTATAAACAACACAAGAAGAAAAGTAAATATATTCAAGTTTCAGAATGAAGTGTGGCATTGGACTCCAAGTTTTGGATTAGAGAACTCTTGCAATGTTTGGAGGAAAGATTATTCAATTTGTTTAAACTGTTGAAATAGTGCACTAATAGTAAAATTAGCCCATTAGATTAAGTTTTTATTTGAGGAAAAACGTGATTTGTTGTGGTTGTGGATATAAGGAAAAAAGTTTGGCCATACAAATGAAATTGAGAAAAGACACAAGGACTGTGGGTGGCAAAAAATGATAAGTTAGGATATACGAGTTTTGGATTGTAATGTGGCATTAGACTTCATGTTTTGGATTAAAGAACTGTTGCCATTGTTTGGAAAAAAAATTATCAACCATTATCAAATTGGATTAAGTTATGAGATGATGCACTAAGTGTGAGATTAGCCAATTGGATTAAGTTTTTACTTGAGGGATTAGATGAGATCCCATGGACATGGTTATAGGAAAAAAAAAAAGCTTCGTTATTCAAATATAATTGGAAAAAGCGACATGGAGGACCGTAAACGACACAAAAAAGAAAAAGTAGGATATGAAAGTTCTGGATTCAAGTTTGGTATTGGACGTCAAGTTTACATTTAAGTAACTCTTACCATTTTTTGTAGAAAGGATTATCAAATTGCATTTAGTGTTGATATAGTGCACTAAGAATAATAGTCAGTTGGATTAAGTTTTTATTTAACAGATGAGGTTATTTATCGTGCACATGGATATAGGAAGAACAGTTTGGCTATACAAATGACATTGATAAAATGCACGTTAAGGACTATAGACAACACATAAAAAAAGAAGTATATGAGAGTTTCGGCTTGAAATGTTGCATTGGAGTTCAAGTGTTTGGAGAAAGGACTATTTAAATTTGATTTAATGTTGAGTTAATGTACTAAGAGTTAGATAAACCTACTGGATAAAGTTTTTATTTGAAGAATGAGGTGTTTTGTCATGGAGATGGTTATAGAAAAAATGTTCGGCTATACAAATGAAATTGAAAAAAGACACATGTAGGACTATAGGCGTCACAAAAAGAAAAGTTAGAATATGAGTTTTGGATTGAACAGTTGCGTTAGACTTCAAGTTTTGGACTAAAAAACTCTTGTCGTTTGGAGAAAGGATTATTAAATTGGATAATTCTTAAGATAGGACACTTTAAGTCAATTTAGCCTTTTGTATTAAGTTTTTCGTTAAGAGATGTGGTGATTTACTTTGAGACATAGATATGAGAAAAAATTATGGCAAATAACATTGTGAAAAGACACATAGAGGCCTATGAATTAAGTTCGAGTCAATTTAGCCTTTTGAATTAAGTTTTTCGTTAAGAGATGAGGTAATTTGCTTTGGGACATAGATATAGGGAAAAATGTATGGCAATAACATTGCGAAAAGACACATGGAGACCTATAGACGACACATAAAAGAAAATTAGGATATAAGAGTTTTGGAATAAAGTGTGACATTGGACTTGAAGTTTATGATTAAATAACTTTTGCCATTGTGTGAAGAAACAAATATTCAAATTGAATAATTGTTGAGATAGTGTACTAAGATGAAATTTGCTTATTGGATTAAATTTCTAGTTGAGGAATGAGATGATACGAGAGATTTGGATTGAAGAGCGACATTTTACTTCAAGTATATGAATAAGGAGCTGGTTGCCATATTTTGAAGAAATAATTATCAAATTGGATATGGGTTGAGGCAGTAGGAAAAGAGAAAAGGAGAAACTGGAAAGTGGATAAGTGTTGAGTTTAGGAATAAGGAGCTGGTTGTCATCTTTTTTAGAAATGATTATCAAATTGGATAAGTGTTGAGGTAGTAAGGAAGGAAGAAAAAAGAAAGTAGAAATGGGAAAATACCAAAGTAAAAGAAAAAAAAGCAATAACAGTGAGATTGTAGTGATGGTTATTGATTTTGTTTTTAGCATATGATTTTACTAAAAAGTCTGTATCACCCATCATTACCCTAGAGCCGGACTAGGGTAATTATGGGTAATAAATACTTGTTGGTACCATCCTCTACTAAAAACCAAATCAATAAACATGACCGCCTTCTCATTTGTCTTTTATTTGGATATTTTCTTTTCCACTTTCTTACTTTGACTAGCCAATTGGATTAAGTTTTTATTTAAGGAATATGTGATTTGTCATGGGCCAAGTATATAGTAAAAAAAAAATTGGCTAGTCAAATGAAAGTCGAGAAAATCAGGTGGACTATAAACGATACAAAAAGAAAAGTAAGGATATGCGAGTTTTGGATTAAAGAACTCTTGCAATTGTCTGAAGAAAAGATTATTCAATTTGATTAAGTATTGAGATAATGTACTAAGAGTGAGGTTTGCCTATTAGATTAAGTTTTTATTTAAGGGATGAGGTGAATTGTCGTGGACGTGGATATAGGAAAAACGTTTGACTATACAAATAAATTTGGAAATAGACATATGAAGGACTATAGATGACATAAAATGAAACGTTAGTATTTGAGAGTTTTGGATTGAAGTTTAGCATTGGACTTAAAGTTTTGCATGAAAATTCTTGCTATTGTATGGAGAAAGGACTATCAAATTGGATTAAGTATTGAGATAATGAACTAAAAGTGAGATTATCCAATTTGATTAAGTTTTTATTGAAGGGATATGGTGTTTCATCATCGAAATGGATATAAGAAAAAAGTTTGGTTATACAAATAAAATTGAAAGAAGATACATTGAGACAATAGACGAGCCAAAAAGAAAAGTATGGATTGAGGTGTGGCATTGGACTTGAAGTCTTAGATTAAAGAAGTCTTGCAATTGTTTGAATAAAAGATTTATCAAATTGAAATTGGATCAAGTGTTGAGATAGTGCACGAAAAAGATTAACCTACTGTATTAAGTTCTAATTTTTGGAATGAGAATATTTGCTTTGGACATGGTTATAGAAAAACACGTTGGACTATACAAATGAAATTGAAAAAAGATACATGGGTGACTATAGATGACATAAAAATGAAACTTTCTATGCGAGCTTTTGATTGATGTGTGGTATGTGATTACAAATTTGTGATTAAAGAACTTTTGCCATTTTTTGGAAAAAAACGTTGGACTATACAAATGAAATTGGAAAAAGATATATGGGTGACTATAGATGACATAAAAATGAAACTTTATGTGCGAGCTTTTGATTGATGTGGTATGTGACTACAAATTTGGGATTAAAGAACTTTTGCCATTTTTTGGAGAAAGAATAATCAAATTAGATTAATGTTAAGACAGTGCTCTAAAAGTGTGATTAACCAATTATATCAAGATTTTATTTAAGGGATGAGTTGATTTGTCGTGGAGATGGATATAGGACTTCAAGTTTGGGATTAAGGAGGAACTTTCCATCGTCTGGAGAAAGGATTATCAAAAAACTCATGGAGGACTATAAACGACAAAAGAAAAAGTAAGAATATATGAGTTTTTATTGAAGTGTGACATTGAACTTCAAGTGTTGGATTAAATAACCCTTGCCGTTTGGAGGAAGGATTATTAAATTGGATAAGTGTTGGAATATTGCACCATGAGTTTAGTGTAGACTATGTGATTTTTGAATTAAAGTGTGACATTTGACTACAAGTTTTGGATTATAGAACGTTTGTCTTTGTTTGTCGAAAGAATTATAAAATTGGATTAGTTGTTGAGATAGTGCACTATGAGTGAGATTAGTCTACTGGGTTAAGTTTTTATTTGAGGAATTATGTTTTTTTGTTGTGGACAGGGATATAGGAACAAATGTTTGGTTATACAAATGAAATTGGAAAAAGATACGTGATGGACTATAGACAGCACAAAAAGAAAAGTTGGCATATGGGATTTTTTAATTGAAGCGTGAAATTTTACTTCAAGTTTTGGATTAAAGAACTTTTTTTCATCCTTTAACGAAAGAATTATCAAATTAGATAAATGTTGAGATAGTGCACTATAAGAGTGAGATTAGCTATAATTGGATCAAGTTTTTATTTAGGGGATTTCCTATGAATATGTGTATAGGAAAAAAAGGGTCGCAATACAAATATAATTGGTAAAGACCCATGGAGGACTGTAAACAATACAAGAAGAAATGTAACTATATTCGAGTTTTGGACAGAAGTGTGGCGATCGGCTCTAAGTTTTGGATAAGAGAACTATTGTTGATGTTTGGAGGAAGAATTATTCAATTTGTTTAACTGTTGAGATAGTGTATTAAGAGTGAAATTAGCCAATTGTATTTGGTTTTTTTAAAGGGACGAGGTGATTTGTTGTGGACGTGGATGTATGATAAAAAAGTTTGACCATACAAATGAAATTGGAAAAAAAACACATGGAGGACTACCGGCAACACAAAAGGATTAGTTAGGATATGTGAGTTTTTTATTGTAGTATGGCATTGGAGTTCTAATTTAAAATTAAACATCTCTTGCAATTGTTTGAAAAAAAGATTATCAAAGTTGATATAGTGCACAGAGTGAATATCAATATTGATTAGTGTTGATATAGTGCACCAAGTGTTAGATTAGCCAATTGGATTATGTTTTCATTTAAGAGTGATGGTGATTTGTTGTGGACAATACTATAGGAAAAATTATTTGGTTATACAAATGACATTGAAAAAATACACATGAAGGACCATAGACGACTCAAAAACAAAAGTTAAGATATGTGACTTTTGGATTAAAATGTGACATTGAATTTCAAGTTTAAAATTAAGTATCTTTTGCTATTGTTTGGAGAAAAGATTATCAAATTAGATTAGTGATGTGATAGTGCACTAAGAATGAGAGTAGCCAATTGAATTATGTTTTTTTAAGGGATGAGGTGTTTTGCCTAGCTATGGATATACGGTAAAAAGTTTTGCTACACAAATGACATAGGAAAAGGACACATGGGGGACTCATAGACAAAACAAAAAGAAAATTAAGAAATGAGAGTTTTGGATTGACGGGTGCCATTTGGACTCTTAGTAGAGGATTAAATGACTTTTGCCATTGTTTTTCTTTTTTTGTTATTTTAGACGTGTGGAGTGTGGCATTAGAATTGGACTTAAAAGCTCTTAAGGAAGTGTAACATTGGCATTGGCCACTTTGTTTAGGATTACTGACTCTTATTTACTGATAGTACAAGAGACTTAAAGTTTAAAGTACAAGAGTATTGTACGGAGAGCAAAGAAACTAAGGGAATACAAGCTAAAGTGGAAACTTAGGCAACAACTAGAAGAAAACCTAAAGAAACAAAGTCAAAGAGAAATCTAACAAACGGCGTAAAGCCTTTTCAAGACAACAAATGTAGAAAGCTAAAAATATAGCAAAAATTTGACAACTCTTTTAAGTGGCATTGACATGGGACTTAAAGCTCTTAGTGAAGTGTGACATTGACATTAGACTCTTAGTTTAGCATTAAAGCCTCTTGGTGAAATGTGGCGTTGGCATTGGACTTCTAGTTTAGGATTAAAGCCTATTTTTTAATGATAATATATGATGCTTAGACCTAAAAGTAAGTGTTGTACTAAGAGGAAAGAAACTAGAGGAGTACACACTAAAGGGAAAACTTTGGCAACAACAAGAAGAAAGCCTAAACAAACGATGTTAAGAAGGAACGTTACAAATAGAATAAAGTCTTTTCAAGGCGAAACAACTATGGAAAGCTAGAAACATAAAGAAAACTTGACAACTCTCTTAAGTGGCATTGGCATTGGACTTAAAGCTGTTTGTGAAGTGTGGCAATAACATTTGAACCTTAGTTTAGGATTAAAGCTCAAAGTACAAGAGTATTGTACTTAGAGCAAAGAACTAGGGAAATACAAACAAAAGTAGAAGTTTAGGCAACAAGAAGAAGAAAGTCTAAACAAACAAAGTCAAAGAGAAACGTAACAAACAGAATGAAACCTTTTCAATATGGAACAATTGTAGAAAGCTGAAAACATAGCAAAAACTCGACAATTCTCTCAAGTGGTATTGGCATTGACTTTGGATGTCAAGCTCTTAGTGAAGTGTGACATTGACATTGGACTCTTAGTTTAGGATTAAAGCTTATCTTTTTAATGATAATATATGAGACTAAAGCTTAAAGTACCATACTATTGTACTAAGAGTAAAGGAATTAGGGGAATAGAAACGAAAGTAAAAACTTTGACAACAACAAGGAAAAAGCCTAAAAAAACGAAGTTAAAAGACAAATGTGACAAACAAAATAAAGCCTTTTTAAGAAAAAACAACTATAGAAAGCTAAAAAGATGTCAAAAACTTGACAACTCTCTCTTAGTCAAATGTGGCATTTTCTTTGGACTCTTAGGTTAGCATTTAAGCCTCTTTTTTAATGATAATACATGAGACTTAAAGTTCGAAGTACAAGAAGAGTATTGTACTAAGTGCAAAGGAAATTAGGAAATACAAACTTAAGTGAAAACTTAGGCAACATGAAGAAGAAAGCCTAAACAAAGCTTGTCAAAGAGAAACGTAACAAACAGGATAAAACCTTTTCAAGACGAAACAATTGTAGAAAGCTAAAAACATTGCAAAAACTTGACAACTCTCTCAAGCGGCATTGGCATTGGACTCAAGTTCTTAGTGAAGTGTGACACTAAAATTGGATTAAGTTTTTATATAAGTGATTAAATGATTTGTCAGAAACAAGTATATAGTAAAAAAACTTTGGCTATACAAATGAAATTGGAAAAAGACAAATGGAGGACTATAAACAACACAAAAGGAAGTGTAAGGATATGCAAGTTTTTTATTGAAGTGTAGCATTGGACTTCATGTTTTGGATTAAAGAACACTTTCGATTGTTTTGAGAAATGATTGTTCAATTTGATTAAATTTTGAGATAGTGCACTACGAGTGATATAATGACATGATTAAGTTTTTATTTGAGGTATGAGGTGATTATGAACATGGGTATAGGAAAAAATGTTTGCTATATATATGCAATTGGAAATAGACACATGAAAGACTATAGATAGCACAAAAAGAAAAGTAAGGATATTCGAGTTTTGAATGAAAGTGTGGTATTGGATTTCATGTTTTGGATTAAAGAACTCTTGCCATTTTTTTGGAAAAAGGATGATCAAAGTGTATTAAGTGTTGAGATGATGCACTAAGTGTGGGATTAAGTTTTTACTTAAGGGATTAGATGAGATCCCATGGACATGGTTGAGAAAAAGAGTTGTGTATGCAAATATAATTGAAAAAAGAGACATTGAGGAGTGTAAATGACACGAAAAGAAAAATTGGGATATGAGAGTTTTGAATTGAAGTATGGAATTGGACGTCAAATTTAAATTTAAGTGACTCTTGTCATTGTTTGTAGAAAAGATGATCAAATTGGATTTAGTGTCGATATAGTGCACTAAGAGTGATAGCGAATTGGATTAAGTTTTATCTAACGGATGAGGTTATTTACCGTGGACATGGATGTAGGAAGAAAAGTTTAGCTACACAAATGACATTGGAAAAATACACGTTAGGATATGAGAGTTTCACATTGAAATGTGGCATTGGAGTTCAAGTTTAGGATTAAATAACTTTTGCCATTGTTTGGAGAAATAATTATTAAATTTGATTGAATGTTGAGATAGTGCACTAAGAGTTAGATAAACTTATACAAGTTAAGTTTTTGTTTATGGAATGAGGTGTTTTACCATGGAGATGATTATAGAAAAAATGTTTGGCTATACAAATGAAATTGGAAAAAGACACATAGAGGACTATAAGTAGCACAAATAGAAAAGTTAGAATGTGAGTTTTGGATTGAAGTGTGACATTGAATTTCAAATTTTAGTTTAAAGAACTCTTGCCATTTGGAGAAATGATTGTTAAATTGGTTAATTCTTAATATTAGGGCACTATGAGTTAGTTTAGCCATTTTGTTAAGTTTTTCGTTAAAGGCTGTTGTAATTTGCTTTGGACATAGATATGGAAAAAATGTTTGGTGATAACATTGCAGAAAGACACATGGAGGTCTACAGACGACAGAAAAAGGAAAGTTAGGATATGAGAGTTTTGGAATGAAATGTGACATTGGACTTAAAGTTTACGATTAAATAACTTCTGTCATTGTTTGGAGACTTTGGTTATTCAACTCAAATTGGAAACAGACACATAAAGGATCGTTGACGACAAAAATGTTAGGATATGAGAGTATTAGATTGAAGTGTGACATTTTACTTTAAGTTTAGGAATAAGGAGCTGATTGCCATCTTTTGGAGAAAAGATTGTAAAATTGGACAAGTATTGAGGCAATAGGATAGGAAAATAGGAAAGGAAAATAAAGAGAAAATGGAATATGAAAATACCAAAATAAAAACCAGCTCTTTATACCAAAAACTTGGAATAAGGAGTTGTCATACTTTGGAGAAAGAATTATCAAATTTGATAAGTGTTAAGACAGTAGGGAAGGAAGAAAAGAGAAAGTAGAAAGGGGAATATATCAAAGTAAGAAAGTGGGAAAAGAAAATACCAAAATAAAAGACAAGAAAATAAGAAGAAAAAACAACAAAAGTGGGATTGCATTGATGGTTATTGATTTGGTTTTTGGCATAGGATTGTACCAAAAAGTTTGTATTACCCATCATTTCCCTAGAGCCGGACTAGGGTAGTGATGGGTAATAAATACTTTTTGGTACCATCCTTTACTAAAAACCAAATCAATAATCACCACCGCCTTCACACTTTTTTGTTTTTGTTGTCTTTTATTTGGGTATTTTCTTTTCCATTTTCTTACCTTAACTAACTAATTGGATTAAGTTTTTAGTTAAGGGATACATGATTTGGACAAGTATATAATAAAAAAAGTTTGGCTATACAAATGAAATTGGAGAAATCAAATGGAGGACTATAAACGACACAAAGACAGAAGTAAGGATATGGGAGTTTTGGATTAAAGAACTTTTGCAATTGTTTGAAGAAAAGATTATTCAATTTGATTAAGTGTTGAGATAGTGCACTAAGAGTGAGAGTTGCCTACAAGATTAAATTTTTATTTGAGGGATGAGGTGAATTGCCGTTAATATGGGTATAGGAAAAAATGTTTGGCTATACAAATGAAATTGGAAATAGACAAATAGAAGACTACAGATGGCACAAAATGAAAAGTTAGTATATGAGAGTTTTAGATTGAAGTTTGGCATTGGTCTTCAAGTTTTGCTTAAAATAAGTTCATGCTATTGTTTGGAGAAAGAATTATCAAAGTGGATTAAGTATTGAGATAATGAACGAAAAGTGAGATTATCCAGTTGGATTAAGTGTTTATTTAAGGAATGTAGCATTTCGTCATCAAAATGGATATAAGAAAAAAATTTGGCTATATAAATGAAATTGAAAAAAGACACATTGAGGACAATAGACGACCCAAAAAGGAAAGTATGGATTGAGGTGTGACATCGGACTTCAAGTTTTGGATTAAAGAATTCTTGCAATTGTTTAGATAAGTATTGACGTAGTGCACCAAAAGTTAGATTAGCCTACTGGATTAAGTTTTAATTTATTGACAAAGATCATTTGCTTTGGACTTGGTTATTGGAAAAAACGTTGAACTATACAAATGGAATCAGAGAAATACACTGGGTGACTATAGACGACACAAAAAGGAAACGTTGGATATGGGAACTTTTAATTGATGTATGGGATGAGACTACAAATTTGAGATTAAAGAACTCTTGCTATTGTTTGGAGAAAGGATAATCAAATTAGATTAGTGTTGAGATAGTGCTCTAAAAGTGTGATTAGTCAATTAGATCAAGATTTTATTTAAGGGATGAGGTGATTTGTCGTGGAGATAGATATAAGGCTTCACGTTTTGGATGAAGAAGGAACTCTTGCTATTGCTTGTAGAGTGCACTAAGAGTGACATTAGCCTATTGGATTGAGTTTTTATTCGAGGCATGAGGTTATTTGCCATGGACATGGATATAAGATGAAAGTTTATCTATAGAAATGACATTGGAAAAAGACTCATAGAGAGCTATAGTAAGACACAAAGAGAAAAGTTAGGATATGAGAGTTATGCATTAAAGTGTGATGTTGGACTTCAAGTTATGGATTAAACGAGTCTTGAATTGTTTAATGAAAGAATTATCAAATTGGATTACGTTGAGATGGTGGACTATAAGAGTGAGATTAGCTAATTCGATTAACATTTTTTATAAGAGATTATGTGATTTCGTATGGACATGGTTATAGGAAAAAAAAAAGATTGACTATACAAATGTAATTGGTAAAAAGACTCATAAAGACTCATAAAGACTGTAAATCACAGAAAAGGAAATTAAGGATATTGGAGTTTTAGATTGAGTGTGACATTGGACTTCAAATTTTGGAATGAAGAACTTTTGTCAATGTTTGGAGAAAAGATTATCAAAATGGATTATGCGTTAAGATAGTGAATTGAGAGTAAGATTAACTTGTTGGATTAAGTTTTTATTTAAGGGATGAACTTATTTGCCGTGGACATGAATATAGGAAAAAGAGTTTGGCTATATAAGTAACATTGGAAAAGACACATGAAGAATTATAGACGACACAAAAAGAAAAGTTAGGATATGAGAGTATTGGATTGGAGTGTGGTTTTGGAATTTAAGTTTTGGATTAAAGAACTCTAGCCAATTTTTTGGAGAAAAAATTATCAAATTAGATTTGTGTTAGAGATAATGCACTAAGAGTGAGATTAGCCAATTGGATTAAGTTTTTTTTCAATTGTTGTGATGATTTATCGTAGAAATGGATATAGGAAAAAAGGTCTTGGTATGTAGATAAAATTGGTAAAAGACACGTGTAAGACTATGGACGGCAGAAAAAGAAAAACTAGGATATGAGAGTTTTGGATTGAAGTGTGTCATTTTACTTCAAGGTTTGAATTAATGAACCTTTGTCATTTTTTATTTGGATGATGTTTTTTATTTAACGAATTTAGTGATTTTCCATGGACATGGTTATTGGAAAAAAAAGGTTGGCTATACTAATGTAATTGGTAAAAAGAGACTATAAACGACACAAGAGAAGTAAAGATATTCAAGTTTTGGATTGAATGGTGACATTGGACTTTAATTTTTGGAACGAAGAGCCAATGCTTGGATAAAGGATTATTACAATGAATTAAGTGTTAAGATAGTGCCTCAAGAGTAAGATTAGCCAATAAAATTAAGTTTTTATTTAAGGGATGGGGTGATTTGCCATGAACATGGATATAGGAGAGAACGTTTGGCTATACACATTGGAAAAAGACACATGGATGACTATAGATGACACAAAAAGAAAAGTTAGGATGTAAGAGTTTTGGATTAAGTTTTTGTGAGATCTCCTCTCCTTTTTGGGTGTTCCATTGTGCCTGAAGTGAGCATTGACTTACTTTTGTTGCACCTCTATATTTTGTTTGGACTAATCTTGATGTGTTCAACACTGATCATAGCACAAATATTGTAGTTTCTTGTTCTGCCATGTGTGTAGGGAAGATTACATGAGCGGAAGTCGGTAAATGAACTTTTGAGTGTTGGGAGAAATGGCATCAATGCTATGATTTTTATTTTATTTTATTTTGGAGATCATTTTGCTTAAAACCTAAAATCTTTACTGAAAATCAGAGAAAGGAGGAGAAGTTTGACGAAAAGGACAATATTTGCCGGTATTGCTCTGTGTCTTGAAGGATCTTTAAAAAGGGGCAAGCAACAAATAGCTTAGCTACTAGCAAACCACCCCACATGTATTTATGCGGGAGCTTTCTCTTTGCTTGATATAGGGCTATAAAACTAAGGTTGGCTTGAGGAGACATAATTTTCTCCATCCAAAAAGAACAGAAAGGTTGGTAGAAAAGGCTCTTGAAAACAAAAGAAAAGCCATACTTGAAGGGTGGCTAGAACAAATGGTGTGATGAGGATGTGTGAGAATGTAACTGCCCATTTATTTTATAGATGCTCTCAAACGCCTTAGGAAATGTGGATAGAATATATAAAAAGGGGAGAACCTCAGTTCTAAAGGAAGTTACATTAAAACTTTCCAATTACATAAAAGTTGTTCGGACTATAATTTATGAAATGCCAGAAGAAGTCTAATAGATTCTCCGTTTCTTCCTTCAAGGGTTGGGCCAACAATTGATAGGAGAACATCCATATTGAGCTTCTCCTTTTTGTATTCAACAATCTGAGTTTTCCAACCTTACACTTAAAAAAGAATCACTCTCCTCTATATTACCTTATATGAAGGGATCGAGTCCGGTGAATGAAATGGACCATTTGATGAAGGAAAGTCATTCACCATTTGATGAAGGAAAGAGATGAAATTTTGGGAGTATTGAAGGCTAATTTGTTGAAAGCACAATAGCAAATGGTCAAATATGCCAATGCCAACGACGAGAGGTGCAATTTGAGGTACACGATTGGGTTTATGTGAAGTTGCGCCCATACTGGCAATTCTCTCTAAGCCGTTTTGAGCACCCCAAATTGGCCCCTAGATTCATTTGTCTGTTTATGATTGTGGCCAGAATTGGTCGGATTGCATATTGCTTGGCTCTTCCCAATCCATCGCTTATTCAATTGGTTTTTCATGTTTCTGTTCCTCGCCAGGTAGTGGGTTCAAACAGACCAGTCTTCTCAATTCCAAAAGATTTGGCCGTTAATTTATCTATGCAATTGTCGCTTGTAGAAGTGTTGGGGGTTTGCAAAACAGGAGAAAAGGAGGGAGGACAGCTTAGAAGTCTTGATTCGTTGGGGCGATGGTACACCAGAAAGTGCAACATAGGAACAGGCCACTCTTATTCGAGAACAATTTTCCTGAATTGCACCTTGAGGATAAGATGGCTATTTGGGGGCAGTTAATGATAGACTCCTCATAGAAAAGGTGTATTTACGTCGGGATGAAAGTGGGAAGAAAGAATGATTGAGAGTTAGTAATTTTCCAGATGTGCAAGCCCTTAGAGTGTATTTGTTAAAGTGGGGCCAAGTATCTTAGTATTTGCCTATTTTGGTATAGAATTCTCATTTCTCAATAGAGAAATGTTGAGAGATTGGGGATCTCTCAAATCCTTTCCCAACTGATAAATAAAATTGAGGTTGAGGCCTAACAACTTTCTCACGGTTTAAACTAAACCGTGAATCAAAATCCAAATGGAACGGAGTTTGACTATTGAATCAAAATCCAAAGGCCCAACAATTTGACTTGATGTTTGACGCAGGTATATGGGCTGGTGATGGAATTATTAGATGTCATTACCATTATTAGATCTGTCTTATGGCCTTTCTCATAAATTTCTATATAAATTGCAATGGTTGTATAACAGTTATTGTGCTAGAAAAACATGTATAACACCTCACGTCATGCCCCAATTCGATAACAATTTAGTTTTTGTTTTCTTAATTTTTTTAAAATTGGGTCTATAAATGCTCATTCTACCTTTTAATTATAAGTGCTAAGTTTCTTTTCTAACCGATTAATTTCTAATTTTGATTGATCATTCTTTGTTGGCATATGGCGCTTTATTATTAAAATTTAATACTCTATACTTTAAAATTTTCCTTTACCTCTTTAGACAGAAATTATGGATTTATTTTTTTGTTTACTTTTTCTTCGTACATTTTCCTTTCCTTCTCATCATTTGCTATTTTTTTTTTTAAAAAAAGTAGATTATTAATTTTTGTTTATTTACTATTGGTGGATGATTTTTTGGAGTTGGCTATTCTTCAATTAAAAAATTTCTTAGACCCAACTGCAGGGTATATGTAGTTTGTTATTATAATTGAACCTTAAAAAGAACCTATTCCAAATCTGTCTGCTAGTGTACTTTCAAGTCTCCACAATTTTGGATCGAACATTTCTAAACCCTATACTTACTTTTATCATATAAGCATTTACAAACAAAATTAGAAAAAAGAAATATTTATCAAACAAGTTTATGTATTTTTCAACAAGAAATATGGGTCATTAAATGGGGACTCTAAACAATGTTTGCCAAGTTATCGTTATTATTATTATTATTTGAATTTTCCAGTTTCGTAAAGGAAGAAATATAAAGTCTGAAAATGGGATTTATAGTCAATGGGTGTATGAGTAGGTTATGTTTCTCTTTCTTATTTAGACAATACAAGCAAAATAGAGAGATGGACAAACTAGGACTACGTATAATAGAGGGGTGCAGTTGCGACGAAAATGAGCATGAGTTCGAGGATGGAAATATATAAATATTCTTCCTCGTTCTTGTTTAGCCAACAAAGGAAAAAAATCTACTCCCACCCTCCATTTATCGTCTAAAATTGTGGATTTTCCATCCTGTTCGGGACCCAATCCTTGCAAGATTAATGGACATCTCCACAGTGATACCTACTTAATAAGATATCCTAATGAAGTGTCGAACACATGTTTGACTAAAACATGTTGCCCAAAAGTCCAATTCCATACTTAGTTAATTAGGTAAAGGTCTAATTAATAATATGATTCTTTTGCTTCGTAATCTAATTATAGGTTGGTTTTTGCTTTTTTTGTGTATTCCCTTTTCTAAATGGCAATATATGATTATCATGTTGCGTAGTTCCATTGACTGAAGTTTGAGAATACTTAATGCTTCATTATTATTGTAGATAGCAAATGCGAAAGCTATGGTACAAGTGTGTGTCGTAATTTGAGAAAGCATTACTAGAAATATGAATCATTTAATTTTAGTCAAAAGGAAAAATATTGGTCGTGTCATATGAGTCATGTGGGTGTATCACACAACTTTATTTAATTTATTGAGTTTGGTATATGAAAGGAATTTTGTGGTCTTTTTATGAGCCGAATTGATAGTTTTTGTTTGGTAAATTCCCTATTTGTGACCAACCTTTTTATGACTCATTCATATCTTCCCCTCATCTCCATAATCCAAAATTAATAAATAAGACTTTGGTCTAATTTTATTTTTTTTGATAAAAATAACCATTTAGTCTTTGTGGATCTTTTTTTTTAATTTTCAAAATTTTGGCAATTTAGTATTCTAACTTTAACAAACCAACTTTGTTTAATTAGTATATTTAACCATTTGTAATGATTTAGTTCCTATAGGAATTAAAATTTATTACACATATGTATCGATGAGATTGTTTGATATTTGATAAATAGATGATTCTTGAGGTAAATCATAACACGAGAAGTCTTTTGATTCCCTTATGAAAATTTAGGGGTTTGATCGATAACATTATAAGTTTTACAAGAAGTTTTCTCAAACGAAACATAATAATAGATGGTAACTAATACAACCTTCTATATAAATAACATATTTGAATGCATTTCCTAAGACCCTCTAATTTTTGTTAGTTAGAAGAATAAATACTTCATGAATATTTTTTGTATTGATTGATAAGTATAGTCTACAATGAATGGGAGATAGTTGGGGGAAAAGGATAGGAATTTGGTGTGTGGATAGGTGGAAATGGACGTGGCAATGAATGGTTTGATAAGTGTTGATGTGTGTGTCATTTTTTGGGTTCGAAGGTGCCTCACTTTTTCTTCATTTGTGAGTGTAACCCTTTCGTTTCTATTTCCATTTTTTGTATATAATCTTTTATTTCACACAATTCTATTTGGGTTAAAATCTTTTAGTTTCAATATTTTTGTGTTTTGAGTGCAAAACAAGATGTATTGATTTGTTTATTTTCTCATTGTGTGTACTCTTTTGTTCTACCGATTGCTCCATGTAGTTGAGCTGGAATTGCTTATTTGTCATTAGCTTTACACTGATTTTCCTTTTTGTTTGGAGTAAAAATTGAAATTTTGAAAAGGAAAAATGTTAAGATTTGAAAAGAAAAATATCTATTTTTCATGAATAAAGTAAATAATAATAATAAATAGAGGATTTGATACATTTTGTTGAAATTCTGAACGGATTCCGTAAAATCTCGTGTTTTTATGATTTTCTTAGCTTCCTTTCTTTTTGTCTTGTTGACAGATTTTTTTTTAAGGTAGAAGGGTGTTAACGTTCATTAATTTAATGGATATTCAATAATTTGATTATTATGTTTGTTTTGCGTCCTTATAAAATCATATTATGAATTTTGGATGCTCTCTTTATATACAACACATACACAATTATCTAATGATGTTAGACGTTTGTAATTCTGGACACCTATAAATTTGAGCATTCAAAGGTTACAATTACCTATATTCTAAAGAAATACCCCTAATTCCGTAATTGCATTATCGCATTTATAAAAAGATGTTAATTATTCTCATTATTATAAAAGACGATGTAGTTAATTAGAACATGTTAATTATTCATACTACCCTTTGAATTATCTAATATTAAGGTTATCCCTACAATAATATTTGCACACAATAAATTACTAAGTCAACCCTCATTCATCTCTATGATTATTTAATTTATATCTATATGGTTGTGTTGGGGAAAAAAGCACAAAATTTTCATCTTCAACTCTTTGCTTTTCTTTCCTTGCGTCAAAGAAATAACTCAAAATGAAAGAGAGAGAGAGAGATGATGATGTAATTAACATAAGAAAAGTGAGTTTAGTCCTAAAATAAATAACCCAACTACTCATATTCTATATTTCCTTTACATCCATTGACTAATTAAATTGTTCCCTCAATTCTAACCATATTCTGTATAACATTATTATTTTGCAAATAAGTCTTCATGTATAGTTTCACATCCAAATATTATTCAGCCTTTGTTCATGTGCTCCCTTCCTTTCTCTAATTTTTCAACTTTTCTTTATTTTCAAACCAAAACTATCAAATCGAATTTGAGATAAAAACCACCACAGTGTTTATTTAATTTTCATCATCATTTCACCTCGAAATAATTAACAAAGCAACTTCTTAAAAAGTTTTAAATCGACTCCTAACTCATGCCAACATCGCAATTGACATTAACTTTTATTGTCAACCAACTCCTTGAACCGATCAAAACTTGGACCTCCAAACCACCAAACCAATACGAAATCTTTTAAAGACATTTTTCTAAGATCTTATATCAATGGTAGGAAAGAGAAAAAAAAATTAAACCCTTCCCCACTTCTAACCAAATTGATGTGAAATTATATGTTCACATTTCCAACACCAAAAGAATCAACTTTTTCATCCTTCCCATTGTCAAACCTCAAGAATTTGAAGCTTTTTCAAACCCTAATTTTCAAAACCTCAAATAACAATAAATAATATATATATGAGATAACAAAAGTTGTGTCCTCCGCCAACTTCGGCTCACCTACGCTCCAAAGTCAAAACACCAAACCTTACCCTTTTCTTTTACTTTTTCTTATATAAACACTCATTTCCTTTTCCTCATTTTACCAAACTTATTTACAAATTTCTTCTTCTTCTTCTTCTTCTTCTTCTTCTTCTTCTTCTTTCTCTCTTAAAATTAATATAATGAACTCTAAATCTCTCCTTCTGGGTCTCAATCTCACTGCCATTTTCATCTTCTTCCTCTTGCTTTCCTCCATTCAAGTCCACTCTTCAAGGCCTCTTAAACATCATCATCCTTCTTCTTTGGGAGTTTCTCCGGTCACAAAACTTCACGTATACAAAGATTATTCGGGCCCGAGCCATAGAGGCTCTGGCCATTGAATGACTCGCCGAAATCAAGGATATGAAGATTGCTTGTCTTCTTCACTTTTAAGCAAACTCTTCGTTTTGTAATATTTTTGTTTGTTTTGTTAGAGAAATGATAAATGTGTTGTGTATAGATACAATATTTCATTTGGACTCCTAGCTTTTTCATTTTTTGTTCATTTGTTAGATTGTATACTTAGATTATTCAAGTGTAATTTATTGCCAAGGATATATATTGATATATTTCTATATTGAAGAATCGGAAAAACGATGTATTTGATCTATTATTTTGTAGGGGTGATATGAATATTAAAAATCATGTCACAAAATTAATAATACAAATTTGAACATGCAATGTTGTAAAAAAAATTTATATAGGTTTCATAGTTCTTAAGAATATTTGTTGACATTGATAATTTCATTAAAAAAAATTTCTTGAGATTTTTGTCAACTTTTTCAACTACTCAACTTCCAAACTTTATTTTTATTCAAATATTTGGACAATCTATTACATATTGTTTATTTTATGGGTTTGAACTGTTTATTATATTCTAAGTCTTTGTCTAAAATCAAATGCATGATCTAATTGAATTTACTATATCTAAAGGACTATATTGAATTGATCTAAGAAAAGAATTTGATTACATTATTCTATACTTCCATAAAAAGACTAAGAGCTACAAAAATGTCTCAATTGAATCTCTCATTTGTTTTATTGTTGACCCCAACCAAATTTTGGTTAAAAAAAAACGCATCTAACCTTCACATGACAACAACAATAAATTTGTGATTTAGGAAGAGAGAAGATGCAAAACAAAGAAAAAGGGTGTTGATGCCTAGGTGGTGGTTGTAGTTATTTTTGAAGAGTTGAGTTGATAATTATTACCGAAGAAAGTAATTAAGAAATGTGGAAAATATGAGAGTGACGCAGATAACGAGATGAGAAATGTTAAATAGGGATAATAAACATCTTCAATTATTGATGCATCCAAACGATGGATAATTAACCCTATTTCAATTACATGTTGGTTGTCAAACGTTTCCCAAAAGAATTATATATTATGAAAGAGAAATCAAAACTTCTAAGTTTGAGATCTCATCTCCCAAATTTACATCATATGAAGTTATAATGAAGTATATATATGGGAAGGTGAGATGGACGTATAACTTTTTCTCTTATGGATATGACGTTCGTTTTCTATTCCTAATAAGTTAGGATTAGATCTAAAATTTAGAACATATTACTTAAATTTTGTTTTGGATGGTTAATATGAAAAATGACCCTTAAACGTTGTTAGAGCACTAACATTTTGTTAGTATCCACGTACCAGTTGTGAAGGTTTAGAGCACAGGCACGAGCGCGTCTAATCGCAAGGGAGAACGAGAGCGAGAGTGAGGGAGTAAGAGAGGAAGAGCCTTGATGTGTTAGAACAAACGCTAGAGCAAGGGATGAAGGTGGAGCACAAGCACAAACACAAACACGACGAAGAAGGAAGAGGCGTAGGATTTTTGAACCACCGGGAGGGAAGATATGAATAATTAACACAGTCTAACAATGACAGAGGACCATTCTTCGTTATTTTTTACCAACTGTAAACAACGTTAGGAAAGTAAAAAGTAAAATTAAGGTCATTCCCTATTCTTCTCAAACAAACAAAACCCAAAAGGCAGAAGTGTGGCTTAACCAATGATCCAAATAACAAGTTTTAACAACTGAAACCCCTAAAAGCAGGAAAAAGAACAAACAAAAAACAAAAGAAAGTACAAAAGAAAGCTAACAGCTTTTAACATCTATTTCTTTCCCATCAAACAAAAAAGAAAAAAGAAGAAGAAGAAGAAAAAGTGTTCGATTTACATCTTCTTCACACATCTTCTGCTATACTTACTGATTCATTTTTTAGTCAAAAGTTACAAGTCAAAAAAAAGACAGTACCCCAAGACAACAAACCCAAACCCTCTTCTTCAGTTCTTTGTACACATCAAACTTCAAAATCCAACCATCCATTTCCTCTCTTCTTCTTCTCAAAACTTCTTCCCCATAGCCATGGCTGGAGACCAAAAATCTGCTACTGTACAATTAGCCAAATGCAAACTGCAATCCACTGGAATCAAACACAATCCTCTGCTTTTCAGATCTCCCTCTGTTTCCCCATTTTCTTTTCCCTTATAAAGAAAACAAAAGGGTTTCTTTTTTTAATAAATAATAATAATAATAATAATAAAGGTTCGTTTTTTTAGTCAGAAAGTTCTTACAGTGGCTGATTGAGAAGAAAGCAGCTGACTTTTTTGCAAGTAAGGGCTGCACAAGACTTGAACTTGTTCATGTAGAAATTTGATGTAACCCATTGCCTCGTGAAGTACTGATGCTGTATCTGTCTGTTTTTTTAAAAAAAAAAAAATCATTAACATCCAACAAAATTCATATCAAATTCTCAAAATAATTGGAAGAATCAAAATTAGATGTTCTGTTATTTTTACGACCTTTCCAAAGGGTGAAACCAATTGTTGTAATGCTGTGATTCTTTCTCCTAATTTCTCCTTCCTCTAAAATAAAACAAACAAAACAAAACCCATTTCAGAAATAGAGTAAAAAGAAGAAGAAGAAGAAGATGATGATGAAAGTTATGGCAAAAATAAACCTTTGCATGTCCAGCAGAACAGGGAGCTTCAGGCTTGGTCTTTTTCGAAGCTTCTTTAATGGCTGCCGTTTCTGGGTTTGACCCATTTCTCCTTTTCAATTTCTACAAATACCAACAGTTCAACTTACAATATAAAAGAAATAAACAAACAAACAAGAAAAACAAAGGAAATTAGTTAAAAAGATTCAATTTTTGTATTTACGAATTCAAATTTAAGGCCATTCCCAGAAGAATTTGAAGAGGAATCACTGCATGCGTGGGCTGATCTTTGACGAGATTTAAAACCCAGCTGTGGATGTTCTTGGTCTTCTTCTTTGGTACCGAAACAGAGCATCTTGGGTGGGTTATCAATGGCGAAAGAAGAAGAAGAAGAAGAAACAGAGTAATCAAAGATTTGATGATGATTTTTATCAACATCAACATCATTATCATCATCATCATCATGGTGTGGGGAAAACAGAAGCTGAGAGAAAGTAGTAGCTGTTGTTGGTCGGAGGTGGTCCCCAGCAAAGGATTGATTTTCCGCCATTAATGAGAAGGTTTTGCTTGAAAAATAACCAGAGTGAAGAAGATCAGTGGGAGAAAAAAACGGAAGCTTTTTGTTTCTTTTTTAGTGCCTCTCTTTCTCTTTGTTTTATGTGTGAGTGAGAAGCAGGAGATTACTGTGGCTTTCGGTTACAATGGAATGAGTGGTGGAGGAAGAGGAAATCAATTTTTTCCTTTCTTTTTCTTTTTCTTTTTCTTTTTCTTTTTTTGGTTGGAGAGTTTCGAGGTTTTGGTTTTGGATTTTTATGGGTTTTCGGAGCTTTCTTTGGTCAAATGTTTCGGACCCGAGAAGCCCGTGGGTTTCGATGTCCGAAGCAGAAGCAGAAGCAGAAGCCATTGCCATTGCCATTGCGCTATTGTCACCGTACTCTGTTTCTGAAATGCAAGTGCCTCCTCCTTGCTTCCCCTTATTATTCCAAACATCTTCCACTAAGATTATCCAAAACAATACCTTTCTTTTGATATTTTATAAGAAAACGAAAGAGATTAGCATTTGAGCATGGAATCAAAATAACATCCCCAAGCTTCGCAACAATAAAAAAAGAACATAGAGTTTGGTTAAAAACCTTTTGTATTACGAATTCGGTCCAATAAACTTAATCCAAATATAATTTTATATTAGGTTACATTATAAACTCATCCTATTACAGTTCACCAAATACCCTAGTAGTTGTTAATGTTGTGACGTTTAAATTGGATTGAAACATCAAATTTCACGATGATGAGTTTAGCTTGTGCGGTTGACATGACTTTACTCTCTAAATATAGAAGGTTCATTCTCTCAATCTCATAATTGTTGTACTGAAAAATCAAATTCAATTCATTAATTTTGTACCGACACTTGGAGTCTGTATCCAAACCTGTAGTGAAACAATATAATTTGATTGATGAATTAAAAGTGTTCAATCTAATTGTTTCTGAAAATTATGTCGTATTGTTATAATTACGATTGTCGTTTTTTGTAATGATATAATTAAAAAATTACATTTTTTAACATCTTTGTTTTTGTTACCATTACCGTTATTGTCATATCCTCAAAGAAAGAGGTAATGGTAACAGTATAAAAAAAAATTGACAAAATTCATAATAGAAAAAACAATGTAATTACATTCGCAATTCAAACTTATTACAATTGAATGATATTCCAACTCGAGTGTATCCATTTTTAATACGCTTTGATGGTCTTAAATCAATTTAACTTTGGTCGGAATAAAGTGACAAATATATGGAAGGAAAATTAAAAAGAAAACAATGAAGGATGAAATATAAACATTTGGTGGATTAAATTCATAGGATGCTGTGTTTCCCCGACACCTCGACGGTGGAATGCTCTTTTTATTTGCCTTAACGCCATCCCCCATGTCTCGGCCACTGCCACCACCACCACCACCCCCTCTTCTCTCTTTTCTTTTTTCAATGCAACAAAATCTATGTTCCTATATGGGACATATTACGTCTTTAAATTTTAATTTATTACATCTACTCTTCTCATCTTTAGTTCTATTAAAAAATTATTTTATGTTATCCACCCCCAATAATTATTAAAAATAGTAAGAATTAAGTATAGTTCAACAGTAATTAGAGTGACCCTTCGATCTAAATGTCGGAAATTCGATTCTCCTTCTTTATAATTGTTGTACCGAAACGAGTAAGACATCAATAAATTAATTGGAATAAAATCTATACAACTGAAACAAATAAACTAATCGTGTTTGTAGGAAGAGGAAAAAAGTCTATTAACATATCTCTGGAAATTTAGGGTTATTTGGCACGAAGAGGATCACTTTAAACGAGTAGTGGTTAAACCAAACAACAAACATGTTTTTATGAATTCTATCACACACACATGCATACAATACTATCTAATTGAATGATTGAACAAAAATATAAGCAAACAAAAACAGTCACCATAAATTCGAACTTAAGTTTAAAAAAAATTACATCAGATACTTCTAACGTAGTAACTCATGCACCTCAAATATAAACTTTATAACTTAGACTTAACTTTGAAATCCTAGACACAAATGTTCTAACTTCGAAAAACATATTAATTCTAGACTTCATAATTCAACTTAGTGCTCTAAACAATCTCTTAAGAACTAGTTGGACATTCTTTCCGCACACATAAATGATACTTCAACAAACTGGGTCACCAATTTCTGTGTATTTCTATTTCAGTTTTGTTTCTTTAGTTGTTGCTTGTGCTACTATTGCATTAGATTCATTTGTTTTTCATTAATATAATACATCATCTTAAAACGTTCCCAAGACACACAAATCACAATTATCTAACAAAAATTCTTACAGGGTGTTTGGAATAAGAAGTTGAACAACCAGGAGCATGTAATTATGAAGTCTACGAAGTTGTAAACTCCTGGAACCCACAGTGTAAAAAGTTGATAAGGTATAAAATTGATGTTTTTAATGTGAGACCCACAAACTCCTTAAACTAAACTAGGAATGGAATTCATAACTCCTTAATTCTCTACTCTTACTTACAAATTCCTTAGACCCAACACACCTTTAAAGATTATTATTTCAAAACAAATACAATCATTTAGGAGGATGGATATCTACTTTTCCAAAATTAACCTATTTTTCATTATCTAGATTTCCAAATAAAATGACAAATTATAAAAACAAACTTTGAAGTACGATGATAATTACAATTACATTCATAAACTTTCAATCGTAAAAATTGAACCTTTAAACTTATCGGAATGTTAACATTTGACTCTCAAACTCACGATCATCCTAAAAATTGAACCGCAACTCGAACGAGAGCAGATCGACTACTTGGTTTGTGATTGGAATATTAAAATTAAAAAAATAGAAAAAAGAAAAACTCACATGTGAAATGTGACCAAATCATTGCCATGAATTATTGATAAAATTTTATAAGTAACTTGAGGGATAAGGTTAGTGTCGTTGTCACTGTCAAGAAAAGCAAAAAAGCAAAAAGCAAAAAGAAAACACTACAAAACAAAGAAGATTTCGATCATCTTAGGAATTGCTTTTGTAGTTTGGTCTTCACTCGATAAGCTTCAAACTCCTCGATCTCTTCATTCACAAACACTCATTGTTTGTTGTATTAATGCAACGAGGATCTTCCTTGGCTTCTTCAATCGATTGCTCCAACTTACCAACCACGCTCTTTTAGGTTTTCCACTCTGTTCCCTTTTCCTATTCGATTTCGAGAATTGATCAGAATTTGTTCGTAATTTCTTTCCAATCCACTCAAGAACTATCTATTCATTTTCGTTGCTTTGAATTTTATCATTCGGTGTGATCCATGCGTTCTTCGATGAATTGAAAGAAATGTGGCTAGAACTTTTGCATTGGTGGGTTGGGAAATTAGTGCCAACAAAATAAAGAATGTAATGCTCCTTTTGATATGGTTTTGTGTTTCTAGGTTTTCTCTTTTGCTATTTTAGATTTGAACTTCTAACATTTTCGGATCATTGCTATATCATTGAGAAGTTTCGATTTCTTTGAAAGATTTAGTAATGCGCAATAATTAGGTACATGCTACGATGAACCAAAGTTTTTTTTTTTTTTTCTTTAGTAATTGCTTTCTTTATTTATTTGTGGTAGTTAAAAAAGGTGTCGTTGTAATGTCCATGAGTTTGTTTAATTTAATGTTTTTTTTCTTTCTTGTGCTTTGAGAAAACCTTTTTATCAATTCGATAATTGTTTTGGGGTTTTTTTATAATTAATTTATTGGGGTTCCTATCATGAAGAAAACGGCTTTTGGAAGTTCACATGTTCCGTTTTATGTTTAGCCAATTGAGTGAAAAAAGGAATAAGAAGATTTTCAGTATAATGTCGGGATTTTGAAAATGTTTTGGATTGAATTTCATTCTTTGCTTACTGCTGGTAGAAAATGAAAAACCTTTTTCCTTTGAGATTTTAGTTTTATCCCATGATATCGATTGCTTTTATTATGGTTAGCAGATTTTGTTAATGTAATGTTGAATCCGTGTTGTATAAATGTTGAATTCTTAATATGTCCAATTGTTTGGTTCTTTAGGATTAATGCCGTGAATGAGTTATTGTTGGCATTCTTCTTGGATTACTACCCAGAAGACAGCTTCAAACTTGAAGACTCTTAATTCTGTTGTAGCGAAAAATTGTCAGAAGTCTTGGTCTTGTATATAGGACTTAGTTCACACCATCCCTGGATTAGGATTCTTCTGTTTTTTCGCCCCAAACTCATTGTGTTTACACTTTTTCAAGCATCTTTACATCCTATAATTTTGGCTATAATGATTGGTGATGCTTCTAATATGTCGTATCGAACGGTGTAAGGAGGGGAAATGAACGATAACCCAATGAAATTCTCAGAAACCGGTTATTCATGTAGTTGCTTGTGTTAGCATCTTGGTGGCGAGGGCTACTTTTCTTCCAGGGTCTATTTTAAAGATCCTAAGGTTAAATAATTCTATAATTTTAAACTCTTGTTGTCTTTTAGAATTGGTCTTGCGGTGGGCAAAGCCTTGCCCGGGATTAGCAAAATATGGAGGAAGATAAGAAAAGGCAAAAGCTTTGTAGCTTTTTGTTGGTGTAACGGTAATGATTATTTCAGGTTTAGCTTAACTTAGCATTTCATGTCCTTGTATGGTTTTATAGTTTTATAATCCTATCTTTTTCTTTGTAATTGTCTCTCATTTATTTTAAACTTTGACAATATTTCAAGGTCAAGTTATCTATCTTTCTTGACCTCCTGATACTGGTTAGGAATTAGGATAGTGTTTGTTTAAAGGGACCTTGTGAAAAGTGACTAATGCCGTGTAGTGCAACTTTGTTGAATAGCCTAGATTGTCGACTTTATCAAAAGAGTGCAATCAAGTTATAAGTTGAGACTCCTTGATTGATGTCTAACACTAGACAATATTAGTAGCTGGAAAATACATCAGTTTTGGAGAATTGTCTGTTCTCACGGTCAACAATTTCATTACTTGTATGATACAGAGCTGTAGGAAATTTTAACTTTCTTCTCGTTTGTATGGTTTGATTGGTCGATTGATTTCAGGATCCATAGTTAAACAATGTCTTCATCGGAAATTTACGAGGAATCATATCTAGAATGTTACTGTGGAGCGGCGGCAAAACTAAGAATGTCTCATACAGAAAAAAATCCATTCAGGTTATTCTACAACTGTCCAAAGGAGTTATCTCAAGTAAGCATATACAAATTCATATGCTCTCTGCTTAGTTTACCTTCACTTCTTTATCTTTATGTTCTGAACACTGCCAGCAATGTGGTTTCTTTCATTGGGCTGATGAACCTGAACCATCCGATGATAGACATGCCAATGAACTAGACTTGATCAGAAATGTGTGTATTCGTCTAACAGAAAGGTTGGATGAAATCATAGAGGAACATGAGGATGAGAAAGAAGAGTGGGAAAGGGAAAAGGCTGAGCTAACATTGAAACTGTCAACTCTGCAAACTCAGCTTGATGATATAAATAATAGAATAAGGATTACGAATGAATCGTTTTCAATGCCCCCTTTTGAGTCACTTTCCATTAGGGACGACGACGACAATAACGACACATTAGTTGTATATGCTTTGTAAATAGTTCATCGTAGATTATATGAAGTGAAGCATGAGATCATGTAAAAGACTTAGCTATCTATTTTTGGTACTTGTTGGAGTTTGACTTTTTTGTTTTTTTGGATGACCCCTCAAAATGTTGTTGTTTGAAAGGTAGGAGTTTTCGACAACAAGAGAGGATAGGGTATCTATAGTCTCGACTCTTGGTTGAGTATTAAGACTTTGTTTAATAACTATGTTGTAAATTTTGTTCTATTTTCTAAGAACCAAATATCTTTTTTTCTTTTTTAACAACAATTGTGGGATGGGAATCGTTTAAATTATCTCTAAACTCAAACGAAAGTCCAAACTACAGCCTACATTGCATGAGAGACAAAATGTTGATGTTTTTTTAAGAGGTTGAACTTCTAGCATCAACATTATTGTACACGATTGATGTCGGTTTGTGAATATTGCTCATCTACCCGAATTTTTTATGTTTTTAGAATGTCTTATAAAAATGGACAAATACCAAATTATGTTATACCCTTGAATATTAGGAGTGATATCAATTTAAACCCTAAACCAATAACTGTATCGATTCAAATTCTCAACTTTGTATTAATATTTATGTAAATCCTAAAGTAATAATTGTATCCAATTATTGTCTTTTAATCTCACTCCCTATATTTTTACCCAATTATTTTTAATTCATATGAATTCCCTACATGAATGTCGATTTATATAAAAATTAAAAAATATAATTTTTGTGAACACTTTTCAAATAAATCTTGATATTAGAAAGTCTAAATTGATTCATTTATTGATCTTTAAACCGATAAAGTTATAAGTCTCACACAATATTATCAAATAAATTATGATATAAATTTTTAATTGATAATTGATATATTTATCAAAGTTTAGATTTGAATCAGTATAGAGTTTAAACCGTACGACCCTCAAAATTTATAATCTAAATTTGATACAAATTATTAGTTTATAGTTTGAATTCATAACCGTCCAATATTTCAAAAGTTTAGGAGAAAAAAATCACAACTAAGGTTGGATATTAAAGTCTCTCTTGAAATTTGAAAAGAGTAATGTAAATTCTAATAATAATAATTGAAAAAAAAAGTACAAACCATTTTTTTAAAATAAATAAATAATAAATAATTGAAAAGAATCTACGAAATAATCAACGGACGAAAACTGAGGACACAGGGTAACTATCGTACATCGCACGGCTCCGAATTGCCAAGAAACTAAAACCCTCGAAAAGCCCCAACACCGCTACCGTCCTTACAACATTCACAGCGTTGAATCGGAGAAGACGATGGCTTGGCGATCTGGATCGCTTTCTCGGACGCTAGTTTCCACTGTCCGCTCTTCATCTTCCCGGTTATCTTCATCGGCTCCTCAACTGCGCCCGCCGCTCACCGCTCCTCGCCGCCTGCCCGGCCGCCATTTCTCTGCTGCTTCCAGGTTCCCTCCGTTAAAACCCGCTAGCCACGAATATTTTCACCTACCTCTTTTCGTGGCTATTTGATGCTTAACTGGGTGTGAATTTCGCTTTACAAGTTCTTGCAGTTTTGGAATCTCGTAAAAGTTTTGTTGTTCTATAGTTCAATTATCTGATTAGAAATTGGAGAGAATTCTCACAGCTAAGATATTTTAGGTATATAGACGGTTCTTGATTATAGATATGTTGGCTTGCTTTCTTGTAGTTACTTGTGGAAAGTAGATGAAAAGGAAATGACCTCTTCTATTCTATTTTCCTGCACCATGACTACGGAATATGTTATTGGCTGAAACTAGTTGGCGTATTGTTATGGACAACTTACCTTCCACATATCTTCACAATTGTCTCATATTGTCCACTTTGGACAAAACCCATATACCTTTGCTTTTGGTTAATACCAAACTGTCTCACAGAGATAATTGTACTCATTTATATACCACAATTATCCCTTGCCTAACCAATTTGTAACTTTGGTTACATTTACAATGCATAATTTTTAGTTTGAGGAAATTGATGTCAAAATAATTTATGTGGAAAGTTATTTAGGTAAAATTTTATTTGTTGTTACTTGAATTTTTAGGGGGTGTTTGAAGCAATGAATGATTCATTACAGTTGAATGCTATTATAGTTTGTATTTAGGGTGTAAATTATTTTAGCCTTGGTTATAATAGTATGTGTTTGGTGTGTAAACTATTTTAGTTTAATAAACACAATAGCAAATAGTAAAATAGTAATAGGTGGGCTTAGAAATAGTGTTTAATGTAGCAATTGAAGACTTTTAAAATAGTATTTACTATAACAAGTGGTTATTATAGTCTTAGATAGTTCTTGCCCAAACGGCCTCTTAAGGTTTTCGTCCTTAAACTCTTAGAGATACTTGTACTTGATAGCTCTGAACTTTAAAAAGTGTCTTATAAGTTTGAATTTTGAAGTGTATACTTAATAAATCTTTGATCTTCCAATTTTATATTTAATAAACCTTTAACTTATGAAACATTTTTCTAAAATTTCAATAACTCACTGGCACAAAATTGAAAGTTGAAATCTTTATTAGACATGCCATTATGTTCTTCTTGGCTGTATTCCATAATCCGTATTGACATCTTTCTCACATATGATATGCATATTTCCAATTTATTCCTATGAAGAAAATGCAATTTCCCTTTTCTCTAGGTAAAATTAATAATAGAAAATTTTCAGGTGATTCATTTGATATTATTTGTAAATCTGTGTTTCTTCTTACGTTTACCGGTGTTTTATTGTTTTCGTACTCTAGGAGCTTGGGAGAATTGGGATGCGTACAATCATTTTTGCCAATTTACAGCATGACAGCAGCTTCCTGCCTGACATCCCACCTCACTGTTAATGTTAGGGCTTTTTGCGAGCTGTCTCATGGTACCTTCTGCCGAACTTGTCAAGATCGCTAGTGGTTACTTTGTGAGTCTTGCTTGTTCTAGGACACACTATCTGCACAATACAGTAGATTTTCGCTCTTATTGTTGTTACTTGTCCGCAGCAATGGTTTCTGTTTATGGAATGAAAGGTCAAAATAATCAAGAACACTAAATCGATATGATTAGCTTCTCCCACACATAGCATTTGAGTTTGTTTGGTTGATAAAATCTTAAGAAGAATTTGGGATTGAATTGATGAGCCGAGCGGGAGTGGGGAAGATGTATGGTGCTCAAGGACATTCACTTGTAGGGTTTTTCTTATTACTTTCTATTTTATTCATTTGTCCTCTTGTGCTTTTGATTTTGAATAATACATTGGTCCTAGTATTTTCCAAGGAGACTGAGAGCCAGGAAATCTAGCATCTTGATCCTTGACGGCGATTGGCAGAAAAGTTGCAATGCTAGTGTTAATTTATAGTCAAATTTAAATAGTATTTTGTGCCATCATAATTTCGAGAATATGAACACAATGCACAATTATTCAAGCAATGAAAATGGAGTGAAAACTTTGGGACCACTTAGAGTGTGTCCTTTTTTCTTTTCCCGGAGAAGGGGTTCCCAAAGTTGTTTCTGAATGGACTAAATTTTGAAGTAGGAGTTTTATGTACATTTTCCATCATTTTAAACTCCTTGAGTTTATTTTGCTACACGTTATCTATTTGCTGGGACTTTCTCAACTTAATATTTGAGACACGTAAAAATGTTATATAATCATAATAGTTGCAAAAAAAATTGGAAACCTAAGATCATTTAAATAAATTGCGGACTACCTTAACTCAACTAGAGTCTAGAAGGTCTTGCATTTTTATATTATTGCCTCTTTCTCTCTTAAGACAAAATAGTGAGCATATCATGCTTATTTTAAGTACTTATAAGTTATAACCAAACATCATGTGTAAAATTTTTCTCCAATCACGACATCACGTTAGGTGTTAGGTGTCTGTTTCATGGGTTCAATCAAGATAGAGATGATGTAGTTAAACTTTTTTATTTCTTCTCACAGCTGCGTTGTCCCTTTCAGGTACTTAAATTTCAATGGGATTAAACAAGGTCATGTGCGGCAATATGCGAGTGCAGGGGACTCATGAAGAGTTGATATATCCGGAGCTTATGCTTTGGAAATAGGATAGAAGTGTTCTTTATTATATTATTTATCAGAACAGGGATTAAAACAAGTGCTACATGCTTGTATCACCGGGCTGTTGTTTCTCGTTCATTGTCACTTACTATGTCATTGATTTACAATTAAAAAATTTGTTTGCTGAAGTCTCAATCAAATAGCCATCCGAGCATTGGATCGATACTAAATTTAGAATTTTCAGAGGTTGCACTAACACTTGCTAATTTGCAGATGTTTGGACAGGTTGCAAGGAAACTTTGGTCTCAGTAGCTTTCCTAATTATTGGAATCGCCACACCTTTTTCTATTTGGACACGTTACTATGTGAGTATTGCTGAAATGTAAAACTTTTCTTTTTCCTTTTGGATGGGAAACAACTTCTATTTAAAAAGGCCGTACAATAGGGCAGATAAAAATATATCCTCTACCAAGCCAATGAGATTTAAGGAAAGATACTCTAATAGGCATAGATTTGCATCAAATCACCATTACAAAGTCCTTTGAAAAGGCACATCAAGCAAATGAGAAAATAGCTGGATCCCTAGAAAATTTCACGACTTGACTCAACCCCTTGAGATTCTTGCTCTAATGCCCATTGAAACAAAACCCCATCACACTATATGAAGAACACATCAACCAACATCCCAAATTTGGAGCAACTTATTCTAGCATAAGGCTGCAAACGGGCAGTGAATAAGAGATGGAACTAATCCTCCTCATCCTTCATCAACTATGGGAATAACATGTAGTGAGTTAGGCAGCCTCTATTGAATTCTATTAGTTCTCAGTCTTTATTTGTTTACAAAGACCCACAGAAAAATTCACCTTCCTCAGGAACTTTACAACATCCACAAGCCCCCGCTATGAAGCCAGTGTTAAATATACAAAGCTAGACCGGATCTTGGGAAGAGTTGCTGTGATTTGTCAAGTCTAAACCGGGTGCGTGGTGATTATCCATTGAAAACTAATTAGATAAAAATGGATTGGGTAGTTTATCGTAGAATTAGGAAACTGATTAAACAGTTGGTATCTAAAGGTGAATGAGATTGTTAGACAGAAATCTCTTTCTCTGAAGTAGACACAACTAAGTGGATGTAAATATTAGATCCTACATGAGTTGTTGACAGAGTGAGAGAGAATCTGTTTATGGATTTTTTTACTATTAACAAGTGGTAACTTTGTCGTTTTGAGAGGTCATTCTCTCAAGACTCAAGAGCCAAAGGGCAAACTGAATAAGTGGTCTCTTAATGCTCCTCCAACTATACTTTAACAGGGTACACCATTATATGTCTTGAAAACAGAAAAAAAAAAAAAGCTAAAACAACGGTGGATGATGCCTGTTCGCTAGATAACTTAGATGATGTTTTATATTTTCTCATTCACCAAGTTTTTTTTTTCTTTAAAGAATTCATTCACTAATTTTAGGGAATATGCATGGTATTGTGTATTTTCAAAATTTGTTTTCCAATTCGTATGATTCATATCTGCAAATTTTGCAAATAACATCTTATTGTATTGTGATAATATATAAAAGATATACTTTTTTTTCTTTTCAAAATCATGTTTTTAGATTATCTACCTCATATGTCATTTCTTACTATTATTTATTTGAAGTCTGAAGGATTAAGATTTCAGACTATTACTAAGTAGACCTATTTAGCAAGAAAAGACAACTTCGTTGGCTTCAGTGATCAAGAATTCTTAATTAAGAAAAAAAGGGAAAGTGATGAAAGATGACAAAGTTAAATCTGAATTTGGACATATATGACTGCTGATTATTCACTGTGTTGATTATTGTAAAAATATTGTAAGGTCCTAAAGTGAAATAAGTGGATTAGATGCCAAATCCAATCAAATCATTGACAAGACAATCATTTGGATGTGTTATATATGGTATTGGTAAGTGTTGAAGGAGATATTAATATAATGTAGTATAATATTGTAGCTTCTTGGCTTCTAGTGTTTTCTTTTGGTGATGCCTAATTTTCACCAATAATGTGATGAAGCAGTAGGATAGGTAGGTTCTATTTTGAGTAAGGAGAAAGCACCCATTATGAAGAACCCTATTTTCACACTTCCTTGTACAGAGAAACCTAAATGACATTTTCTCCCTCTTTTTTTTTTTTACCATTTTTACTCTATATTCCAAGATCTATGTGAGCTCTCTCTCAGCCCCAACAAAATATCAAATCAAAAAAAGCACTAAGAATTTCCACCACTACTCCCATTTCTTAGTTGCCTCAATTGTCTTCTTTGTCATTAGGATCATTACTATGTTCAGCTTATGACTGACATTGGTCAAGCCTCAACCTTCAGATGGGTTTTCTTTTTCTTTCTTTTAAACATTGGATGCATTCATTTTGGCTTTCTTTTATCGTCCTTTTGTCCCGGACAATCTCTTTTTTTGTTTATTTAAATATTTGAGTTTTTTTGTGTATAGTTAACGTGTATCAACGAAGATAGATGTGACATAAGATGTATTCATTTTTATTTTTAGCACAAAATTACTCTATTTGAGATTGATTTACTTTTTTTCTTTATTGTTTTTGGTGTTATCGCATCACTATTTGAATATTCTTATTAGATCTCTATAACTTGTATAGTTTACAAGTTCTTATTAATATCTTTCGGTGACTTCCAATTATTTTCATGAGATACAAAAATTGAATTTTGTAGATGATGTTTGGTAACCATTTTACTTTTGTTTTCTAAAATTAAGCCCATATGTATTACTTTAGTCTACAATTTTTTTTTTGTTATCTACATTCTATCGAGCCATATTTCGAAAACTAAAAAGAAAAATATCTTTAAAGAAGTTTTTACTTTTGAAATTTGATTAAGAATTCATCCTTACTCTTGAGAAATATATAAATAAATCATTGTAAGACATGGAAAGAGAATAGACTTAATTTTAAAAAGAAACAAAAACAAATGAAATTGTTATCAAACAGACGATAGATTTGGTAATAATCTAAACTATTTCAAATCCTATTTTGTTAAATTGATGGCCTTTAAAATTGAGTGAACTTTCTTATGTTTTGTGCATGAGTAGATATGTTGCACACAATTATAAAAGGTAATATAACCACAATAATTTTCTCTATTCATACCAAACAAATATACTACAGAAACTTAAATTGAATAAACTTGAGTATAGTCATTATAGAAGGTAATGTAACCAAAATAATTTTGTGGATTTTCCTTCTATAATTACTATATTAGAGAAATATTTAATGAGGTCTTCCATTATTTTTTTATTTTTTAAAAATGAGTATACTTGTGCTCGTTTTCTTAAAAATTTGTTATTTTGTTATCTACTTTTTATCAATATTAACAAGTTGAATTGTTGAATTTTAAAAACTTTAACGCAAATGTTAAGTTACAAATATGTAATAAAAAAGAGGGTATGCTATGAATGTAAAACTTAACCCAATGTTAATAACTTCCAATATTTTCAAATTTCTCTAAAACAAACTGATTAATTAAGATTGGTTGTTTTTGTAAGCTCAAAATCAGAAGAAATAAACGATGAAAATCTATGAATGTAAAACGAAGTCTATTTGACACAATTTTCCATGGCAGGCAACTTCAACACATTGAAAGATCTTGATTTGACAATTATTGGCATATTATTTGGTATTGTCAATTGTATAGCTATAATACTCCAAAAAGAAGAGTCCCATCTCAAAAGTTTCAAAGGCTAATTTTTGGAGAGAATAACTCCAAGATGAGAAAATAATAATAATAATAATAATAATAAAAAGAGTAAACAAAGCAACAAACTTTAATTACACAATCCAATGTCTCCTCAACTCCAAGCCTCACTAAGTGGGGCAACAACCAAATAGAAACAAAACAAACATATATCCAAACTTCACTCTCTATTCTATTCTCATACCACAACGTTATTCCTACTCTTCTTAAGAAAAGTGATGGAAGATAGAGAAGAAACAACAAAATTAAGAGATATCCAAAAGGCAGATGAATCAAATTCCACCAGAATCAATAGAAATGATTCAATAGCAAATGAAAATCTTGCAAAAGGGTGGCTGAATCTGAGCTTGGGTGGGAATTTTCAGACCTCAAATGACAAAGATTATTCTGATTCTCAACCATTGATGAATAAGGCAAACAATTCTTCAGCTACAAAGATGTTTTCTTGTCATTTTTGTATGAGGAAATTCTATAGCTCACAAGCATTGGGAGGCCACCAAAATGCTCATAAAAGGGAGAGAGGAGCAGCAAGAAGATACCAATTTCAAAGAATAATGACCATGATGGGATTACCACCATCGATGAATAATGCAGCTAATAGTATAATGCTTAGATCTTTGGGTGTTAGGCCTCATTCCCTTCGTCTCCATAGCCATGGAGAATCTGCTGCTACTGTTGCAAGGTTCGAAAACGCCACTGTCACCATCGGTAGGGGCACCACGGCCTTTTGCAGTTTGGAGGACGAGTCGTTGATGCACATAACTTGGCCAGGAAGCTTCCGATTGAACACACAACAAAAAACAGAGCCATCCACCACATTGGATTTGAATTTGAAGCTTTAAGCCTTGTCCGGTAACCACTTGGTTTTTTTTTGTTAATTAAGTGTATTTTCTCTTCCTTACCATGATTTTTATCTTTTGTTAAGTAAAAGAGTTTAATTTTGGATCAAATTCTAAAATAAAAAAGCTTTTAAAAACTATTTTCTTTAATGTTCGTTTGGTAACCATTTTGTTTCTTATTTTTGCTTTTTGAAAATTAAGCATATTTTCTACTCATTTCTTTCAATAATTTGCAACTTTCTTAAATATAATGGAATTTTAAAATAAAAGCAAGTTCTTAAAAACTACTTTTTTTATTTTTCAAAATTTGGCTTTTTTTAAAAAAAACATTGAAAAAATAGATAACAAACGAAGAAATTTGATGGTGTAGACTAGGTTTATAAACTCAATTTTAAAAACAAAAATAAAAAACCAGATTGTTGCCAAACGAGGTTTTAGTTTTTAAATTTTAGGTTAGTTTTTGAAAATATTGATTGAAATGAGATAAACAAAACGAGAAATTTAAAAGGTTGGATAACCGTTTATGCTTAAATTTTAAAAACTAGAAACAAAAAATCACAGTTATCGAAGGAGAACTAATTCATGTTAAAAAAAATGAGGTTCTTTTCTTCTATGCTATTTCTAATTAATTCAGTACAACCATAACCAAAATTCTGTTATATTGTGACAATTCTAGTAGCTAGCGATATGAAAATAACATAGGTTGATTACTCTGTCAAGTAGAAGAGGAAAAGTTTTAGTTCAAATATGATGTATAAGCATTGTTTAAACTACTTTTGAACATATAATAATTGTTAATGATGTGAATATAGTTAAAGAGAGCAAGCATAGCTCAATTGGTATATATATATATATAGTATGTTTTAGGAACTTCTTTAAATCTCCACAAGGGTTCCCAACTCGACAGGATCTCTCGGCTAATTATACTTTCTCAACTCCTTTGGCAAAGTGTTCTTCATCGTGTCCACCGGATGTGATATTTCAGTTTGAACAAAGTCTTCTAAGTCTAATTATGGGCTTTTAAGTTGCTTAAAAGAATAGCTTGAATCCTCATCTATAAGGATGTTGAACCTTGAGGGTGTTTCTTACCCATCATCTAACTCGATTGCATTGAAAACAAAATTGCTCGAGCCTCAACTTGGCACACTTGGTCTCTAACTTAAAACTAAAGTGGTCGTTGCTTCAGGTCTCCCTATTTTATTCATTCATCTCAACACCCTTTCTAGATAGGTCGAGCTAGTTACAAGTTTGAAAATGAGACTGAAGAAAAATGAATCCCAAACACCCCTAGCTTACCGCCTAACAAATTATAGCATGACATGTGGTCACCTAATAGCTAAATGATTCTCCTAAAAAGAAGAATGATTGAAGAATTTCACATTATAACCAAGCTCAAAACCAGTTCATTGGGTTTGATGGCTGACGGGTTATACCAGGGATAATCTGGGAAATTTCCTTGGAGTTCTTTAAACCAAATACCCAAAATAAGTTCAACAGGTTTGATGAGTCATACCAAAGATAATCTAAGAACTACCATCGAGCCTTCTGTACTAAAGAAAGCCTAAAATCAACACGATGGATTTGATGAGTCCTTCCAAGAATAATTTGAGAACTAGGGTTCCATTGTTGTCATGAACTATACTTCCAAATTGAACCCCCGAATGTCCAACATAGCACCGTCAAAAGCGAAACCATGATCGCAACTAAGGAGAGTAAGCTGATGCAATGGGTAGTTTATGATGATAAACTAATGTATTTATAATTCTCTAATAAATTAAGTATTGTATAAATATCCTGAAGTACGTATCAATAATATGGGAGGAGAATTATCAGGAAAGCTACATAATCTCTATGGTATCAAAGCATCAAGACTAACTAAAGTCTTTGATCTGAAATTCTCTCTCCTCCTGATTTCTTGTCACTTCTCATGGCAATTGGTGAAACGAATTCCAATTCATCTATGTTCTTGCCCATTAACATTTGCAAGCTCATTTTTGTTCATCTCGATTCTACGAATTACGTTTTGTCGAAGTTTCTGATTTCCCCAACCTTGAAGGCTCATCATCTTTTTTGTCCTGTTGATGGTTCGTACACTGCTCTGAAGAAGGTTATTTGTGATGAACAACAACCGCCTAAGAAGAATCCTGAATTTGAGAAGTGGCAGAAGAAATATCAAGGCCTAATTTCTCTTATTAATGTTGTTGGTTGTCATTCTGCTCAGAAATTTTGCAAACACTTGAGAAACACTTCTCTTCATCCTCACGGTTGAATATTGTTAGCCTAATATTGTAAGCCTAAAGATTAACTAACCTCAAGAACAAGCTCAAAAAGAGAAGACAAAACCAAGGGATAAGACCGAGGCAGTTTGGGACCAATATAGGCCCATGTTGAGATAAACAGGAATTTTAAGGCATAACCCGAGACCTAACTCGATTGGGATCGTCGTTCCACTTTACGAGGCCTGCAAGACTGAAGATCCCCTTGGATATCTAGTTTCATTCTCCATTCCAAATCCGAGTAGGAAACACAAAGCGTTGGGTCAAAGTCAAACCCTCTAATAAATATTTCCTCTACACCAATTGAAAGCTACTTTCAACTCTCATGAACTCTTAATCTCCAAATTCCTGCTGCATCGAAAATATTTGAACAAACTTAAGCATTGGAATTGGTGTGAGCACCACCAAATAGGTGTGTACTTTTTTTCTTTGGTTGGTCACCTTTTCTCTGAATTATAAATATACCATTGAAAGGCACAGGGTGAGCAAAATTGTGCTTCAACAAGACTCAACAAATAAATTATTCAATTTTGAACTCGTGATGAGTTCTTTATAACACCATTTTTTTCCATCCGGTTCTACCAAAAGTAGGCAAATATCATTCCTAGAGTTAAAATGGAAAAGTTGATAACCTGACTAAACAATGACATTACCAAACTGGAAAAAGAAAACGATAATAAATAAAAATTTAGTTAGTTGAGTAGACCATGGGGTTGGGCTATGAATTGACTACTCCATCCTGATCCCAATGGAGAGATGCCTAAGATTCTCTATTCATAGTTGAATTGGAAATGCTTCCTATAGTAGTAGATTCTCTATTCATAGTTGAATTGGAAATGCTTCCTATAGTAGTCTTTTAAAATTAGCAATTTTGGAGGTGTGAAATAGAAGCATTTTACAGTATCCTTTACCTTATGTTATGCGCCTATTCCAGTTCTCATAACATTTATGCTTAAAAAAAATGCAAACCAGTTAACTTATCCAACGTAAGCCTTGGAATAAATATATATAAGTGAAAAACTTCAGCACCAACATACACGATGAAATGCTAATCACTTTGTGATATCAATTTACAAGATTATAATTTACCAGAGACTCTAAGCTTTTGGGTCTTCTGCATGATAATCTGGAGTCTGTCGCAGATGGTGCTCGGATCGTTATAGGCCGCAGAATCAGACGCATATCCTTCCTGCATATCAATTCATTGTCAGATAATGTTTGGATAAAAAAAATCCATCAAATTGTATAAGACAACTGAAAATATGAGCTTCGGGAAGAAAATATAGCAAGAATAACTTTACTATTTGCTCCTATAACATGCACTACGGCATTGCTTTCTTTTTTTTCTGTCTTGTCTCATATGTCAGTGTATATATTATGATTTTCAAATCAAAATCAAACAATAATAATACGGAAAATGATATTAACTGATGCTTAAGCAGTTTTTTAAATAGCTTTTGATACGGTATGTACACACTATAATCCATGGACATAAAAGATTCTTGAACCTAAATGAGTTCATACATCCTCATTTATTTATACATATATAACCGGGAGTTAGAGTTTTCTTCCCATATACCTGGCAGTCTGGCACCCCAGACCCAGAAACATCAAGGATTTTTTATATTTATCTCACCCAAAGAACCAAACTTGAACCTCTAAGCCACTTTGACCAAGAGATTCCAAGCCTTCGCCAACTCAGCTTCCCCTTGGGGGCACAGGCTGATATTATTTAGAAAAATAAAATTTCTGAAGGATTAATATTTTCTAATTAGAGTTTAACGTTTTTCCCTAACACAGCAAGCAAACCTTAGTATGAAATATCAAATGAACTCTTACTTCAGCGAGAGATTGAAACGTAGCCTCTCTCCAGCAACTTTCTCGAAGAATTATTGGATTTTCTCTGTTGCTAAATATGCAATGCATACGAGTGTCCCTCAATCTCATAAGCACTCCATCAACTCTAAGCTGTAGAAGCAAAGTTAGAGAGGAGAAGAAATGGTAAGCCAAAGATCAAGAAATGTACTCCCCATTGTTATCCCTAAATTCCTCCAATTGTCCTAACATTCTCTCATAAAAAAATGCTAAGACAATGACGAGTCAGTGGGCGGAAAATGGTTAAAAAATCTTAGAAGAATGATGATTAAATATTCAAAAAGTCTAAAGTGATAACTTACCCAGAAACGTAAAAGAAGAAACCAACCACTTGGCATGACTCTCTAAAAATTCAAACAAAAAAATGTTAAGTTCCTTGTGATATCATAGTACTTTAGCAAGAACACTATTTTCATACTGGTAACATAATAATTTGGTAACTTACCACTTTCACAGTTAAAAGTGATATGCCATTGTCAGCCAGCTCATCCTCATACAAGATTACCTGTTGTTCCAAATACAGACACATCAAGGAAGGAAAGAATATACCACAAAGGGAGGAGAACTTAAAAAAAAAAAAAAAAAACAGGGGGGAAGGAAAATTCAATTTATACCCCAAAACTTTGGAATATCGTATCGATTAAATCTCAAGATAACAATTGTATCAATTTAAAACCTAAAACTTTCATAAGTGAATCAATTGAGGCCCTCTAGAAGTGATTTATGACTATCTTCAAATATTTTTATTTAAGTTCAACTCAAAATCACTGAAATAAAATTATTCTTCCCTCAAAATCCTACTAAAATAGCAAAGAAATTAATTCATAATTTTTCTTAAATAAGTTGAGAGAAAACAGAGAAAGAGACTAATAAAAGGTCATTACTGCTCATTTGATTCCAACATTCCTTTTTAGTATTACGGCATAAAAATTATGCATTAATGCTCAGAAAATAGAAACCTAACGGAAGGTCTAAATTTATTCACTTACAAAGGTTTAGAGTTCTAATTGATAGAATTATTAGTTTGGGATTTGGTGATACAACCACTAGAGGAAGAGTATAAAATCGACGTTCACCCCTCAAAAACATATACACACAAAACGTTTGTGTGTACTTCTATTTATATGCTCTGCCATATTTAAAACTTTCTACCTCATCATAAAAGAGAATAGGCTCCTTTAGTGAGAGTGAGACTAAATCAATTTTCTCCTTGCAATCCTCCCAGCAGAGACCATTGCTTTCTTCACATGTTTGCTCTCTTCCATGCTGATCATAATAAAACAAAAAAATACTAGTTACTGACACAGCAATTGCATTCTTCAGTTTGAAATCAAATGCCCTTGCAATCATATTCACAGTTCAAATTGATGCTCAATGTCAATGTAACAATGGAGGGGCAATAAAAAAGAAAATTTCAACTCGCTAAAAATATTAACAGGTCAGAAAATGTCCAAACAAACAAAACCTATTCGAGAACTCAACTTAACCAGAAACTGCGCTTCCACAGATATAAAGGCCAAAAGAATCTACCTTCTCTGTATCAGCTTCAATTCTTTCACTTCCACAGTACGGTGTTGTAAATGTATAATCATAATCCAATATCACCTGTTGCGAAGGTTTGCTGCAAATTAATAAAATTGTCAGTTCCTACGATATATTCTATCAAGTAGAAAAACCTTCATCAGATGTGGGAAATATATAAACATATAAACATTGAAAACTGCAAAGTAACGTATAACTATGACTCCTTGACATAAATCTGTTAATTCTTGTCATTCATTAGATCAACAAGAAAGAAAAATTGCTGTTACCTTCTGAATTTCCATTTCGCAGCTGCAGGAACCTCAACAGGAGGCAGAGCTTCCTTTTTCCAACCAGTTAGAGCATCAAAGGCATTAAAATAAATTTGAACTCCAGTTTCTATATGCTTGAGAGCTAACAAACTGTCACCGAACACCATCTCTGGCAAGTGAGACGTTTGAAGTTTCTGTTCCCATCTACAAGCAGATTCAGTGACATTATTCAAAGTGCAACTGTTAATTGACATTCTTGCGTGTGCATGCCTAGTGGATCATCTCATTTGAAACTACAGTGGATGAAGATAGTCATTAACTTTTAGTTTTAGCAACAACAAAAGATCATCCAACAATATTTGTCCACCCTCAATTTCATTTCCTATAGAACTTAAAACCGATCTCTACATCCTCCCAAAAGCATCCCTCTGTCTGAATAGGAAATGATCCATGGACGTTCTATTCATGATTAAGAATAAAATTATATTATATCATCCAAAACCTAAAACCTAGAAAAATAGTAGTTAAAAAAATGCTATATAGAGTATGTGTAAGACATTGAAAGAACGTTATCGCTTGGCAATTAAAACAACGGTTCAAGGTTTAAATTTAAATTATTTCTTAGAAAATCATAGTCAGCTCAGCAGCAACTGCCACTACAGGCCGATAAATCTATTCTCAGAAATTAAAACAAAAACACAACTGAAACTAACGATGAATTTGGATGACAATGATAACGAGAAAAATCAATTCAGGAAAGGGAAAAGCGGGCTCCAAAGCAGGATAAACTGTTTGATTTCATAGCAAAATCCATCTCCAGACTTTCGTGAAGAAGAGAGGTTCAATTTAGAACAACAAGGCAACATTTATTTCAAAAATCTGTAACAGCTACGATTGATAGGGGGGAGAGAAAAAGAAAGTACTGCTCGAAATTGGAGGAGGTAAGAATTGAACGCTTGTGAGTCTCGATCTCCCAACCATGTATTCGTAGGCCTCGCCGTCCGTCAGGCAGGAGCTGAGCTCCGGCGGCTTTCAATTCCTTCTCGTCTGGTTCAACCTCCATTACAAGACGCAAGAGCTTGGCGTCGTGGCTGCTCCTATTTCTTGCTCTTTCTTGCGTCGCGGTTCGAGCAGTTTGACCAACGGTGGGACCGTAGGTTCGTGTCGGTTCGAAGAGGGACCACATTAGGGTTTGGGAGAAGAGAATATGTTTTCTTAGGGGAAAAAAAGGTTGAATGTTGTAAATTAATGAATTGAGAATTTGAAGATGGGATTAACTTTAAATAGTTTAGAATTTCGATTGTTGGAGTAAATTATAATTTAGGCCATCTTTTTTTTAATTCGTAACAAAAATTGCAGTCAATTATATTAAATATTAACCAATTGAATTATTGTTTTTAATCATATTTACTTTGTCATTTTGACTTTTACAAATGTAATCTGTTTACGATTGAAATTGTTTATTTAAGTGCTGGAAAAGAATAAATAATGTAATATTACTATTTTATCCTCTACTTCAAACAAAAAAAAAATAGAACCTTTTATATTTATGAAAACTTTATCAACTCCGTCTCAATTAACGATAGACCTCTATTTCCCTTCTAATTGCATAACTTTTCCTTCTTAAATCCATTTTCTTGCTTATTCTCCACGTCACTCGTAATCATAGTCACTCATTCTGAAAATGTGTACAAACAAGGAGAGGCAAGAGAAGGAAACTTGTGTGATAGTACTCACAAATGGATCATCACAAGAGCGAGAGCAAGACTAGAATCAACATCAATCACATGATTAAAGGTTTTGGGAAGGTGTTTGATCAATTGGTATGAGAATATATAAGATTTGGTAAGGAGTAAATGGTGTTTTTCAAAGAGAAAATTATAAGGAAAATGAACCCAACCCTTGTGATTTATTGGCTTTTATTGATTGGTTACTATCCGCTGTGAACCTCACACAATTTTCAAACGTTATTAGATTGATCGCTTCCACTCCTAAACACCAATAATTTAATAAAGTGGAGACCCATTTTCAAATTACTATTTGATGAATCACATTGGCTCATTTTTCAATTTTTGAGTCATGTTGTTGATATCAACAACATTCTTCATTTAAATATGAATTACACCCCACATTCTACAACAAAAGTCTACTAATACCATGAGCAATTACATCCGTGAAAAGTGATAATCTTTCCTTCAATAAAATTTTCAAGAAAAGTGATAATCTTTCCTTCAACATTTATTATTCGTTATTACCCACCACATAATCCTTTAATATTATTATTCTGGCTAGCATAAAAAAAAAAAAGTTTAAATAATAAAGTCGTAGAAAGACAAATTCCCCAATTCACTTTGAACACGAATAAATGGTTTATACAATTCTTGGATGGAACCTTAAAGAGTAAGGGGGAGTAAAGCCTTCATTATGATTCAATTGGATTCTTACAACAAAGAAGAAAAGCTACAATGAGGAGAAAAAGAGAACTAAAAGAAGAAACAAAAAACAAAAACTACTTCTATGATCTATATCTAACTAAGTACCTAGTTCTCATTATTTGTGCATGGTTACTGTGCATGTCATGCTAGCCAATAGAAGAGGAAGAGGTTAAGCTTCAAGGCATCAAAGAATTAAGTTCTTAAGAACCTGTTGAATGATTGCTGACAATGTCCTCAAAATAATCTGCGGGAATTTCCGAGGGTGAAGATAACTCTGCCACACGCCTGAACTGAAAAAAATGAAAATTATTTATAATTAAGTATTAAATATGATTAAATTACTAATGAAAATGACAACTTCTTTGAATTGTATTTAACCCTTCATCCATGCTCTTAACATTTTTTCATTTTTCTTTAGATCAAGCTTTAATTTCCTTCATTTTAAATCAACAGCCGAAGATTAATTCATGGTGAAGGTAGATTTAATATAATATCAACACTTACAATTTTTTCACACGTAGGTTGAAAATTTGTAGAAAATTTAACAAATAGAAATTGAGTTGTGCATTATTTAAACTAGAAAGAGTTAGTTTATTCTTTTCATATATACATCGCAAGTTTGAAGTAAAATAACTAATGAAATATGTACACACGGTACCTTATTCTCCTTGTACTTGTTTCTGATTGCTCGTAAAGAGCTTCCTTTTCTATTTAATTGCAAGTCATGAATGGCAAGAATGCATTCCTTTAGTTCAGATGGCCTGTAGCCGGTGTAATGTTGTAGTGCTAAACACTGCAAAATGTGGTGAGGCAACAAAGTTTTTACCGTTTGAGACACCAATAATATTTGAATGAAGAACATTACCAAACGTTATCATAAATCGGTTATTAAATGAGTTGCAAAAATATCACTTACCCAAGGATGTTCCCCTGGTTGGATTGTGAATCTAGAAAGAAAAATGGCTGATGCAGCGACTTTTGAAGGTAATAGTTGTGCACAACGGTGATCTAACAAACTTAGCTCCGCAAGATAACAAATCAACAACTCAAATTCCACATCTGGAGCCTGCTGGTAGAGTTAAGTCTTTAGAATCAATAATAAAAAGAGGAAGAATGAAAATGGGAAGATGTCGTGTATACCTTCCAATTTTCTAAAGAAACTTTTGTAAATATTCTGCAAGATGACAAGAATGAGTTAATCACTTATAGGGAAAAGAAGAATATAGGGTTTGTAAGAACTGAATACATGATAGTTGAAAAGCATTCTTGCCTGAGGAAAACTTTTACGGTGGGAGCGCCTTCACAGGTCAAGAATCTGTGTACTTCTCTCTCCATATTCAGTACCTGCATATTAAACAAAACCATATAAAATTCTTAATCAGTTGCCATGGAATTAGTATCTTTTCGCATATGAACCAAAATTAACAGCCAAGTTACATTAACTCAAAAGGGGTATGCAAAAGTAATAAAGTTGATGTCTCAATTATCTAAAAATGTTTATATTGATGTCAATAATTATGTTTCAAAAAATAATTATAAATGATATTAATAACTCATAAACCATATGGAGATTTTCTTCCTTTTCTTGTAATTATATTAGGGAAAACGAGAAGGCAAGATGTGTATAACATCAAAATATTGAAGCGAAAGCAATGCGTAAGCATGTAAAGAACTAATTGAGCACCTGTTCTTTGGTATAAGTATTATCTGTTATATAACAGAAATCTTCAACATGTGGAGGACTGATCTCTTCATGCTTCCTGCAGCACCAATCAATATAACAATGAGATTTTATAACTAAAACAAGAAATATTACTCAATGAAAGAAGTGGGTTCTTGGTAAATACGATGCAATTAGCATGCAACAAACACCAAGAAGTTGTAGATTGTTTCTGTCAACAACATGCCAGGATAAGTATCTGTCCATATGTGATATGGTGAGATATAGGGTGTCTGACACAAGCTTGTATTCCTCGGCAACCTCTACTAACCAATCCACTAGAATTTCTCGCCAACGAGTGAAAGTTAAACCGGAATCACCATTATGAGCGTTTTCGATGTTGTTGGGTAGGAACTTCATGTGTAACTCCATCTGGTTCACGCAAGGGAATAATTAGTTGGATCAAATACAAAACCTTCGTCAAACATTTTGCTTAAACTGTTGAAAGATTAGGAAACTAGCAGGTAGGAATTCAACTTACAAACATGTAAAAGTGTGTATAGACACATTTTAGAAAAACGTTATACTTTGAAGAATAATATTGAGCAAGAAAATTGCGTTTAGAAACATTAATCCATATCGAAGCAAAAATATTCAAGAGAGAACCTCCCCTGCGTCATGATAAATTCCGCCAACACTAATCGCAGAAGCAAGAACCGTAGAAAAATTAAACAAATATCCGTAGCGAGGAACCTCAAGATTTCTATAATAATGTAATCGTAAACAAACAAAATGACGAAACTATTAAACTGCACGAAGAAAAGATATCGCGATCTTCATCTCGTATAACCATTTCACTACACACAAGATCTCGATCTCATAGACCTTGCTAAACCGATATCTAAAATCGAGCCCAAGAAAAGACATCGCAATGCTCAGCTCTTATAAGCACTTCCCTAAACATAATATCTTAACCATAGAGAATTAGCGGAACCAAGAAAGAGTAAAGAAATTGCAATCCTCATTTAACTTAACAACTTCAGTGCACAAAATATCTCAATCGCAGGGAACTAGCCAAACTGATATCTAAAAGAAAGAAAAGAAAAGTCAAGACTCAGAAGCCGAAATCCATACCTCAAGAGATCGAAGGTGGTTATAAATGCTCAACGACGAGCCAGATTTCTCTGGACAATCAACAGACCTTACTTCCGGGAGTTCATCCGTGTCTAGATCCTTATCCGTCATTTCCTGGTCAGAAAAGGAGCACTGACTCGAACTAAAGATCAACGAGTTAGTGATCTCGCCAAGCACGGGTCTCTTATTGGCAGTAGTCTGTTGCAAAGAGTGTTCCTCCGAGTCGCGTTTCTTCGAGGTTCGGAAGGATGGTTTGTGGTACTCCGAGGAGTCCATGGGAGACGGGAAGAATCCGATTCCGAAGGGAGGAGGGAGAATGTGGAAGTTGGGGAGTTTGCCGGAGAAGGCTAACGAAGGAGGGTATGGAGAATGCCGGAGAATCCATTGGCGGAAGAATGGAGATGGGGTGAAATAGAGGAGGAAGAGGAGGGAGAAATGCCGCCATTTTCATGAATTTCAAATCTAAGCGGCCGCCTCTCTCAGTTGGAGATCGTCGCGAAATTTTAGATAAAAAAGTGCGCCATATCATTTTTTATTTTTGCATTACTTATTTGATTTTCGTTAAACTTTTTATTTTCATGCAAACGTACGCAAAATATATATTTATATATATACGTATATGCATGTAATGTATATATATGTGTATATGTATATCTAAATATATATAGACATATCATTTGTATTCGCTTTTAACGATAAAGAGTCTTAATTTTTAATTATTTATATTCTTTAGATTTTATGATTAATTACATAAATATTTGTCTACAATTTCGTAGAATTTATTTTAAACCATTTTTTACTTATTTTATTATTTTAATTTATTTTACTGGTGTTAAAATTTTGATTTAAAAATAAAAAATAAATAGATAGTGGAAACTTCCTGTGAGATTTAAGTTTCAGCGAAAAAACTCTTAATTTATAATAACAAAGTAGAACCAAAATAGAAGAAGTTTATGGATCAAAATATGATTTTTGGGATCTTTTAAAAATACAACAAAATATTTAAAATACAAAAAATGGCGCTGTCAACAAAGTTATATATTTGGTTAAATCTAAATCATTTATTTTTTCAATTTTATTGTTTAATTTGGTTAAGTTTAGGTTTAGTAATTTAGATTTGACTATGGTTAAACGATTTTTTTTAAAAATGTTTTGGTACGATGGAAAGAAAAAAAAAAAAGAATTTTACATATTTATGAACATTTTCCTATTTTTGTAAATATCTTGATTCAAGATTTTTGTTCGATATATTTAAAAATAAACTTATTTTGAATTCATACTTCTTTCTCCTTCTATATGATTATATAAGTATTGTAGTTACTATAGATTAAACTCATAACCTCCTAGTTAGATATTGAGATTACTACTTTCTTTTATTATCGGGCCAGTACAGAAACGCTTTTATGACGATTACATTCGTCACTTATTTGTGCATTAAAGTTGGTATTGTAATGTTTGTTTTTACATGATTCTCTATTCCATAGATTTCCTTTATCCTTTTCCTTGCATTTGAGTGGCCCTTTCCTAAGATGTATTCTTCGGACTTTTAAATAAATAACGATTAAAAGCATTTTTCTCTTCAATATTCTCTTAAAACGAATGACTTCATCCTTAATCCTTAAGCGGAGGCTAAAAAGGCTTTATTTGCCTTGAATCCCAACTAATTCTCCCTCTCATGCCCATTTCAATCTCTTGCCTAATTGTTAATTAATGGGTCAAATTTCGCATTGAATTTCAATTTTGGATCAATCCTATGATTATCTCAATTAGGGGTCAAAATTAATGGTTGACGTAGGAGCAAGTGGAAGACACAATTTTGGTGTAGCAATTGGAGCTTCATCATCAACAACATGAGATTTAATCCCGTGGTTGCAGTTAAATGGTGTAGAAGAAGTAGTCAACACAACCCAAGGTGAAGAAGAGGGAGACAAGAGAAGTGGTTGAGGTTGTGGCTCTATTTGCCTATGGCAGCCTTCACCTCTTCTCTCTCGCTCCCTCTCCGTTTCAATCCCTTATCCCCTTCCTCTCCCCGCCATTTTTCTTCTTCTCTTCTTCTTCCCTCCACCAATTTCACCTCCCGATTCTCTGCCCTAACCATCTCTTCCTCCTCCTTGCACTCCGCCTCCGACAATTTCGATCATGCCAAAAGCTCCCCTTTTTCATCTAAGGTCTGATTCATTTCTGTTGTTTGTTTAACTCAATTTGTCTTAGTTCTATTCAATCGGGATTTTGCTCGCTTGTGGAATTAATTTTCGTTTATTAAGTGGAAGATATGGGTATGCTTGGTGACACTGTATTTACTGTTAAATTTCAAACAATCCTACCAAATTTTGGTTTAAATTGAGTATTTTTAGTTCCTTCTTGGTAAATTGGATTTGCGAATGATTAACTTAACTATGTTGGCACTTCGTTGTAAGACCGTTAACTATTTAGCTTCCTTACGGGTAATGATGTTTAGAAGGGGGGTGCTTGGTCCACTAAGTGGAGTTGAGTCTATGGTAAACATGTTGGCATTAGTAAGTTTTTGGTAAACATGTTGGCATTAGTAAGTTTTTGGTAAACACGTTGGCATTAGTAAGTTTTTGGTAAACATGTTGGCATTAGTAAGTTTTTGTTTGTGATGTAGAGTTGTAAGATTGAGTTCTTTAATAATTTGAGTTGTAAGATTGAATTCTTCGATAACTGTGAAAAGTATATTAAGAAAGTAAGATAGAGTTACTTGATAAATTTGAATAGTGGAGATAGGGGCAAGATTGAGTTCCTTGATAAAAGTATAATAAAGTAAATGTGCAACTCTTGCCTATATACAGCTTAGCAGGAACTCTTACTTTTGTGTGTCATGTATTCTTATTGGTTCGTTCTTATTGCATTTAGTAGATAGTGGATCCCAGTGAACTTTTTTAATCGCTAGAATGGCGCCTTAAAAAGTTAGTTGGAGCTTCTACTTGTTGGTTGGTATGGTGCGTTGGCAAGTATTTTTCCTTTCTATGATTATGTTTTAGATCTAAATTTTAAAGCACTCGATGAATGCTGATGCTTGATATGTTTTCTGTGTTAAATTCTTTTGTTGATGAATATTATTTCCATTTTTCAGAAATCAGTTCTTTCATCTTTGATACAAGAGATAGAGCCGTTAGATGTAAGCTTAATTCAAAAAGATGTTCCACCTACTACTGTGGACGCTATGAAAAGGACTATCTCAGGCATGCTGGGCTTACTTCCATCCGACCAATTTCAAGTTTTAGTTGAGGCTTTATGGGAACCAGTATCTAAGTTATTAGTTTCTTCAATAATGACGGGGTAAATTGACTACCCTAGTTTGTATCTTTAGGCTTCTGAAATTTCTTGATAAGGCAGAGATGGATCAGTGGTCTTCGCTGGCAAATTTGTTTGTTTTTGTTGCAATGGTCAATCTGCTTTAACCGTACTTAATATAATTGCATGATTTCATCTTCATATGCATTTGTTTCTGTAAAACTTTTTTGACATAAGATGGCTACTGATAAGTTTGGTTTAGTTGAGTCATTAGTATCCTTGTTTCTGATTTCAATACATACATGAAGAATGTAATGTTTATTTTTTTCTTTCTAATTTCCAGTACATATTAGCATCTCGTGATGATATCTCTTTTTGTTCTCCTGATACTATTTCAGGTACACATTGCGTAATGCTGAATACAGACTCTGCCTTGAAAGAAATCTTGACTTTGATGATGGAAATAATGACAAACAAACGAATGATAATAGTCGGATTGATTTACATGAAATGTTGCTTGATGGTGCAAATATAGGTAAAATTTTAGATGAAAACGAGTCTTCTTCCAAATGCGAGGAATTGTTGGACAGTTCATCCGACAACATCAATATCCAAGGCATCGGTGAAATTTCTCCTGAAGTTCAACAGCATATCCGTCATTTACAGTTTCAATTATCTTCAATTAAAAAGGTATTTATTCTTGTTAGTTTGGTGATCCTCTCTCTACTTATTTAACAACCCATCTTCAAATGTGTTAACTATAACTCCAAGATGTTGTTAGACAAAGACAATATTATCCATCCGCTTTGGTGACAGCTGAAAATTTTATTTTGTTATTTGCAACTGGCACACTCAATTATTCTGTTAAAAGTAGTGGAGCATTTTTGAGAAAATGGAAGAATCTTTTCATCAGAGATATTAAGTTTTTCAACTAGACTTCTTGTTCTAACTTCTTTCCTCTTTGTTATAATATAATATATTCTTTTTAACTTATATCCCATGAAATCTTGGAATGTTCTGTGTTCCTTTTGTACCGTACTTTCTTACGTTCCTTGGTTAATTTGTTGAAGGAACTCCATGAGGTAAAGAGGAAAAGTGCAGCTCTTCAGATGCAACAGTTTGTTGGCGAGGAGAAAAACGATCTGTTGGACTATCTGAGATCATTACAGCCAGAAAAGGTGAGTTGATTTTTTCAGAACTATCAAACTTTTGGCTGTCAATTTAAGATATTCTACATGGTGTGTACAGAGCAGACATATATTGCTGTTTGCATGTTAATTGAAGTTTTACTTTAGGTTATTTATATGAAGTTTCATGTATCCTCCTTTTAATTTATCGAGGATTAAGGATTAAGGTCTATGCATCAAAACGTTAGGGGTAGTCTGCACATTCTTACAACAGGTGATACAAGACAATGCAGGGTGACAAGGGCCAAATGTTGGATTATATTAATATTAATATTATTTTTTAAACATTAATGTGGTGTCTTCCATCGTCTGTTATAGTTGAACTTATTATCTAATAACCTCTTGCCTCAACTTGTTCTGCAGTAGGGATTACTACTGCTTCTATTTGATTAAATTCTTTACATGTAGCAGATGGTCATCGGTCATTATAATCTTGAAATCTTATCATATGGATAAATCAAAGAGAAGTTCAAACTATTAATGGTATAAGCTTCTAGATTTATCAAAGAATCCAAAACTTTTAACAACCACAAGGTCCTCCTTTCTTGGTTTTCTTCAATGAGTATGAAATGTCTGCATTACATGTTTATCATTTTTCTTCTTACTTGAGTCATTGGTCTATTGGTAAGGTGTGGCTTTTGGACTCGCTAGTGCAACTTATCAGGTTATTATAATAAATAACAGAGCATGATTTTTGTTGCTCTTTTTACATTTGTGAAACATATATAGATCATCAAGACTTTATTTGACAACCATTTTATTTTTAGTTTTTAAAAATTGTTCTTGTTTCTTACATCTTCTTTATCATTTCATCTTTCCCAATTACACATTTGAATTCTTAGTTGAATTTAAAAATAAAAAAATCGAAGTTTTTAAAATCTACATTTTTAGTTTTGAAAACTTGGGTTTTACTAAAGGATCTATGATAATAACACAAATAATCAAAAGGTTGAAGAAGCATTTATAAGTTGAATTTTCCAAAAACCCAAACCCAAACCAAACCGGGTCTTAAATTATGGTTTCTTTTAAACAAAATTATTTTAATTGTATAAGATTGCATGCCTTTGTATGGTATCGTGGTGGTTCTTTGGGTCCCCATTCGCTCTTTCCCCCAAACATACCCCCAAACCCACACATAATATTTGTGAATACTTGGATGCGTCGTATAATTCTTCCCCAGAGAACGAGTTCAATTTACTGATCTGTTCAACCTTCTTGGGAGGGGGTGAGCATGCAAGAGATGGTGGATCATATTTATGTTTTGCTCCGTTATGATTATTACTTAGTTTGATTTATTTATGATAAACAGGTGGCTGAGTTGTCTGAACCTACATCCCCTGATTTAAAAGAAGCCATACATTCTGTTGTCCATGGACTTCTCGCAACCCTTTCCCCAAAGATTCATTCCAAAGTTCCTTCTCAATCAGAAAATATTGGAACAAGCACAACAAATATTGGTAATGAAGACTGTGCAGAACTTGTTGAGAATACTTCCCTCCAATTCCAGCCTCTCTTAACTTTAACTCGAGACTATCTGGCTCGTCTACTTTTCTGGTTAGATACCTTCTTGTTTTCTTCCTTTTTATTGTGTGCTTGTTACGTAGGAGCAGCACTCTGTGCACTTAATATGAGTAGTTTCATTAATTAGATGTTTAAGATGATGGGCTCAAACAGAAACTATTACCATGCAGTTTATTTTTGTTGAGGTTCTCACATTTGAAAAGATAGGACCTCGATATGCATAGAGTTAATCCTCTCTTTGTTGATCGGTTGTAATCTAATTTGGTATTAGAGCTCATGAATCCCAAATGAGATTTAAATTATTTAATAAAAAGAAGTTAGAAAAGAAAAGAATAGGATCAAATAATGGTGAATTCAAAGAAGCACTATCTTGGGACGACGGTTGGAGATCTCACGTTGAAATGATGGAAGAACTTTGCAATCTTTAAAACATACGTGGATTACTCTTTTCTTTGCAAACTGGCTGTGAAATAGAACCCCATACTTATCTAATTGTTTCCATTCGAAGCTGTTTTCCCTGAAGCCAAAATAGTGACAGATTTTGAAAATGCTCATGTTATAAGGAAAATTATCTCTCAATAGATCCAAGAAACCCCTTCCCACGCCTGGAGGTTGAAGCGAGTTTGCTCATAACAGTTCTTTTGAGAAATTCTCTGTAGATTTATTTATTATGCATTTTTAATAATCTTGAACCAAATGTTGACATCAAATAGAAGTTGATTGAGTTAGATTCTGGTACTTTGGCGACCTTGCTTCAACATGATCTACAATTGCATCCTTGAATTCTAAGATTCTAGTATTTGGTGTAACTTGATATATTTCACTAATTTTGTTTAAGGTGCATGCTGTTGGGGCATTATCTAAGAGGCCTGGAATACAGAATGGAGTTGATGAATCTTCTTTCCCTTTCAAGCAATGTTGAAAATGCAGCAGGTGGTGGAGGTGACCAATAAATCATCTTTGAATTATAACTTCTCTTCAACATTATTGGTTTTGGGTGGCAGTGGCAGAGAATTAAAGATCTGTTTGATATCTCTTCTGGAAGTATATATACAGCTTTCGAGTAAAGGTAACTACTTTTTTCCTTTTTTTTTTTTTTTTTTTTTTTGGTGTGGTTATTTTATTTTACCTCTGTTTTCATTTTTTTGCATTTTGTTTGGCACCTCAAAAATATTGTAAAGTACAAATATTTACTGTCAAATTGTAGTAGTTGGTAGTGACTCAGTAGAAGAAGTCTAATTGGTTAAAGGTCTTTTTTGTTTTTAAGTTGAATCATCTTCCTACCTTCTTCTAATTCAGCTTTGTTAATCCTCTAAGCTAAATGAACTTTGGGCTTATGAATTTTATTATTTTATTTCATATACTAATTGCTGTGGATCATAAATCCTCAATCCAACCACATTATATGAATTTAGGCTTCTAAAACATAGACTAGGTTTTATTTATTGAAGTTATGAGATGAACATCACATCTAAGTACGATTCGAATGGGTTAAAGCAAAAGTTAGAAGATCAATTCTCTACTTTTTAAAGTCTATGTTGTACTTAAAATTTTTCTAAATTCTGTACTTTTAATTTGACAGGGATCGAAGAGGATCTTCCATGGAAATTATTTTATTTTAACTATTCAACTTATAAGTTTAAATTAGTAATTTAAAATACAATTATTTCTTAAAAGAGGAAGGGATAGTTACAAATATAACAATTAGATTTAAAACATTTGTATATATAATAATATTTTTAAAAATTACAAATATAACAACATTTGTTAATATTTAACCATAGAAGCCTATCATCATAAATTCGATTAAAAATGTTGGTAGACTTTACTATATTGGTAACTTTATTCCTTAAATTCGGAATATCCCAACATAGACATAATTATTTCATATAGTTTTTAAAAGTTTAAATTTCAACTTGCAACATATTTTTTTTATTTACATATTTCAAAATTTTAAGAAAATACTCTTTTTTTCCCATTTTTCACCTCCACATGTTTAAGTAAATAAATAATGTTCTATTTATTTATTTATATTTAAAGTAATTCATTTTTACTTAAAATTCAAATTATATTAAAACATTTGTTTGTTTGTTAAAGTTATTATATACTATTTGTCTAAATGTAACGAAATGTCAAAATTGATTGAAAAAAAAAAGGAAGGTAGTTCACTAGTTGAATGACACCATATTTATTAGTTCTTACCAACATTTTTATTGGACGTTGAGTGGAAGGACTTATAAGTTACTTGAAAGGACCATTAAGAGTCATCGACTTATTTTTCAATCTGATAAGTCCAGAAGAAACGTGATTCTATCATTGTAATAAAAAGAAGTGCAACTTACCGTTTGAAATATTTAGAAAGATATGTTATATGTATCATCATTTGCTTTTTTTAAGTTTTGAAATGTTTGGAATTTGGTATAAGATTAAAAGAGCTTCTTAGGAGCTTAGCTTTTAGTTTTCCTCCTCGATTTTGTTTTCTCAAAATAATACTTAACCTTTTTTTAGTGAAATTTTGAGATTTTTTTACAAAAAGAATCGTAATACAACTTAGGACGAGAAATTTGAACTCGAAATCTCTTGTCCTTCATATGTATGTTGAGCAGAGCTCAAGTTGGGGAAATTTTAAATTTAAAAAAAAAAATTACTAATTTTTAAAGCGATTTTCAAACTTTATCCTCGTTTTTATAAATAATCCTAAAATATAAATGATAAAACAAATAAATTAGTAAAGAAAAATAATATTTATAAGCTTAATTTTCAAACAAAAAAAAATGTTATCAGATGAGATTGAGTAGTTTTTTAAAAAACATTATTCTCAAAATAACAAAATAAACTAGTATATTTACAAAATAAAACAAAATATCATATTTTATCATTGATGAAACACGATAGACCAAAACATCACGATAGATACGGGTAATAGTCTATTTTTTCACGTCTATCATATCATATATAAATTATGATATTTTGCTAAATTTTCTCATAACTTTTTCCTTCTAAAATAAATTTTCTTTTAATTTTTTTTTTGAAATTTAGTTATTTTGATGCTAAAGCAAGAAATCAAGCCTAATTTTTTTAAAAGATAAATGATTGTTAATTTGAGGTTTAAAAAATAATAATATGATATTAAATTACCTAATATTTAACTTTAAAATATCAAAATATTTTGAATAATTCAAAGTATTTCAAAGGGATTTTTGAAAATGCCAAAAAAAAAAATTATTGAATTATTTCATTCGTTTTAGAATCACTCCCATGTTCTCGGCCACTGCCAAAGTTCCCATCGGATTTCCGGTGGCGGCAGATGATTGTAAAGCTCTGAGTATGCTTCTCCTTCTATACTTCCTTTAATGGATGAAGATTATTCTCACGAACTGTTCGATGATATGTCTCAGAAGCCAAAGAACAAATGATTAATATCAAATCTTATGCCATGCGCTGTCTGTTTGTCAATCCTGAGTTCATCAATCTCTCCGACCTCCTTCAGGGCCGCATTAACAATTCCCATCTTCGTCAAATCCATGCCCGAGTCTTTCGTCTGCTGAAACATCAAGACAATCTAATTGCAACTCGACTTATTGGCCATTACCCACATTCTGTTGGACTCAGAGTTTTCAACCAACTCATACGCCCCAACATATTTCCTTGCAACGCCATTATCAGAGTACTTGCTGAACACAACTCTTCGTTCCTTGCTTTATCCATCTTTAAATCTTTGAAGCACCTTTCACTTTCCCCTAATGACTTCACTTTTTCTTTCCTTCTCAAAGCGTTTCACCGTTCCTGCAATGCTCTCAATGTGAAACAAGTTCATACCCATGTCCTTAAAATGGGTTATTTTGGTGATTCGTTTATCTCCAATGCTCTTCTTGGAGTTTACGCGAGAGGCTTGAAGGATATGGCTTCTGCACATAAGGTATTCGATGAAATGTCGGATAGAGAAATGGCTTGTTGTTGGACTTCTTTAATTGCTGGCTATGCCCAAATGGGTCTTGCTGAAAAGGCAATGCTGATTTTTGTGACGATGATCAAAGAGAATATGCAGCCGGAGGATGACACCATGGTTAGTGTTCTGTCTGCTTGTTCCAAGTTTCAAATTGCTGAAATTGAGAAATGGGTTGTAGCATTAAGAGAATTGGTTAATAAATTTGATTCCAAGAGCTCTTGTTGTGACTCAATTAATATTGTTCTTATTTATCTAAATGGAAAGTGGGGGATGGTTGAGAAGAGTGAAGAAAAGTTTAATGAAATTATTGACAAGAAAAGTGTACTTGTTTGGAATTCAATGATAAATGCATATTTTCAGAACGGTTTCCCTGTGGAAGCCTTGACCCTTTTCCGTCTAATGGTTGAAAATCCCCATTGCAAGCCCAACCATGTTACAATGGTTACTGTCATTTCGGCTTGCGCTCAAATAGGAGATTTGCAGCTTGGAAGTTGGGTTCATGAAGTTCTCCAACGTAGTGGCCGTAAAGGTATTATTGCATCAAACAAAATGTTAGCCACCGCATTGATTGATATGTATTGTAAATGTGGTAGCTTGGAGAGGGCAAAAGAAGTTTTTCATCAACTAATCAACAAAGATGTAATCTCCTTCAATGCCATGATCATGGGTCTTGCCGTTAATGGCAAAGGTGACGAGGCATTGAAGCTTTTTGCCCAAATGCAAGAGATTGATATAAGACCATCAACTGGAACATTTATTGGCTTATTATCTGCTTGTAGCCATTCAGGGTTTCTAGAACAAGGGCATCAAATCTTTATTGAAATGACTACACAATATTTAATATCACCTAGTTTAGAACACTATGCTTGTTACATTGATCTCCTTGCTCGGGCAGGCCGCTTTGAAGATGCTCTTGAAGTTGTTTCAACCATGCCTTTTGAACCTAATAATTTTGTTTGGAGTTCTCTTCTGAGAGGCTGTCTACTCCATTCGAGTTTTGAGTTGGCACAATATGTTTCCAAGAAGCTTGTTGAAGTGGATCCTGAAAATTCTGCTGGCTATGTAATGCAGGCAAATTCATTTGCTTCGGATCGTCAATGGGATGATGTCTCGGCTTTGAGATGGTTTATGAGAGAAAAGGGTGTTCATAAGCAGCCAGGCCAGAGTTGGATCAGTATAGATGGAACTGTACACGAATTTTTCTCGGCAACCAAATCGCATCCTTATGTTGATTTATTATATAGTACCTTGAATGAGCTTGATAAGCAAACGAAACTAGTAATCCCATAGAAAAAACTTCACAAGGTATAGAATGCGTTTATCTAGCAATCTTTTTACCCTACGGAGCTTTATTTTGATGCTCAACATGTTCATTATTTGTTCGTACACAATTGAAAATTCCTTTTGATTATCTGGGACTGGGAATACCCCTTGGAGGAAATCCTAAATCCAAAGCTCTTTGGAAAGAATGATTAGGGATTTATTTTGGAAAGACAACAGAGTGGATGAGGAAACTGTTAGGCCTCCAATACTTCTAAAATATTCATGAAAAGGTGAAAACAGGAGTTTGTAAGAAAGGGTGGGATCACATGACATAATTTTCTGTATGGGAGTGAGCGTGCTCAGTATATATACTTTTTGTTTGGATAATCGTATTTTCATGCTTCTACTCTGAGAAAGGGGAGAGAGCCAGCCCTCTTGAATCGACTGGGAGTTTGTACTGTCTTAGGGCATTTTCATCGATATCATAGTCCCAACTTCTATGGGTGGCATGGGCATTGCGAATCTATCTACGTGCAACCATGCTCTCCTTGCCCATTAAGGATGGCGTTTCATGGTGGAGAAGATGCTTTGTGAAGGAAGGGTATTGCTTCTAACCACTGATGCAATGAACGTGATTGGTGGCCCTCAATGAAAGGATCTCTTACTTTAAGGGGTCTTACATCCAGTTAGGAAAAGTATTCATCCCTCGAGAGACTGGCATAGAATGAAGCTTGACAAAGGTAATGAAATCTTGTTTTGAGAGGGTAAATGGTTGATGGATGTGCCTGTGTTTGAAGCTTTCCCTAGACTTCATTAAAGTTGATGTCTCCAAATTGTCTTCAGTGAGTCAATGCTGGTCAGTGACCGTTATTGACTGGAAGCTGAATTTTAGAAGAAATTTACTAATGTGAAGGTGAAAGATGGCTATTTTATTTTATCTCACTTGTTGTCAAGTGCAGGCCGAGGGATAGAGACAACATCAAGCTGTGGACCTAAGAGTGTTACTAGTTACAAACATAATAGGTAACGTGGTCGAGTTTGAAAATTCAGGATCCAAAAATTACTAAACCCAAACTTTAGGACCAAAAGTGTATTTTTTTTCCCCTAAAAACTGACATTTGATTGACCCTAAAATGCTATCATTAACAAAAGTTTTGTGAAGTTTAAAAAAGTGTGGCTATATGTACTTTTGTTGACCATGAGGTACCTTCACGCAGAGCATTCATGTGACGTAAAGAGATAATTATGATTAATGTATTCTTGATAGTAACCCATTGATGTTGTTAAGATTTATGCTACGATGACATATTGTCATTATTAACGTTATGTTATGTTAACGCTATGTTATGTTGATGGTGGTGGTTGTTCATATTGATATCTTGACATAAAACCAAATTCTATGAGTTGTTGACAAGGTTTACTTCTCCAAACAATTATATTGTGAGAGTAGCAAATGTTCTTAATAATTTTCTTTGTACTACTTTGGTAATGAGTAATCACTCGAACTTGTCACTCTAAGAATGAAAGATCATGTCAATTATTGTTGAGCTAAGCATATTTTGACATTATAATTTGTTATACACTTTTTGATGTACATTTTGACATTATAATTTTTTAGTGTCATGTCATTGATAAAGTTATACATTGTCAATTATTGTTGGCTCTTATCGTTATACACTCTTTGATTTACGAAGAAAAACTTTCAAAGTATCTCAAGTTTATACAATGTTTGATTGCTTAAGTTATAAATTGTGAAAAATGTTTGTTAAAATGTTGATTAAAATTTCAAATTTTCCATCTCTCTCGACTCAAAGTTTTGATTTGATTAGTAATTTAAACAAAGTATTAGAGTAACTCTTGACCATAATCAATTAACAAAATCATAACTTGTGATGCTTAGAAGAAGTCTAAAGTACTTTAATTAGCTTAGGAATTATTTATCATTATAATTACACACAAACAACTTTTAAAGCTATTCCTAATAGAAGAATTTGTATAGAAATAATACATAACATTACTGTCCTTATTAATTGAATTTCATTCATCAACCACTGAATCTTTAGGTACATAAATTAGAATATAATGAAATAAAATAATTAAGGCAAATCATAAATACACATTGTTTATTATTATTATTAAAAAAAAAAAAAAAAAAAGCACACCAAATCTCACAATTCAAACTTTGAAGCATTTAATATTCATATCAGACACAAAATTATTTTGGTCTCATTTCATTTCTATAGTACTATTTTAGGTTGGCTTATATTATTTGATTTCATAATAATAAGGGACAGACAATAAATGCAAACGGTCTCTTAAAAGTTTAAGGGCATTTGGCCCTGCCTCTAATGGTGTGAACATGGCTATAGCAAGGGCAATGGTGCTTCCCATAACTCCCTGGCACACATTTACATTTGCTGCAACATATTCTACAATACTTCATGCACCGACGCTTCAGCTTCGCTTTCGAACACCTCTTCCTACACGGTCTCGTGCACCGGTCTGCCCCCCAACCCCGAGCACATTTTACATTTCATCACTCGTAATCAATTTTGCTTACTTGAATAAGAAAATTACTTGCATATGATACTAAATCTTAAGGGGATGATTACTATAGTTTGAACTCATCGTGGGTCGTCATTTAGTACATATATGCTTTGTAAGATTTAGAAACATGAACTTTGGTCACGTTTTACATAATTATATGTTGATTCTAGTGGAGAAGAGTTGCAAGTTGTTAGATTTTTATGCATTCTCCCTACGTTATATCTAAGTTGTTAACTAGATCTGAACTATATAATTACTTAGACATACCATATTTTCATAATAATCTCTAGGTATGATTAAAATGGTTTGTGTGATTTTCAAAATCAGTTTGGAAAATAGTTTTCACCATTTAAAATCAATATTAATATTATATGAAGTTCAATTGTTTTCAAGTGATTGAGAAGTGGGTTGAACAGAAAATGGGATGGATTGGATTGAATGTTGAAGAAGAGAGGAAAGAAAAGAAGAGAGAGAGAGAGAGAGAGAGAGAGAGAGAGAGAGAGAGAGAGAGAGAGAGAGAGAGAGAGAGAGAGAGAGAGAGAGAGAGGAAGTACCTGAATCAGCCATGGCAGTGTCCATGAAAGAAGCACTTAAGAGAAGGAAACAGAAGAACAAACCAAGAAGCAAAAGCTGAGTTCTCATTGTGTTTTGATCTTTCAGATGAGAGAAATGAAACCTCAGATTTGTTTCTTCTCAACAGAGGAGGGTTTGAAGAATAAGTGCTTTTTAAAACACCAAACAGAGTGAGTGTGTGTCTCTCTCTCTCGGTTAAATTATAAATCTTGACCTCGAAAAAATTAATTGTTTTTACATATAACCGTGAAGATGTGTGTTATCGTATCTCTCACCTTTAAGATAAAATGTCATACCAACTAACGTTATATTCGACCATGATTAATCATCTCAATTTTCGTTTCTATATATTTCTGTTGAGATCCAAAATTCAAACTTTCATCCCTTACCTTTATTGTTTATATAAGAAGTTTTTAATTAGCCTAAAAAAAGAATTAATCTCATTAATTATTTATTAGAAAAAAAAAGCCTACGTTTATTGAAAAAATGATTAGAAATAGCAAATTGGTAAAATATTTATAAAATATAACAAAATTATAGGTTTTATCAATAAAATGTCTATAAGAACGTCGATAACCTAAAATTTGTTTATATTTTTGAAATATTTTAATTTATTTTGATATATTTTAATAGAGTAATTATATAAATGTAACAAAAACTCAAAATATTTATAGTCCGTACAAGTTATAATAAAATAAGAAAAGTCTACGACGCGTGATCATTTTTTCATAAATTGCATATATATGTCATTGTGATTTATTTCTTCTTTAAGATTTATTAATCTTGGGTCATCTCAGTGTAATTAAGACCCGAAATCGAATAATTAAAGATAGAAGTCTTTCATTTCAGGTCATCTTGAGATAATGTATGCTCGAGATCGAGTAAAATGAAGGACAAATTCTTTCATTTCGGGTCATCTTGATGCCACTAAGACATGGGATACAATAACTAAAGGAGGAATTCTTTCATCCGAGACATCTCGGGACATGGTATGCCCGAGATCGTATACCAAAATTTACACGATCGTGTATCGCTCGCGTGTTGACCGAAGTAATTTTGGTATTTTGCATTTAGGCCTATGAGCTACTTCCGTTTTCAAAATTATTCTACAACGTAAATATTTGGTCAATTTGTTATATTTTTTAAAATACCACATTTTAATATTTGTTTTAATTGATTATTATTTTAGAAGAAAAAAAGAAAAGGAAAAAGTATAAAATATAGGGGGGGGGGGGTGGGGTAAGAAAAAAATGAATGTAAAGACAGAGAGAACAGCTGTATTGGGTGGGTGAGGAGAGAAAGAGGAGTTGTGTCGGTAGGGACCCCTCCAACTCTCTCTTATTTTCATTTTTTGTCCCTTTCTTATTTCTATTTTTGCTAAAGTACCCCTAACTCTATACTTTATTTCCTTTTATTTTCTTTCTCTCTTTTCTTTGGTAATATTCTTTTCTTATAGCGTTAAGTTATTAAAAGAAAAGCTTTTCCGATTTGTAATTTTCTGAAAATCTAATTCTTTCTCTATTATTATTACAACCCCTTTCCCAATAAATTATACCATTTTCGATGTCGTTGTTTTGGATTTTATTTCAAAAATATCGTATGTATAATTATTTTGGTTAGGCATCCAAATTATCGTAAGTGAATCAATTTAGATTGTTTGTTAAGATTATCTTTAAAGAGTCTTGAGTCAACGAATTAATTCTTTCACGTGTATGGAAAATGTTGGGTTAACGAAATGAATGATTTGACTTGATGTAAAAACTACTTAAAGAGGACATTCAAATAGAAACTTTTTAGAGATTTATTTGATAAAATTATAAGTTTCTTATAATATATGTTTATTGGAATGAAACATAATGGACAACACAAGTAGTTTCGATAAGTTCTATTCTCATGGCTCACTCAATTGTCCAAGGTTTTGAAGGTTTAGATCAATCATTTTGTAATGCCTGAGGTTTAGGATTGTAATATATCTTAGATTCAAGATTGGATCGATATTTGAGATATAGGTTCATTTTTATACAACTTGGTAGAATGTGAGTCGTTTCAGCATGTGTTATATCTTCACTCTTCTCACATGCATCTTAGGTAAATTTATCATGACGTCGCCTAGTATGAAATTGTTGCAAACCAAACAACGTTTAACTTTGAAGATGCTTAAGCCACTAACCACAAATACATGCCTTGTTAGTAGGGGTGAGCATGGTGGACCGAAAAACCGAAACGAACGATCGAAACAGAACGAACTGAGGTTGGGCGGTCAGAATAGTACAATCGACGGTCGGGTTTCGGTTCTTGAAACTAAAAAATCGAGTTGTCGGTTGGTCGGTTTGAACCATATGGTCGGTCGATCGGTTTGAACCAACCCTGTATTTTTTTAAATAATATATATAATTATAAGTTTAGGTTTAAAAAGACAAATAAAACAAAATAATGCAATTCTTAATTTTTAAAATCGTCTATCAAAGAAAAATTTGCTCCAACCATAGACCACAATCCATAATATTTGTAAAAAAAAATTCAAAGATCAAAGAAAAAAAGAAATTAAATCTATATATTTCACATTTCAGAAAACAATGGAAGAAAGGAAAAGAAAAAAGAAAGGGAGGAAAAGAAAAGAAAAGAAAGTAAGAAACATCGAAAGGAAAAAAGGAAGAAGAAGGGGAAAAAAACCCGACCAAAACCGATCGACTGATCGATTGTCGGACCAGTCGATTTTATTGGAAACAGCAGTTGAAGTCGATTTTGCAACATATGTACCGATTTGTGGTCGGTTCAGGGGCGGTTTCGTCGAAAAACCGACCCCGATCGCTCGCTGCTCACTTCTACTTGTTAGTATAAATATAGTAATCATTAATACTTTTAAACATTTATGGACCATATTCTTTGATGCATGAAAGATCCTATCTCATTCGAATGTAGTTTCCATTAATTTATATACTTGCCGGTATTTCAATTTTATACTATATGTCGTAAAAGTCAAATACACTTTTTTCTGAAAACAAAGAAAAGATAAGAACATTACATTACTATTAAATCATGAATAATTGACCCAAAAACTTAAGTTAGAAAGAAAAAACGAATTTAATTATATACGTGGAAATCAATATTAAATATGAAAACAACACTGCACAAAATTTTAGAAGAGAAAAAAAAAATAAAAAAGCAGTTTAATTTTTGCAATTCAATAGATTTGAGTATGGGTTGAACTGCCAACTCGAAAGGGCAATGGGCTCCAAGTTGGAACCACGTCTCGGGTTGTTTTAGGTTCAAAATTGTAAGAGCAATGAGTTGGTTCGACAAGAAAAATAATACGGGTCGAAAAATGGGTCAGTTCGAATTGGTTTCGAGTAAGATCAAGAACAAAAAAAAAATACTTTTTAATGATAATCTTCTATCATAATTCTTTCGAACTTTAGTAAAATTTTAAAATATTTAGTTACGATATTCTTAGACATTCGATTCAAACGATTCAAACTCACGACTTTAAAGAAATCTAAATTTAAAAAGAGAAAGATGAGAAGGTATAATGGATGAACAAATAATAATGAAATTGAAAACATATATAAAAGAAGGTTCCCTTTAAATAGAGTGTAGATACAAAGATATTTTTGCCTCAAAAGAATCCCAAGCAAAATGGGTAATTAGAGAGAGAGAGAGAGAGAGTACTCCAAAAGGCTAATAATAATAATAAATCAAAAGTCCCAAACAAGACATGGGCTAATTAATAGTAATAATCAAAATGAAATGAAATATAGAGCCATCCCAAGAAGAAAGGAAATAATGAAGAAAAAAAAAAAGAGGCAAACACATAGAGACAGCAAAAGGAAACCCTTTAATTTTCTTCTCCCTAAAGCATCAAAAATACATATCCCATTCCAATCACTATGCTCCCCACCATACTCTCCTTTCTCCAAACTTTCTCCACTCCACTCTGCAATAACAACAACGTTCATCCGTTCAATATATCATGTCAATTATAATTACTAACTAAAAAAACATCATCTAAAATAATCGTCAAAAGAAAAATAACATTATTATACATCTTTCACTTATAAAGTTTATACATTCCGATCCTATTAAAAAAGTGCGGTTTTTTTTTTACATAAACAAAACTTATTTGAATTTTTTTAAACTATTATTTATAGCTTAAAATATCACAATTTTACTATTAAGATTTTCAATGTAACTAAATTTTAAAATTTATACTTGTACTTTATTGGATAATCACTTTTAGTTTTTTTCTTCTTAATTTTATTAATTAAATTAGAATAATTATAAAATAAAATGAATTTTTAAAAAATAAAAAATTGACAAAATATTTATGTTTTTAAATCATTAAGATCAAAATTTTTTAAACTTAAACTATTTATTTTATTTATAAAATGTAAATATTTTATTAATTTTAATAATAAATGGCGAAATTTAATTATAATTATCATAAATCTTAAATCATTTTCTGCTTTTAGTATTAATGTCTTTCGATTAAAATTAAAATACATTTGATTACTACAAGTACAACAATGTATATGTGGTTTGTAGATTTTGGTGGAGGATTGAATTATATATGTGTGTGTGTGTGTGTGTGTTCTAAGTTTTGCAACGCCAAAATCAAAACTTAGAGTCAATTTAAGTTCATATAATAATAACCAGCTTTGATAAAAATGTAAAAAATGCGGGAGAAACTTACATTGTCGTTCTGAGATGGGGTAGGAGATTGATCAGGGCCTGCAGGTCCTGGAGCCTCCACTGACGGCGCTGGCGGGCTCGAAACTGGAGCCGGACCCGGAGCTGCTGCCTTCACCTTCTTCTTGCTCGGTGCAGGAGCTGGCACTGCCGTTGGCGGTGATGCCAATGGTGCAGGCGGTGGAGTCGCTGGGGGAGGGGATGCTGGTGGAGGAGATGCCGGAGGAGGAGAAGCCGGTGGTGGGGAGGCCGGAGGAGGAGATGCCGGTGGTGGGGAAGCCGGAGGTGGAGTCGCTGGTGGTGGGGATGCGGGAGGTGGAGACGCCGGTGGTGGGGATGCTGGAGGAGGAGTAGCAGCTGGAGGGGGAGTTGCTGCTGGAGGGGGAGTTGCTGCTGGAGGGGGAGATGAAACAGGGGGAGGAGTAGAGGCGGGAGGAGGGGCGGAGGTGGTGGGAGGAGAAGGGGTGGCGGTGGGAGGATTCGAGGGAGACTGAGCTCCGGCGATGGCGAAAGCAATGGAGATGAAAGTGAAACACAACAAAAAAGCTCGAGGATCCATCATTTTTCTTCTTCTTCTGGTTGTTCGAGGATGACGATGAGCGTTTGAGAGGGAAATCAAAAGAGGGGAGAGAATAAATAGAGAGTATAGAGAGCATTTAGGAGATGGAGGACATTTTAGGTAATTTACATACATTTTTCTTTATAAACTTTCCATTGAGGCACATGTGGCCAACCGCTATTCGCTACCAAACATATCTCACGAATCCCACTGTCCATTGGCCCACATATGGTGTGAGTTTTTATCAACATGAAATCTACTACTGCCATCTGTCTCAACTTCTATTCCAAGTTATTAAAAAAAAAAAAAAACCTATTTCCCGTCCTCGTAGGTATATTAGTGAGAACAATTATTCACTCAAAATTCTCGAGTGCGTTAGATCAACATGATACAATTCAAGATGCATTCAAATGTGAGTGATAATAACCGTATGTAGGTATAGCCTATATCTTCATGTAGTCCATCATCATTTATCACATGATAAGAAAATAACAAGTTATTCTTAAAAAAGAAATTGGTTTTTTGCCACCCCGTCATGTTCTAAAATTTGATGTAGAGATTTAATTAACATTCAAAGACATATTTTGTCGATCATAAGTGTATAAAAGTGAGAACATAAATATTGTAAGGTATTTTGAGGTGAAACATAAAACAATTTAACAATTTTTGTTGTCGCTAATGGAAAGAATTGTTGGAATTGATAATATTGAGCTCGCATTTTAATTAGTACAAACACAGTTAAATATATCGTCTATTTCATTCTTCCACTCAAACGTGTTACATAAACAACACAAAATGCATTTAGGTATAGTTTAAATTTTAACGAGACAAATCTTTCAACTTAATTATAAGAGACTTTTTAAGTAAAATACGCATATTCAACTCAAAGAACTAAAAATGGTATGTCATTGTAGATTAAAAAGATATTTTTCGAACGAAAGTATTTATAAAGAAAAAATTATTGTTCGCAAAAGAGCTTTTTTCCTTTTAATTATGTTTTACCAATATCGGGTGGAAGTTTGAATATATCCCTACCCTTGAATTTATCCTAAATACTCGAAATCAGTTGAGTTATGCTTGATTCTTGTATAGTTTCAACGTTAATTGACATGCTATGGTTCAAAATTTCATACTTTTCTATTCTAATAAAAAAAATTAAGTTTTACGAATAAAAAGAAATACTCAAAAGTGCGTTATGGATTGCACTCGTACTTATACAAACACACTCTAATTTTACTATTAAAAAAATATCTTTACAAAAAAAGAAAAAGTTCAACGTAATTAACGATGATTGGATAATTAGATGCGTCACGTATGAATAGTATAACCCGAAAAAGCCCTAGCTTAATATCTCTTCTTCCCAAATAACACTGAGTTTGTCTGTCACATCCCATTTCTTATATATATAATTTTTTAAAACAAATAATTTGAGAAAACAAAAGTGAAAAGAGAGAGAGAGAGAGAGAGAAAGCATTTCTATAATGTCCAATGGGAATGGGACCTTCCACGTGCTGATCCATAATTAGAACAAATTCATGTTTAAGTTAAATTATTGCTATCACCAAAAAGTTTCCTTTATTATCATTATTTTTTGTTGTAAATAATTTTCTTCAAAAAAAAAAATGTAATTAACTAAATCGTTGGGAGTTAATTTATTAACTTAATCAACAAGTGTATAACTATAATTATATCTACATTCTCTAGTAGTACATTAATATGCATGTTAACAAATTAATTATTTTTTTATTATTTAAAAAAATAACTAAACATGAAATAATTTCAAAATTTTAAAAGATTTAATAGAAATTAGATCCGAAATGGAGGGATGAAAAAGGATATTTTTAACTATGTTTGAGACTTTACTTTTAATACAATCTCAGTTCCCACATCCAACCAATTATTACTATCATGAGAACAAACAAAGAAAGAGCCAATACGGTGCGCTCCATATGGGGAAATTGAAATGATACGCAAAGTAAGACGGAGGGTTGTTTGGTGAGGAGTTCTAGCTACGTGTCATGCGATGATTGGGTGAAGTCGGTGACGGTGACGTGTGAAGGTCAAAGTGTGTAATTAAAGCTTTGTTTAGGGTAATCATTTCCCTTGAACCCAAAACCAAAACCAAAACCAAAACCAAAACACATTTGATTAATATTTAACTAATTCATTAACAGCATCGTCCCCACAATGGTAATTTCCCTTTTGTTAATTACAATTATAATCATTATTTTTTCTAAAGATTTCTTTTGATAAAAAAAAAATAATAATAAAAGGGTAAATTAAATGATTAGAGTTATAATTGAGATTCAAAATAAAAAGAAAATAAAATTACAAAATATTCGTTAGCATATTCAATTAAAATATATGGTTTTTCTAATGTCGTTTTAGAAACGATTAAAATCAAGAGTCAGTTGTTGCCTACTTATCGATCTCTTTTGGGTAATTTTTTAATGTTTAACTTGTTGATGTTTAAGTTTGTGATGAATTCCTCGATTGTAATGTCTAAAATTTAGGTTAACTTTTTAGGTTATGAAATTTTATGCTGTTCTTTTAATTCATTTTTATAAACTTGAATCCAAAAACTTTATATTTACTATTATTTTTAAGACTTATTTTTCAATAAACAAAAATAAGCTTGACTTTACGCAGACAATTTTTTTATATTATATTGTTTGTAGACAAGCATGTTTTTCAAAAATAAAATATAAAATAAACTATTTTAAAAAAAAAATCTAGCCTTTTAAAATAATTAAATCATTTTTTTCATATTTAAAATCACTCCAAATCAATTAAATATTTAATTGTATTTTTATATAATTCTAAATGGATAAAATATTTAAAAATGAAAAAAATGATTTTAATCTTTAAAAATACTTTCAAAGTGATTATATAAAAAAAGCTAGTGAATACTTTTTTCACAATTATTTAATATTTCTTGCCTTTTCTCCTCTTTCCTATGCATAAAAATATATAAATCAACCAAGACGACACAACCTCACAATTACGAGCATCATAAGTAGAGTTATATTTGTGCGTCCCACCAAATTATCCAATTACAATTTGAAACTTGAGAAATTGTTCTTGTTTCTTCTTTTAGGTATGGGTGTTAAGGATGGAATGCACCCAATTATTATAGTCGTGTGCGATCAATCATGGGTATCCAATTTTAATATTTTTCTCCTTAATAACGCCCAAGTATAAGTCGAACAAGAGGTATAGTCTCAAAAAGGATTGAAGTCGAACAGTACAAACGATTTGTATCAAGTTTATTACTAATTCTCTACTCATATTTACAAGGGTTAAGTGGCTGAACAAATATTGCAAGAATATATTGAATGTTTAATTTATCAATTTCCATTCCATCATTTAATTTAACCTTCAAACATATATAACATATACGTGAAAGGACGCATTTGTTCTCAATACGTGAAATTCGAAAGTACGAACTTCTACATAAATCATATATGAACTGTACAAAAAGATGAAAGAAAAATAGAGTAAATGAAAAAACTTTATATTTGTTACAAAGATAACCTTAGAACCACAGTCTACTATACTAACCAACTAATCAGTTATGAACATTAACGAGATATACATATCTACAATAGGTGAAATGAGGATCGAACTTTAAACTTCGTAAAAATTTTACTTCTATTTCAAATATGCTTTATTTAAACTTTACAATACGTAGACATACAACAAACTAAGGTTTAGAACTTTTGATGAAAATCATATAATTTACAAACAACAATATGTCAAGAAAATAGAAAAGAAATGCTTAAAATAATAAAAGGAAAAAGGGGAAAGCCAACTTAGAGTGAAAGCAATGGGAAAGCGATTTCAGTTAGGCTGTCTAATCAAACCTATACATATACATTGCCATGCATGATGTTACCTCTTATCTTTCTAATTTTAATTTTCTTTTTTCCAATTTATTTATTTTCACTTTTACTTCAACTTTAAATTTTGTTTAATTCTAACATGATCTGTTCTACACTTTCAATTATTTGATTTAGATCACAACATATTAGAAAATGCATAGAATATCAAGTAATTAAATTAAATGAATTTACGTATTCTCCTTTCTATAATGTTATTTATTCTAATACTTAAATTTCATGAGTAATTGTCACCTAGAATGAAATAAATATATTATCTTTCCACAAGAATGATAAATATTAGATTTTAAAAATAAATTCAATTTTATAAATTTTAAAGAAAGAAAATTGACATATATATATAATTATTTATTTTACTGTATTTGTTGGTTAATTAGTAAAGGAATGTCTCAAATATATTTAAATCAATTTCATATAATTTTTTTTAAAATTAAGATTATTAATGCTAAACTTAATTAATTAAAATATGAAGCATTATATTATAATGAGTATGATATTAAAGCAATTGTTGTGCAAGCAAAAAATGAAATAAAAAAGAACAAGCTCTAAAATAAATGATTAATATTCTTTAACAATGATATGCCTAACCTAAGGAATAAATCATAGTTCACATACTCACATCTATACAAATAACATTTCCCAATAAGCATTGTTTTTGCTAATTATTATATGTGTACTCCAAACAACCTTCAAACATATAGATATATAAAAACAATCTATATGTATATAATATATTCCTAAAACTATTCCTACTTTAAAAGTACTTCCGATGATTTGGACTTCTATCACGTTTAGTTGATGAAATTACATTTCTTCTATATGGACGACATTGAAGAACAAGCCAGTGACGCTTAATGGCTTTTTCAAGCAACTTGCGAATTCTTCCCTGTGATGTAAAAAAAACATTGTCAGGGACGAGTAATGATTATTCTTTAAACATCTTGACGATGAAAGGTAATGATATAATATTGTCTTTTCACTTGAGGTGAGATCATATGCTCTCGTTCTATTAGTTGACCTTTCCCCTTATATCTAGCAACAATGTGTACCGTTGGCTTTATGTTTGACATTCTCAATAAATATAGTTACGTTGTTATACATTAAACACAACGAGCGAGTATATAATATTTTTAAGGAATAAGTTAACCTTTTGTGATTATACTAATTCTTAGATTAAAATGAAAAGGAATATATTAATTAAGGAGGAAAATTAAAAACAAACCTTAGCAATAGACATGGCTTTTTGGACAACATAATTCCCATATTGATTTGTACAAATTTGGATGAATCGATCTCGATGGTTACCCTCCAAAATTTCAAAGATAATGTCATAGTTAGAGATATCTTCACAACAAGACAGACACACTTTTCCACTACATTGCTTCCATACTTGTCCATGGAAAGTTCTACAAATTTGTGTGTAAGCTCTTTGATTACTCTCCATCCTATATTTGTTCCATCTAATTGAATCATAAATTGGATAACATAGTTCCTGCAATTAACACTTAACATATAATCAATAATTAATTCAAACAATAACCCTAGCTATGCATGCATAAGATAATGAGATGAAATTACCCATAAGGATGTTTTGAAAGATCATATGCATCTTCTATCAACGGAGTGATTAGAACTTCTCGAAGTTGTCTGAAGTTATTATTGGAATATTCAATGCACTCTTGGACTATACAACAACCGGCTTGTTCTCTCGCCAACTCCAAGCAATTTTGTGCTACTCTGAGTAAGATCAACTGCATTCATGTGATAGTATATATATAGATCCCCTTATTGTTTCTTTCTTTCAATGATTTTAATTGATTATAAAGACTCATTACCTCATTAGGTTGTGGGGAAAAGCTTTGGAAGCAACTCTTTATCACTCGATGACCACCTTGAAAGTCTTTAGCCAAAGTCAGTAGATGCGGACTCATCAACAATGCAATCATCCATTGTTGACAAGGGTATTTGAGATGAGAGATTAACGTCACCACAACTCGATATCTGTATAATAGTACAAAAAGATTAACGACGAAGATTAACGAATCAATTAGATATGCATCGGAGAATTAATTACAAATGAAAATAATAAAAAAGAAGTAATATATATGAAGAACTAACCCGAGATAATGAAGAGAGATAGGTAGAAAGTGGTCTCGTGAATAAGTGGTTAAGGAGAGAAGAAGATGATTAATGAAGGTTGGATGGCAATGAGGTGGTTGAAGAAGATGCAGAAGAAACTTATTTCCAAGTGGATGAATAATCACCCAATGAAGATGTGTTGTTGTAATTAGTTGTTGAAGAACACTGAACAAGTGACGATTATTGTTAATATCGCTGTCATTAGCGTCGTCATTAGAAATCATTGGGTTATCGTTATCTTTCATTAATAACATTTATAAAGTACTTCTTTATAGAATTTTATTGCTTGATCGAGATCACCAAACTTTTAATTTCTTTATTTTAGAAAGAAATTTAGAGACGTGTTAATGATACTATGTTGCTATATTTATATTAATTCGATGATTACTAAATTATATTTGGATTAGGAAATTGTTTAAAACAAACTTAGAATAGGAAATGGAAACATCTCAATTAAAAATTCTAATGCTTTTCTTTTTTAATATACCATATATTAGGCCTCTTAATTTCAATCATCCTTTTAAATTTATAATGGTTTGGTTTCAATTTTGGTTTAATTACTAGAGTTAATAAAATTTGTTAATGGAAAAAATTCAAAGAGGAATAGAAAACAAAAAAATCAAATCTTCTCATAGATTCTACTTGAGATTTTTAAAAATAAAGATAAATGGATAAACTGGTTCTAATTTTTTAATTATTTACGTCAAAGAATTGATTTTGAATTTTTAAAATTATTATGTTTTGTAATATTTAAATTAAAGAATATATGTAGGAATAATACCGAAATTTAACTTTTGAAAATTATGGTTGAACATTTTAATTAGATTTATATAAAATATATCGATGTTTTCGGTATGGTGTATTTCATTTTAAATCTGTGAGTGTCTGACCCTATATAAGATTTTGGTGTCAAAGATAAACTTATAGAAAATTAACTCCTAACCAGGCAGTTACATCTTTGTTTTTTTAGAGTGTATTAAAAATTGTTTTTATTTTATTTTTACAAAAATGACAAATTTGAAAAAATTATCCTAAAGTATGATAGGAGTAACAATTATACTTTTAAACTTTTAACATACCACAATTAGATATATAAACTTCTAAAAAAGTTGTTAAAATTGAACCTTCAAACTTATAATAATAATAAAAAATTGGGCACGTAAATGATAAAATCAAACCATCAAGGTTATACAATTATGTAAGTTTGAAGGTTTGATAGCTCAATATTTAAATTTAAAAGCTTAAGGTATAATTGTAATTACTATCCCTAAGGTAGTTTTTAGCAATTGGGCTGAAAAAATTTATTCCATTTGATTGAAATGGGTCTAATTTTTATTTGATTCTTTTAAAGGGTTTATTTGGCCACCAAACTTCATTAAATCTAAGTTCATTAATTAAAATAATCAACTAGATCATTCTTTACGATTTAATGTTAAATTAATTCAATTCCACCAATTACTAACGATTTGCACGATGACTTTTGTTGTCTTCCTCTTTCTCCCTTTCTCCAATAATGTTTTCAACTACCGTTGTCGACAATATGTTTTTCAACTCCCTTTCTCCCTCTTTCTTCCTCTTTGATTATATGTTCTGACAACCACCTCTAACATCCAAGTCCGAGAACAACCCTTGTGTGCAACTACTATTGCTACGACATGCTCATGCACTATCTTGTGTGTAACAAACTCTAACAAAGTACTCAAAACCATTTTCTTATGCTTAGAATGTAGTTGATTTTATTATTTATTTATCTAAATTGTAGGAATTTGGATTGAAATTGACTAATTACAGTACACAATGATGAGAATACCCCGAGAAAATAAAAAAAAAATTGACCTAAACAAAGAAAGGGGTGAAATAATGTTGGAAAATATTCGATCGACGTGACTCTACAATTCGAGACTGCAAAATAGGGTGGTACTAGTGATATTAGGCTATCATATATTTCATGTCACTAATATTCGAAACGGGTTTAAATTAACTTCAAACAATTAAGTTTATTCGAAATTGTTTTGAAACATATCAACACGATTGGTTTTCAATAATGATTAAAAATATATTTTTAAGTGATTTTAAAAATGACAAAAGTTTTACAAAATATTGATCGATCTTGTCGATCAACATAAATGGTTCTTTCTCTACGAAAAGTATAACTCAACTATCTTTCCTTTTATTTATTTATTTATTTTTATAAATGTCAAAATACTAAGATGTAAAAAACAAGAATATATGGATGGTTTGGGTTTAAATGACAAAGTCAATAATAAAATTTTTGACATTTTGGCTCTTCCATTAATTATAAGGATGGTTTGGCTTTAAATGGCTTTAGTCAATCATAAGATTTTTGACATTTTAGAAGATATAGATTTGAATCACCATGTCCTTATAGTTAACCTGATATTCGATACATCGTGTTCTCTAGGTTAATCCAACTAAAATATTATGGCTACATATACCTATTTATTTTATAATTGGATAATTGTAATGAATAACAAGTAATAGTTAAAAGTTAAGTCACACCTACATTTGTAAATTTGTAAGTATTTCAAATATAGTAAAATCTATCGGTGATAAAGTTTTATTGTTGACAAACTATGCAATAGACTTTTATGTCTAGCTAATATGATAGACTCTTATTAGTGATAAACTGTACGTATTGTGATATATACTACTGACAGATCCCTATTGGTGATATGATCTATCGTTTATAGATTATAAGGGGTTGTTTGGGGCTAATATAATCATGATTATCAGAGAATTTGAGGAGTGTTGGGAATATACATGATAAATCAAGAGTGGAACAAAATGTCATTGTGAGACATGAAGTCTATGGAAAAGAGAGTTAGGTTGAAAATTGTGAGAACGAGAATGAGTTTGATATTACAAATCGAATAAAAAACATTCAATTTAAACATAAGTTTTGGATTACGTTACATTACAATCTCATTCCATTATAGACCCCAAAGCAAATCCTTGAGAGCTATGTTTGCAAATTATTTGTATTATTCTGTATTTATTTGCACGTTGGATCAAATTCTTATATTTACAATTGTCACTTCTAACTTTGCATAAGGTTCTCTATATATATAATCGAAACAAATAACTTTAACTATACCATTGCTTACGCATTGTTATTTTTTACGTAAATAGCCTTATATGTTATTACTTTACATAAACATTACGAGACATTTACATTTTCTACTGTTGCTATAGTTTAAGCAAATTAAACTTTCAACTTTTACAAATCTAATTAATGGTCTAATTTTATTTTGTCCTACCATCACTCATTCTTTTCCATATTATATAATATAAAGTATATTAAGAAAAATTAAGAGGCAAAAAGATTTAAACCTACTTTCCTAAAATAACAACAATAATAAAAAATACTAATAATAAATAAACCCACCAACCCTAAACTTTCACTTCCCACCTCCCCATACCCCATTTTCTTCTCCCTCACATTCTGACCAAAGCCCAACAGGCCCAATTCAACACAGCCCAAAATAACTCTAATTAGGCCCATAGCCCAATAACGACGTTATTTAAATTCCGAAGAACCCGAATGGATTAACGGCAGCGCGCGTTCCGAAATTCGAGCTTCTCGAGTTATCGCTCTTACCGCTTCACCTTCTTCGCTTTATCCATTTTTTGAGAACAACCTTTCGTCACTCACTTACTTCCGGCCATGGCTTTCCTCTCCACCTTCATCGCCGTCAAACCGTCGCTCCTCGTCGTCAAACCCTCCCCCACCACCTCCTCCTCCTCCTCCTCCCTCAAGCATCTCAATCAACTCCCTCTCCCTGATTTGCGCTTCCCCCGCACTGTTACCTTCGCTTTCGCTTCCAACCAGGCCACTGCCCCCCGCCGGGAGCCCCGTGGCATCACGAAGCCCAGGAAGATTTCACCGGAGTTGCAAGCACTTGTCGGCGCTCCTGAGATTTCCCGCACCCAAGCTCTTAAGGTCATTTGGGCTTACATTAAAGAAAATAATCTTCAGGTAGAATCTCTCTTCTTCTTTCGTTTTCCGTTTTTCTTTTTCTTTCCGTGCTGTTTTCATTACTTTTCTGTGGTGTGTTTTTTTCTTCAGTGGAGTTGAAAGTTTATGGGGCTTCCATAGTTTTCCAAACCCTCATTTCTGAACAAGACATTGGATGTTGGTCTTTAGAACTTTTCTTGCTGTGTTCTTTCTGGAATGCGGTTTAATGGTTATTAGATGATGTTTCTTCGTCTCTTAATGCTTTATTTTGAAGATTGTTTCGATGTGGTCTTTTTTTATTAGTGAAGTTTGTATAAGAAAATGGGAGATGTTTGCTCTGATTTGTTGGGTTCCGAGGAGGTTGGGAGATATATTGGCATGGTTTGAATATTTCTTGTTCCGAACAATGGTTTTGGATTGTTGGTCTTTAAAATTTTCTTGCTGTGTTGTTGTTAGAATGTGCTTTGATGATCATTGGATGGATGTTTTTAACAACTCTTAATGCATTATTTTGAAGAGGCTTTAGATGTGGCATGTGGATAGTGATGCTTTTAGATTAATTGACATCCTTGTTATTGGGTTTGAGGCTTTTAAGGTTTTTGAAGAGCTTTTTCTGTTTTGGGTTTCCAAGTTAACTCTTTTCTGATTTGTACATTGGTTTTCAAACACTTGGAACAGTTCTAGTAAAACATATGCTTGTTTCTCGGTTTTCAATTTTTTCGTAGATTGAATCCATCCATTTAAGTGCTATTGTTAAAAACATAAACACCTTCTATTTGGATAAGATATACATCTTCTGAAATTTAAATTGGCAGAAGGTTCTAATTACAGTATTTCTTTCTGTACTCACCACATGCTCTCATTGCAAAGTTTTTACACTAATTCCTATACGAGCTTTATCATTCTCTTATTTGCTCTCTCCGTAAACACTCTCCCTCTTTCTTATGCAACTCTGTTTGTCTAAAAACTCGCTCACCATTTTTTGTTCCCTAGCACATTTCTATCCTTAATTGAGTTCTGCATATATAATTGACCTTTAGCTTGTCATGTATGTTGGTGATATCTACTTCATTTCCATGAGTTCTCTTACATTACTGCATTAAACCTGTCCTTTCGTTGGTTAAATACCGCCTGGTGTTTCATAAAAGAACATAAATTGGTTATGATAGTTGATGTCTTACAAATCAGCGATTTGAAGCACAGAAACTCCGGGTCATTTCAATTTGTTTTTCTTTTAAATGATATTCTTTATTCTTTTAGAAACCAAGCGACAAGAAAGTCATAGTTTGCGATGAGAAACTGAAGAACATATTTGGAGGGAAAGATGAGGTTGGATTTCTGGAGATTGCAGGTTTAATAAGTCCACACTTTCTATAATTATTCGAAGTATGGAAGATAGACATAATGGACCTTCTTTTGAGTCCATGAAGATGAACTTTTTTTTTTCCTTTTGTTGTGGGAGGCTCTCAACTCAAGTATTGCTCACTGAATCCTGTAGTTCAGAGCCCACATCTTATGATTAGTAGTTAAATAGAGAGAAAGAAAGCTTTTGTAAGAACTATGATTGGTGGTTTTATGTAGAGATTGTTATATGGAAATCTCTTTTAATTATGAGTTTTTGGGTATAATGTTTCACTTTTGTATTATTCTACATGCTTGCTTTTTTTGTGCTTCCATTTGCTATGGTCTTGATGATTTAGTTGCTAATGAAACTGTATGCTTTTAAACACTATTTGTCTTTTTAAATGCTAGTTTATATGCAAGTACAAATTCACATAAATATTGTATTTGAGCATTGAGATTTTATTATCATTATTTTTAAAAGAAGTAAATTTTGGCTCCTAACATGTCGTGGTTTGAATTTTATGAAGAAGTTAGATAGAATTTTTGGTAAAATGTCTATGTAGAAGGATGCTTTTAGAAAAATGATAAAATGTTCATGTTTATGGACTTTTTTACCAACGGAAATATCGATATGTTGTAAAAATTTATCATGGTTACATCAATGTCATAACCATGGGTTATATAAAGAACGAAGTTAGTAGAGACTCAACACGATCTACCACCCTTGCTCGTTGAGGACTTTCTTTTATTTTTTTTTTTTCCCTTTCATTTTGCGTTTTAGAATGTCTTCAATTCGATATGTAATACTACAAACGATCTAGTATCGGGTCTTGTTGCTTGGTTAGCGAGCTGAGGTGTAGGTGGTGCGCTCGCGTGGAGGTTCGGGGGTAACGCTCGCAAAAGCTTTTCAGTTTTTGCAATTGAGTCTATGTACTTATCGATGAGTTATTTACGATTTTGATTTTAGGATTTAGAGAATACACTACAACCTAGTGTCGTTGTATTGTATTTTAAAAAATTCTCTGACAAAATTGTTCTTCCTATTTATGGATGTAGCTAATACATTGTAACATTGTTAGTGAATTATGTATATATCTTTGTTGATTTCTATACGTTTTTGATTGGTTAATTGTTAATTTTGTAAGAGTGTTATTTTTATTATATATTTAAAATATGATGGGATTATTATTATATAAATAAGAAAATTTTGATTTCTTAGTAAATACAAGGTTATGTTTAAAATTTTATTTTAAATCATTGCAAGTGAAAGAACTAAAGCTTTATTTGAGAAAATTATACATTTGGTCACTGAAATTTGAGTTAGTTATAATTCCAACAATCTCAATCGATGTTCTTCATATTCATCCGATGAAACCACCCTATTAACTTTTCTATATCCAACTAAAATAATTATACATGTTTTCATTTGTCTCAGATTTTATAAAAAACAACTAAAGCCAAACTTAAAATCAATTGGTGTCAAGTTCGATGTTGAAATGATTTTCTAAAATTTGAGAAGTCGAGGTCGATTAAAATTGACTAAGAAAAATAAATTTACGAGTTTTTTTTTTTTTTTTTTCTTTTTATTGTAATTTTAAAGTTTTTGACTTTTGCTAATTTCCCAATAAACATCTCAAATATCTTCATCTTCAAAATCGGGAGAGACCACAACTTTATGCTTAAACCCCCCATTCCAAAATCCCCAACTTCACATTGGCCAAAAATGGCGGACAAGGTTGCTCTTCCCCTCCTCCTACCCAATCCCCCACCCTCCAAATCCCTCTTCCCCGTCTTCCACCACCAATCCCCTTTACCCTCTTCTCCGCCACCTCCACCACTCAGTTTTCCTCCGCCACCACAGTCGCCCCCCTCTTCCTCATCATCCCCCTTAGCCCCTCTTCTCCAAGACCTCCTTCCCCACCAACACCCCTCTTCTTCCACTCAACCCCATCTTCCCAAACCCACTTTCAGAACCCGCACCCGAATCGGTCGGTCTCGTGACCCGAACCGCGGCAAGCCATGGTCACACCACCGTCTCTCCACTCAAGGTCAGCGAATTCTTGATTCTTTACTCAACCCAGAATTCGATTCCTCCTCCTTGGATGAAATTTTACTTCAATTGTTTGAAACCAGTCCCGATGGACTTAATTTCACCTCCGACTCTGTTTCCTTCGACATTTTGGGGATAATCAAGGGCTTGGTGTTTAACAAGAAGAATGAATTAGCCTTGGGTGTTTTTGATTTTGTTCGTAATCGGGAAGATTTTGCATCCATTTTGAGTAATTCTGTGATTGCTGTGATTATTAGTGTACTTGGTAAAGAGGGTCGGGCTTCTTTTGCTGCTTCTCTGCTTCATGAGCTTCGAAATGATGGGGTACATATTGATATTTATGCTTATACTTCTTTGATAACTGCATATGCTAGTAATGGGAGATATAGAGAGGCTGTGATGGTGTTTAAGAAACTGGAAGAAGAAGGTTGTAGGCCAACTTTAATTACTTATAATGTTATCTTGAATGTCTATGGCAAAATGGGAATGCCTTGGAGTAAAATTTCTGCTCTTGTTGATAGTATGAAGAGTTCTGGGGTTGTCCCGGATTTGTATACGTACAATACACTTATCAGTAGTTGTCGTCGGGGGTCATTGTATGAAGAAGCTGCAGAGATTTTTGAGGAGATGAAAGCAGCTGGGTTTAGTCCTGATAAGGTTACTTACAATGCATTGTTGGATGTGTATGGGAAGTCCCGGCGGCCTAAGGAAGCCATGGAGGTTTTGAAGGAGATGGAAGCAAGTGGGTTTGCACCTAGTATTGTCACTTACAATTCGTTGATATCGGCTTATGCTCGGGATGGTTTGTTAGATGAGGCTATAGAGCTAAAGTCGCAGATGGTGAAGAAGGGGATTAAGCCTGATGTTTTTACTTACACCACATTGTTGTCTGGATTTGAGAAGACGGGTAAGGATGATTATGCAATGAGAGTGTTTGAGGAGATGAAAGCTGCAGGGTGCCAAGCGAATATATGCACCTTCAATGCGCTGATTAAGATGCACGGTAATAGGGGTAATTTTGTGGAGATGATGAAAGTTTTTGAAGAAATTAAGATATGTGAATGCGTGCCTGATATTGTTACTTGGAACACTCTTTTGGCAGTGTTTGGGCAAAATGGGATGGATTCGGAAGTTTCGGGAGTGTTCAAAGAGATGAAAAGAGCAGGTTTTGTCCCCGAGAGGGACACTTTTAACACTCTTATTAGTGCCTATAGTAGGTGTGGTTTTTTTGATCAAGCAATGGCCATCTATAGAAGAATGTTGGATGCGGGGGTGACTCCCGATCTGTCTACTTACAATGCTGTTTTGGCAGCCTTGGCTCGGGGAGGCCTTTGGGAGCAGTCAGAGAAAGTACTTGCCGAAATGAAGGACGGTAGGTGTAAACCAAATGAGTTAACGTATTGTTCTTTACTTCATGCCTATGCCAATGGCAAAGAGGTCGAGCGAATGTCTGCACTTGCTGAGGAAATCTATTCCGGCAATATTGAACCTCAAGCTGTGCTTTTGAAGACACTGGTTCTGGTTTATAGTAAAAGTGATCTTCTTACAGAGACTGAACGTGCTTTCTTGGAACTACGGAAACAAGGTTTTTCGCCCGATATAACGACGCTAAATGCCATGGTTTCTATTTATGGTAGGCGGAGGATGGTTTCGAAAACAAACGATATTTTGAACTTCATAAAGGACAGTGGGTTCACTCCGAGCTTGACAACATACAATAGCTTAATGTACATGTACAGTCGCACCGAGCACTTTGAGAAGTCAGAGGACATCCTAAGGGAAATTATTGGGAAAGGAATGAAGCCTGATATAATTTCATTTAATACCGTTATTTTCGCCTACTGCCGGAATGGTCGTATGAAAGAGGCCTCACGGATATTTGCTGAAATGAAGGATTTTGGGCTCGTCCCTGATGTAATTACGTATAATACCTTCATTGCAAGCTATGCATCCGATTCGATGTTCATAGAGGCGATCGATGTGGTAAGGTATATGATCAAGAACGGATGTAAACCCAATCAAAACACATACAATTCTCTAGTAGATTGGTTTTGTAAACTAAATCGTCGGGACGAGGCCAGTAGTTTTGTCTCAAACCTTCGCAATCTTGACCCATATGTAACAAAAGATGAGGAATGCAGGTTGCTGGAGCGTCTAAACAAGAAATGGCCATAGACTGGTAGCAACGAACAATCAACTTGCTTCATGGGAGATGCCGGCTTCTCAACTGAAAGAACCAAACCGCCCAAACAAGGTGCGGAAGGTTGACTCTGAGAAATGGTACAGAAAGTTTTACTCTTTTTATGGCTTTATAGAAGACATGATGCTGTATCAGATTGGGAACTTGGTGCCCATCTTATGGGATTTAGCATAATTGTATCCATATTCTATATGAAGAAAGTGTAGAAACTCGCAACATTTACATCTGTAAGTAAAATCATACAAGCTCTGCCTTTTAGGAACTCTGTTACTCTTGATATCTTGTCTACTGATACCTTGTCAGATTGAATATATTTAGGATTGTATAGATCTATTGACCAGGTAATTGAACAAATGATTATGAATCTATGTTAGATGTGTACTGAAGAAGAATAAGATTTAAATTCTAATATACTGTTTGACTAATTATTGAAATTTGAAACATTGTTTGAAATTACATTATGTGTAGTTTGCATGTTTATAGGATTTGGAACCAAAAAAAATATTGTTTAGAGTGACCCTAGTTTAACTTTCGACCAAAATCTCGACGCAACAAATTTCGGTGGTGGGAGTCTTGATTTCTCCCCCATTTTTCGAAATTTTCAAATATTTTTAAACGATTAAGATAGTAAATTAAATTAATGGGTTCGTTTTTGTTGAAGGAAATTAATCATTTCCCCAAGAATACAAACTTCGTTAATTGTTTGCCAAATCACCCCCACAATCAGCAAAAATCAGTTAATTTACTAACGGTCAAAATAGTCGAGACATCATTTAAAATCATTTTTCAAATCTCAAAAAATAGAAATGTTCTTATTCTAATTTTAGGAATCAAATGAATACTAAGTGCCAACCTCAAGGACTAAAAGTGTATTTTGGGCTTAAAATTTGTTTAGGTAAGATTTTCAAAAGAAACTTGTGTTTGTATAACCTCTGTTTCCAATTTTCGATCCTTTGATTCTTTCTCTATTGTACTTATTTAAGCCCTAGATGGCAACTTGTCCTCAAGTAGTTTGTGTCAGTTTTGATTTATCGATCACTTTAAATCTATTCTTTGTTGATTTGTTGATCTTAATCAAAATTGATTTTCTAGATTGGTCTTTAATTTGTCGATCTTATCATTGGTCTTTAAACTTTCGATAATTTGTTGATCTTATCAAAGATCAAAGATTCGATTATAAAACTTTAATCTTGTGCTCTAGAATCTAGATGACTCCAACTTATCTTCAAAGTTTTTAGGTCTTCAAAAGAATGTTTTTTAGTCAAAGTCTCCTAATTTTCCAAGTCTTCAAGAAGTTCAAAATTCATAGGTTTTACCTATTCGAAGAAAATAAATGGTTGAGATAATGCTTTCCATGTAATATGGTCCAACCTTTTATATTCGAACAATGAACTAATATATATTTAATTAATTTAATATTTAAATTGATACAACTTTTAAAATTTAAGGATATAAATATTACATTCCTTTCTACTCTTAATAATCAATTTGCGAAGGAAAAAAGAATACTGTCGAAATTTTCAATTGTGATGTCCTCCGGCCCCACCAACAAACTTAGTCTTAACAAATGGACAGCAAAATACCATCAAAGAAAAGAAAAAACAACATCAAACAGTTGTATTGGAAAAGAAAATCCTCATAGATCTTTAGCAAGTGGTAGTTCATGAAAAGAATTTAAAGTTTTATTCAAGAGAGATAATATTAAAAACATATATACTTTTTATAAAAAAATTCCATACATTTATGTATATTTTCAAACATAACGCGTTTGATGTGAACTTTTACCTTTTCTTTTAATTCATGAGAGAATTGGTCAATTCAGGTTGTTTTGAACCTTTCAACATTCCCAATTTCAAGTTTTATTATGCTCCAACACTTGAAGATCTTGGCTATATACCATGAAGAACATGTATCGACACACGAGCGAGCGTTCCAAATCGATATCATCTTGTTTTAAGAATGTCTAGAGCAAAGGATGTTCAAACAAAACATGTAAAAGAACTATAGAGATGATGTAAAAAGTGGGAAAAAAACTGCCTGCCATTATTGAATCTTATAACCTCTTACAAGTCAATGGAGGGAAAAAAAATGAAAAAACAAATCAATCAGAAACCAAGGGGAAAAAAGAATCTAAGGCAGGAGATTTCCATAGAAGTTAGTGAGACTTAAATTTATCTACATTAATAAACTTGTGTTTCTTCTAATTGGATGAACAACCCTGTCCCATCCCCCCTACCTAACATGCCTCCTATTTTCTGTGTGTATCAATAATTTGCCTCCCAAAATCAGTTAGTTTTTCAAAACATTGTCTGAAGTTTCTTCCTCACCTTCATAGTTTGAGTTAAGAGAAAATATGTCAACAGGTGCACTAGTGTACCCGGCAACAGTGTTCTTTGTTCGATTGGTGTTTGAGCTTCTGTTGTGGTCGAGATACACGACGACGACAGTGATGTCATCGTGGAAATGACGTCGAATCCCCTTTTCGATCTTCTTTAAGTCAGAGTATCTCATTTCCCGCTTCTTCGCTGCCTCGTGGAGGGCAGCACTGACTAATCTCTTTGCAATCCCCTAAAGTAGTCAAAGAAAGAAATATGATTAAAAATATGGTTGGAGGTTTTTGTAAATGACATAAATGGGAGTAGTTTCTCTAAACTTACAGCTCTAGGGTTCTTGAAAACTATTTCCACTGCTGCTTCATCGGTTAGTTGTTCCCATAGGCCATCTGATGCAAAGATGAGGAATAAGTCTTGGGGTTTAAGCTCTCGTGTTAGGATTGATGGTTCTGCAGTCATTACAGGTCGTTTTAAAGGAACGGGGTTCCCAAATTGTTGGAATATTGGATCCCGGTTGAACTCAGGTTTCTTTAAATAAACGTCGCCAATAGATCTTGAAACCTGAACTTTCAAAAGGATAAGAATAATACAAAAGAGATTAGCAACTCAAACTCCGATAAGCACCAACCATCAGTAATCACATTACAATAAAAGCTATAAGTATAAGTAGAGAAATTCGACGAAAAAGCCAGTTGGCATCTGAGTTCCAAAGGATTTACTACTAGAGTTGAATAGCAAAAATATAAAGGTCAGGCAAACATCAATTTGATAAATGAGAAGAACATCCCAACAGGGAATTTGATGTTTAACCAATCAAACAAGCTGATATACTTGGTGATTGATCTAAATTATAAGGATGAAGTATTTTGCATATGAAGAAGGCTATGCATTTGCATTGTTCCTTTCTACCATTGCAGCTCTTTCCGACAAAAAGAAGAGCAGAGTTCTCATTACCGAGTCACATTTGACATATTCAAAGAGACCTCAACAAAACTTTGATTATTAACCCATAAGAGTATTAACAATAAGAAAGCAACAAGATTTGTTTTATCAAAATTTAGAAGCCCATTAAACTTCAAGAATGCAAAATTTACCTGAATTATGCCTTTTATTCTCCATACTCCACGGGTATAGACAACTATATGAGAATCATCGGGATGAAGTGCTATAACTTCTTTCCTAACTTCATCAACGCCAACGTTGTGATCAGTAGACAATCGTTCTGCAACTACCGGTGTTATCTTATTGCCCGAACCTCTACGGCCAAGCACGGCTCTCGAATCACCTAGATTTGCAACGTACAACTTTGTATTTGAAATTGCACCTACAAGACAGCATGATCCGACTGAAGCAATCTGCGGATTTGCAGGCAATGCCCGTTTAACCAAACGCAAAAACTCCTCTTCTGTAGCATTGAACGCCTTCTTAATAACATCCTCCGATAGTCCACCTTGTTCTGAAGCAAACTCTGAAACAAAACACAAAAAAGTAAATTCAAATGAAAATTTTCACAGGGTTTCTCTTAATCCCATCCTCTCGTCCATTCAAATTCCAAATTATCAATGACCAAAAACACTTCATGATAACAAACTTTTTGTCTCATTCTAACACAGAACAAGAAAAAACAAAAGAACAAAAATCTACCAAATCCAAAAAAATCTCCAGAATTCAAAAGCAACCCATCCGCTCAAACAGAATCAATAAAGAAAAAAAACGAAACACGCAAACAAAAAAAAAAAAACACGAAAGGGAGTCATGAACAGAGACTCACTATGCATATAAGGAAAAAGATGCTTATTCACAAAACGAGAAGCCTCAGGCCCGCCATGACCATCGTAAACACCAACATAAGTAGCAGAAGGAGACGTGAAAACCTGACTCTGATCCTCAAGACAAGAATTAGCCTGAACAACAGCGATCGAGTAATCACCAGAGGCATGAGGCTTCAATTCCGAGTGCCAGAGCAATCCATCACCGCTCCACCGGCCAAGAAACCGCTCGAGCGGCCGGAAACACGACCTCAACATCATGGGTTTCAATTAAAATCACAATCAAAGAGTGAATATGATCAGAAAATGGAAGAAAGTGAGGAAATGAAGATATGGGACTTGATGGGTATGTTTGAATATGAGATGGGGATTGTTGAAATTTAGGTTAATGGGCATGAAAATGTTTGAGAGAGAAAGAGGAGAAGAGGCAGAGTGGGGTTAAAGGGGAGAGGGGAAAGTGGGAAAAGAGAAGAAGTAGTATCGCGTAAGTGGAAGGAAGGAACAAAGGAAAACTGAAAATGGCAACCATTTTCATACTCTTCCGCGTAAATAAAGTGTCCATTTTTTCTTTTTCTTTATTTTCCTTTTGCCTTCTTCCTCATTTTAATGACATTTGTTGACTTTTCATCTTCCTTTCGCTATTTCCATCCTTTTTAACTTTAAACAAAAACAAACTAAGTTTTAGTTTCGTTTGTTTCTATAGAATACAAGAGTTTAGTTTTAAGTTTTAAAATCTAACTTGGTTAGTATCATAAATCATTTTAGATCAAAGGGTACAATTGACATTTTAAAATAACAAAATCAAGAAGAAGTTGTCCCAACCCAAAGTCACACTTGAAACCTCGTATATAACCTGAGGAAGACCCCCGATCGAGGTTAACCTTCATATGAGGTAACCTAGACTTTTGACTTCTTATGTTATAATTCTGTTACTGGTTAGACATCAAAGTCTCTTTCTTTGTTTTGCGGGACCTCTCTTCCTCGAATTACAAATTAACAGTTGGTTTCACATGAGGGTCAGGTACATTTTCTTTTAGCCAAAATTTGGTTTCAAGAGAATTTCACTATTTTCTTTTCATCATTGTTACTTAAATTAAGGTAAAATTATAACATTGAAAAATTTAGAGATCAAACTAAAATAAAACTCGGAATTTAGATTGCAAACGTAAGATTTTAAAACCAAAAGACTAAATGGAAAACCAGTTCAAAACTTAGAAAATAAAAGAGTACTTTTGTTGTTCCCTTTTCTTCCTTATTAGTTTTAATAGATCGTTACTACTTACATACTATTGTCATTTGAAACCTTAATTTAAATACATGGTAAATAACCTCGAAAACGTAAAAACATATATCGAACTGAGATGTTTATAGTTTAAATCTCTCTACCTCTTAATCATGCATAAATGATATATTTACGAAACTTTACACCAATGAATGATTATTTATGTCATTTAACTTGCGAAGTTAGCTTCACCTAAAAAATCACTTTTTTAAGTCTTGATATAATATGTAGACCAAAGTAAATGTTTAATTAGGAATGTTATGAAAAGCATATACATATGTAGTCATATACAATTGTTGTATCCTATAATATATAAAATGGGAAACATTCATAATTGTCACAATCAAAATTATTCACAAAATCAACACAATCAATACCAAAGATCATTTAATTTTCCAACCTAACACTAAGACACATTTTAATAACATAATCACTTTTTTTTAAAAAAAGAATCTCATGACTCAACAATTAAGAGAGTAACTCAAAAGATTATGCTTAATTAACTTGAATTATATTCCTAATTAAACTCTCAAATAGAAACTTCATATTATTAATATGTGAATCATATAGAGATATAATGTGATTTTAAAAATTATGTTGGATTATTCTTTATTTTTTATATTTGAAATGTTATTTAAAAAAAAAAAAGTATTTTGACATTTTATAGAACAATTTCTTTAGGGTATATATCTAATATATTTTTATGAGTATTTTATGTTTTTTTTTTAATAACATGTTTTTAATATAAATCCTCTTTTTTTATTTAATAAAAAATTGTTTAAATTAAATAGTGAGAGACAAATTTTATATTAATTCATTCTAAGACTTTTTAAATTGGAATGTTTGATTGAGTTCCTAAAATTTTACATTCAACATTTTTTTAATAATTTTGTTTTTATTTTGATTTTATTTAGAAGTTTAATGTTATATTATATCGATTTGTAATATAACTCATTGTATATATCATCTATACAATTTAAATATAGTTCAATTAGTGAAAACGTTGAAAGAAAAAAGAGTTTAAAACCTTCTTCCTTTTTGTTGTTCTACTAAATAATAAAAAAGAAGATTAAATTGTAAATTTGGTTCTTATCGAAGAAAATAAAAAATTAATTTCTTAATTCTATAATTAAAATTAAAATCGAGTTTTATCCAATCATAAAAATTAAATTTCAAGTCTTTTAGGAACAAAAAAAAAAGGTAATTGGAACAAAAAATTATAATTTAATTGACCTAATTTTGGGCAGAGCATTTTTGAATGTTGAAAAAGGTTAGTCTTTTAGGAGAGAATTTGAATTAAGTGAGAAAAATTGAAATGTTCCTCTCTCTCTCTCTCTCTCTCTCTCAAATTAAATTCCCAATTGCACCTTATTATTATATTCTTTTAATTATTTTATTAATTAACTTAATTAATACACTAATTAAGCATCAACTTTTTGGAAAACTATAATTAATTTCACAAACAAATAAATCCCCTTTTTCTCCATTATACACCAATTACAAAATTTCCATTATATTAAAAAAACAAAATAAACTTTTTTTTTTGACTTGGTCCATTTAGAGAGAAAAACTTCATTCTCTTAAAAAAAACATTTAAGAGAGAGAGAGAAAAAAAAAGCTTAGTCCCCAAGTTATGATTTTGTGTACAATAATCATCAATGATTATTAAGGGAAAGAAAAAGTTGGAAACTTAATATGAGAAGTAAATGCATTTTTTTAAAAAAAAAGAAATGGAGTTACCAAAAATCAAGCAATTGATAAGAACAAAAATATTATAAGATATTCTTTGCAAATAATATTCACATTAACATTTATTAATACATTTTAAGATAAGTTCAAATCTTATGCTTCTTTAGTTTCATATTTATTGGCATTTTAGTGTTTGACCTTCACAAATATTGTTTTCAATTCTCATATTAATTTCTCTTAGATTTAATTACAAATTTTTTTGTATGGTTTATTTCAATTTTGAACTAAAACTCATAAGTATTGTTCAATAAAGTCATAAATTTTAAAATTTGAATTTATTAAATCTTTTAACTTTGAAAAATATTTAAGTTTTGAATTTTGTGTTTTATAAATCGTAAAAATCGTTTGAAGGAAGGATTGGATTATGGAGGACTAATGTTATAAAAGGATGTTTTCTATATGAAAACTTTATTTTTTAATAACTTCGTAGAGACTTTAAAAGTAGATTTGACCTAAAAAAAAAATTAAGTATAATGTGAATGAACGATAAAGATGTTGTTTTGTTTCTTTGGAGATAAGGGGACCATTGTTGTGTATTGACCAATGACTCAAAGAGAAATAGGTTAGCCATTGAATTTTGAATTTGAGTAGGTGAGTCTAAATGAGATCAAAATGTTGTCTACTATTCTTTTTGTATCTTTTTCTCTAAAAAAAACTAAAACTTTTTGTATTTATATTTTAGTTTTGCTTCGATTCCTTTACTTTCAAAACTGTCCATTCGATCTTTATATTTTCAATTTTAATTCATTTAGGTTACGTACTTTTTTTTTCATTTTAATCTCTTTATTTTTATTTTTAATTTAGTTACATCATTTTTAAGGGATCAAAATGCTCACTTTGTAATCAAAATAAATCAAACTTGAAATTATAAGGAAGATTTAGGGCGAAAGTGTTTGATTATAATAGTTGAGTTATGAGGTATTTATCTTCAAAGACAAATTTTCAAAAGCTTTATTATATTTTCTTTCTCCAATGAATGGCCAATCATTGGCTGTAGTTTTCATTCATTCAATATTCGTCTCTTTTAATATTCGTCGTGTTAATTCATATTTTCATTTTTCTTCTCTACTTTTTACCTTTGTCGAAAAACTTCGATCAAATATAAAATTACATGAAACCATGAAAAAGAAGAGAGAGTTGTGGAAGCAGTCAAACCTCTTTGGCTATTAAAATTGCCACACAATTTGGAGTCAATACAGGACCTTAAAAGGATACAAGTATGAACATCATCAACTACAGAAGTATAAAAGATTAATACCACAACTTCGAATAATAAAGTCTCTAAGTTTTCTACACAGACATGAAATCCGAAGTTGCGAAGCGTGTTAGAAAATATTGGTTGATGGTGAGATATGTTGTCGACAATATGGGCATTCTCCACAAGTTCTAATCCATCGGTCCAAGCAAGCATGGTGAAATTTGTGCTCACAAGGTAAATGGATGAGCTTATCTCCATCTGTGAAACTCTCTAGACATATACTACAGTCTGTTGAGGTTATTGTCATCACATCGTCATCGATGATACGATCTGTATTGATAAAAACCTCAAGTTGTAAGCGGTTGATTGCATCCTGGGAAAGACCAGGAGGCCTCTTGCTAGGTACAGCTACTAATCGCATCCTGTCAGCATCGATGAGGGATATCCTCTGCGATCGACTTGTTGAGATTTCTGGATTTCCATTTGATGCTTCGACAAGTGCGTTCCTGATGAATAAACTAATTCGGTTAGCAATACACTACAGCGCTGGGATCTATTCTAGCTTTCAACATTCAGATGGTGACCCAGTAACAATTTATCTTTAAAAGTATAGGACAGAACTTGTTGAAACTTTACAAGTTTATTAGAATTGGATCCTATTTCCTGAGTATACAATACAAACCAAATCCCTATCAACAAAAGAAAACCATACAAATTGATTCATACCACAGCATATGTTTACGAGCATTCTTTTAAGTATTCAAAATCAACTTTGATTATATAAAAATCAAGTTTAAACGTGTGAAATCAAGCATTAAATTGATTTTTGAAACTTTGAATGACTAAAGATGACATGTCTCAGAGTGATTATGATCCTGAGAAAAGTGTTTCTAACAATTTTAAGATTGCTTCCAAACATGCCCTTAAAACTAGAGAGATAGCATGGAACATTCTAATTGAAGTCACAAAAGTTTTCTGAATAGTGATGTGAAAAACAAAGACATGACAATAGGAACTGACCTGCTCGTTGGAGAAGAGGCACCTCTCAATCTCTCGAGAAGCCTTTCTCTAGCAAGTAAAACAGATCCTGGCAATCTGGAATCCCCACTTAACCCAGACCTCAAGCTATTCTGAGTATTTCCATTGATATTATTTCTAGAACCAACGCTCGTAGCTGAGTCAGACTGTGCAGGCGATCGATCAACGGAAAGCTACAACGAAAACATAGTGTTAATGCCTCCAAACTAATTGAAGATAACATTCAGACAGAGATGACAACCCAGAAAAAAAACAACAACAATAATAAAGAAAAGCATTCTTAATTAACCAAATTACGTCTCCATGAACACATACCAATTAAATCATGGTTTAATAGCAAAGTAGCATTTAGAAGCTAATAAAACTTGAAAAGTTATATCCATCGTCACTCTCAGTACCAACTTCTGCAATTTGATTTATTCTGGTTCTAATTATTTCACAGCAATGGAAAACAGAATTATCACTGAAGAATAACAATAATCAAATCAATAGCTTGACTAGAGATCAATTTGATAACCATTTGAATCTATAGCCAATTTTTTTTTAAAAAAAAAAACAAGCTTCTAAAACCTATTCCTTTAAGCCTGGATTTTGAAAACATAAACAAAACAAAGAAATCCATAGTTGGAACTTGGAAGCAACTTTAACAAGCTTAATTTTCAAAGCCAAAAAACTAAATGGTTATCAATAGAGTCGTTTGTTGGATCAATCCATAGCTAAGTACAAATGACATTATTCTTAGGACATGAACCAAATAAAACCATACCAACAACCTAAGCTGATAAATTAGGGCAAATCTGATATTTTCAACATATTCCCAACAGATTCTACAGTTTAGAGGAAATTTTAAGTCGGAAACGCTTAAAATTTCCCAATCGAAACCAATTATGAACAGTTCTCCCAATTCCAACTATTCTCAACCGGTTAATATATACTTCATCGAAGTAAAAAAAAAAAAAAAAAATTGTCAAGTAACATAAGCCCAGAATCTAGCAAATTTTGTTTAATCCTTCTTACAGGGTTAAAAAACCGGGGAGATTGACGACGTTCTTGCAACGAGGAACGGCGGAAATCGCCACAGGAGTTCAAATCGCGGCGGTGATTGGCATTGTGACCATGATGACGGCGTTGATACTGAAGATTCCGATCGGGAGGCTCAGAATCAAGGCCCAAGTCAGAGTCAGTACGACCAAATCTGTACCTCCGACAATAAAACAGCTCCGAAGCGCTCGTCATGCACAAACTCAGCCGGTTCTATGCTTGTTTTCACTCAAAATTTAGCGTAGAATCTGAATTTGAATGAATGAAAAACGGAAAGGGTTTGAAACTGGGAGGAAATGGAGTCGAAATTTCGTAGAAATGTGGATGGAAGTTGAAGGTAATGGAGAGGAGATTTGCTTGGTTACTTGCGGTAGAGGACAGATTGAAGTAATAATAAGTCGAACGTGGATTGGATTGGAATTGGAATCGAAGAACTCAATAGATGAATTAGTTCTTATCTTTATCCCTTTGATCTTTCATTTATTTACTTTGTAATAATTTTAGAGCTTAGAACTAAGATGTGATTGTCCGTTTGGTCGTATTAAGTCTTAGGGGAATTCATGGGGTAAGTTAGTAATATTAATTCACATTTTCTTCGATCTAGAAATTAAATTGTTCGATCTCTATTTTTATAATTACAATTGTTGTACTAAAAATAGTTAATTCAAAAAAATATGTGTTTGAATTTTATAGTTTCTCTAAAAAAAATATCACTAAATTTTATATACGAATGTTTTGTTAAATACAAATGTATTTATATATTATATGATATTATAAAAAAATAAGTATATAAATTTTTTTAACATAAAACAATTCCATAATTAAAATTTGTAATAGTTTATATCCTTTTTAGTATTTAGTTAGTTAGTAACGATGATTAGTTTTATAATTTATAAATATATTTTCTAAAAGAATTGTTTAAATTGAAACTTAATTTATGAACATGTGCAAAATCTAAATCAGATAATTCATTTAATTTCTTCGATCGTTAAATCTATAACTTCGAGGAGAGATGTCCACATGCAGATAAAGAAGTAGAAACAAAAGTGTGGTATTTGCCGTAAAACCTCAGATGATTAAGTTAGTATTTAACAAAGATTCAAAACAAGTTATAAGAGAAGGATTTACCTTATTTGACGTGTCATTCAAACAGAAAATCTAGTACCACTCTAGGTTACGTAGAACAATACTAACTCGTTTTATTCATAATTTGACATCTTACGAAATGATTTATTAATTTATTTTGTAGATTTTACATAATTCTTAAATGTTACTGTTATAGCAAGAAAACACGTAGTTTGACTTTTTTTAAAAAGGTCCAATCAAACACGTCTTCTCGAAAATAAAATTAAAAGGATACCATCATATAGACCTATGAGCTAAATTGTGTGAGATATTTTGAAAGATATTTTACAATAACCCATTATGGTTCTAAGTTCTAAATAAAAAGAAATAAACAACAATGATGGTTATGAAAGAAACAATAATTAGAGGTTACTAATAAAGCAAATATGAAAATTGATAGATGAATTGTTTGTAATGTCCCACTAGCAAATTAAAAGAATATGTGATTGGGCAATAATAGATTTTAGCCTTTTATTGACGGTTCCGAGGTGGTTAACCTAATTACGTTTGAAAATTAGGTGGGACTCGTTCTAATCTTTGAACTATTTTTCAATTTGTCGTGGATTATTGTTGAAATCATTTTGAGTTACTACTTCGTTAAAGCCATTTAATTAATAAGACTGTAGTAAGACTTGGTTATCAATGTTATTATAATGCTATTGGTAAAAAGATATTGAAAAAACAATCTAAAGTTCTGAGATGCTTCGACTCGTGATGAATTTACACAGAATTGACATCGATCAAGTAATCTTGCACTATGGAGGCTCCAACATGGCACTTTCTACTTCATTTGTTAGTGGTGGCCGCATTGGTCTTTGTTGCGATTTCTTTTGTTGTCTTTTTTCTTAAACTTCTTTCTTTTTGGATAAAGAAATCAAAGAAAAAAGAAATCTATGATTAAAAAGAATGGTTGAGTGAGAGAATATGATGTAAATTGGAAGAAAATTTTTTTATTAGTAGAAGTTGGTGGGAAAAAAAAAACTCTAGCTTTGGTAATTACCGATGTTATTTGCCCAATAACAGTATCGATCAGATAAAAAAAAACAAAAAAAATTTATGTTATTTGCTCAATAACAATATCGATAAAAGAAATCCAAGTTTTTGTGCTAGCCATAAAGTTAAAAGAACAATACAAATATGAGTGGACGAGTTTGGAAATGTGAGACATGGTTGAAACTAAAAAGGTTCACAAGTATGCGGTTTCAATTTTTTTGAATATAAACAACCTCAATCGTAATAAAAATATATTTACAAAATTTTAAGTAATTAAACAGGTTAAAAAATAATCTAATTATCCTTGTAACTAATGTCCATTAGGATTGATTCATTAATTAAAATTCATTATCTTAACATCAATTTTAATTACGAAGTTGGTAAATGTAACCTAAATTGAGAGACGAGCCTCAGTGTTTATAGATGTTTAAACTTTCGAATTATTATTTCTTCATTTTATTGTTCGATAGTTTACCTATATGTAGTAAACTAATTTACATTATTCCAATGTCAATTTGGGTCTCTCTTATCAACAAAAGCTCACAAGCAATACGTTGTCAAGCCATTAATACATCGTTTTCATTGTTCCATTGACAACCTTCTTTCCTAATAAGGCTCAATCCCGACCCCTAAAAACAAAGGCAAATCAAGACCTCGAAGAGGTATTGTTTTCATGGTTCAAGTCGTCGACATCATCAGAATCCCGAAACCAACAAAGTCGAGAGAAGGAAGCTGCATTCTCGGGGATGTCCTTCATGACCCACTCATGACCTTGAGGGAAGTAAATTCCAGTGCGAGGATGAGGCACCCAAGTGGAAGAGTTATAGGGCAATGACTTGGTTTCTGTCTCATCATCTTTTTTATTTAGGACTTGTTGGCTTGTGGAATCAATTACAAGGCTCCTGAATTGCCGTTTCAATTGCTTCATTTTCCTGTCATATAATTCATCCGTGGGTCATTCAAAATTCTATTGATGATAGATATCCTTTTATCCATTCATGTATATCAATATCACCAATTAGATGGATTTGAAATTTTGTTACATTTGAAAATGCCCCTCGATAATAAATTTATTATATTTACAATTTTTTTTCAATTCAACATATAATAATAATAATAATAATAATAATAATAATAATAATAATAATAATAATAATAATAATAATAATTAATTGCATGCTAATTAATTTAATTTAAATTGAAAAATGCCTCTCTTTTTTTTTTCTTTTTTTCTTTTTTTGTGAAGCACTTAAGCTGAAACCTCATACTATACTTTTTCATAAAACACTATTTTCAACTCTTAAAATCAATTTTGAGTGGAAACTAAACTTTCATCCCAACAAAAAATTCCCTTTTAGTAATCCCCAAAAGCACTATGAGTAAAATAAAAAATAACCCAATCATACTTGAAATGGTGAAATGAGAACTATGTTTAAAAAAGAAGCAGCAAAGAAGGGAAAAAAAAGTTGAACTTTTTTCTCATCCACTTTCTTTTTCCAACCACTTTCTCATACACTACTTTTTTCTTTTCCACAACCACTTTCTTTTTTTCATATAGACTTTCTAATTCCACAACCACTCCCTCTTATAAAATGGATGTTTATTAGATCAACCAAGACAAAGTTTGTGTAGCACGTACGTTATTATAGTTTAATCCGTGTTTGGACCGAATCTATAGTTAACCTATTTTAAATAATATAAAGTTAATCTAAACCGACTCTTAATTGATTTAGACATATACCCACGATTAAGAGATGATGAACGCTACATATATAAGAATAACGGAATCAAACCGAGGAAAAGAGGGAAGATTAGTTTTACCTAAGAAACAATGGATTTGCTTGGAGAGGGATACGAGTTCTTGACATATAATTATGAACTAAATAATTTGGAAGGGAAATTATGAAAAGGCAAAAAGAAGAAAAAAAAAAGGGAACTTTGTGAGAAGTTTCTTAATGGAAAATTCCAATTTATAGGGCTTTTGAGAAATGTATTCATGAAGGACACATGAGAAGTACTTCTTCATCCTACTCCTCTTCTGTCCCTATCATTAGAATAATAATCTTTTTCCCAAATCCAATGAAAATAATTTCATTTCATCATTTTATATATATTTTTTAAAAGCAAATAATTACTATAAATAAATATAATAAAAAGTTTATATATATATATAAGAAAAGAAAACTTATAGAGGGGAAGAAAATTTTCAAAAAGTTGGATGGGAATGGGTTCTTGTAATGTGTGGCTTTAAAACTTTGATTTAATGTTCATCTAATTCTTTGGATGCCTTTGTAATATAAATGTTAAATTGGGGTTTTGTTTATTCTTCTTGTTTGTGTCACCAAAATAAGCAAAAAAAAAAAAAAAAATCCATTTTTTCTTTATATGAAGATTACTCGTGGTTTAGTTTGTGTTATTTTATATGATCGATAAAACGATATTTTGATACATATGCTTTTGAATTGGTTTGACTTTAGCTTCTAGTCTCTACGAGTTGTGAAATTAGATTTTATTTCTTAAGAAAAAAAAAGATAACCTAACGAGGTTTTGGATTTTCGAGAATATATTTCATTCATTCTATATAACAAATATTAACCTTGAATAATTAGATTTAAGATCTATCGAAAGTATAGGACTAAAATGGAAACTACAAGAACTAAAATTGAACCAATATCAAAATACGACAACCGAAGTATGTTATTTACTGGTGCTCGTTTGACCATTATTTACAAATTTTTGTTTTTGTTTTTGTTTTTTTTATGTTTTTTGGAAAATAAAAACAATTTTATGTTTCATAATTGTTTTTATTTCCAAAGAATAGAAAATCACAAAAACGAACTATCTACGATCTATAGAAAAAAATCAATAAATTACAAAATTTATTTACTTGATTTTCTTTAATGAAAGGTAAATATTTTATCAAATTTTTCTATTTTTGATCATTTTTCTAAAAAAATTAGAAAAAATGGAAATGACAAACTCATCCCAATAAATATTTAAAATATATATAGATGTTTGAAAATATCGAACTCTTAATTCTAAAAATATCGAGAAAGGTATCAATAAAATTTTGATGTCCATCTTTTTAGAAACAATCTAAAAACAGAAAGAAAATAAAAAGAGTCGATAATTATTTCATTTTCGTTCTTTTAAATTCAATAGGATTAGTATATTTACATTAACGACATCTTGTTATTTATTGTTATATCTCGTGAACTTTTCTAGCCATATAAAATTTTGGATTTACTACTCATATTGATATCAAATCTATGTAAGTGTGAGAATATCGATAGAAATATTGACATGTTTCAAAAAAAACCTTTCTTTTTTTGTTCGTTTCCTATTTTTCTTTAAAATTTTAAAACTAATTAAAAAAACAAATTAGTTACCAAATGCAATCGTTTTTGTACATAAAAAATGACAATGAAAATATTTATCTCATAAAATAAAAATTTAAGACTATTACTTATTAGCTCTAAGAGCCTATCAAAGATAAGATATATCGATAATAAGAGAGTCTATCATATAATTGTTATATTTGCAACTTTTTTGTAGAAATGTTGTTATACACCTAACTGTTAGCTTAAGTAAAACAAAATTGTATTATCAATTTTTGAGGTTAAGAGTTTAATTCTCGACACATTTAAATTAAGATATATAATTTTATCGCGAAGATCTAAATTTTGAATCCCTCCAATCCCACTTGTGGACTTAAAAAATTCTCAAATTCAATAAATTTATAAAAATATTTTGTTTCTTTATTACGTTAGTTGAGTTATGTTCATTTTGACTGTATATAATTTAAATTATGTTCGTTGTGAGAAAAAAAGAAAAAGAAAAAGAAAATTATGCTACTTTGATTATGATTTTAGTATGAGAAGATGATAAGATAATAATTAAGAATTGATTCTTGAAGACATTATAATTATTATCCATTAATCATGACATTAAATTCAAAGGGCACATAGAAAGGCATTTAACCACTCTAAGGTCACCTTCCTTACTTCATTTTCAAGAATCCAATAGCCATAAAATTCTCTTTAAATCATATTATATTCTTGATCTCCAAAATTATGTTTAGGGAGGATTAATTAAATTGTGTGAGCTCAAAGTTTATAAATCAACTATTTACAATGATTATTAATAATTTCCTTGAGAAGTGTTCTTCAAAAACTAGCAAGAATAGTTGGAGAAGAATGATGCAAATTAAAATTTGGTCCATTTGTTCCTAATTAGGGTTTCGGTTGGATTTGAGATTTTGAATCATAATTAAATCTATGCCTACGAGAGTGGTATCAACTTTTTGTTATGAGAATTGCAATTAAATGTGATTGTAATGTTGTGTACTCTAATCTCAAGGGAGGTTTATTCTGAATATATAATTCAAACTAGTTCTACGTTCATAAAAGAGTTCAGTCGTGTCTATTAATGATTAGGTTTAGGTTTTGTGTTGTCAATTATTGTAGGTGAAATTGGACACAATAAAATATAACAAAAGTTAGGAAAATAGGTAGGACTTAAAGTTCAAATAAGTTCAAATGTCGACTAGTGATTAATCTAATCATATCTAACTTTTTGTATGTAGGATAAGAAAAAATTAATCTAATATTAATGATTAGAGATAAAGGTAAATTATATCATTTTTTCTATAAATACATTATTATAACCTCATAATGGGTAACTTGATCTTAATCTTGAATTTAGACTTTTGACGTTGCTTCTACAATTTATTGTATTTCATCTCTAACTTTGAACATTAGAGTTTCTTTTTTTCTTCTTCTTCTTTTTGTAGATATTCTCTTCTCCAAGTTATAAAGTTACTATTGCTACCACTAGCTTGTTATGGTTTGTTTTTTCTATTTGAAATTTGATATCGACAGTTAGCGTCATCTGTGAGAAAGACTATATTATACTTTTCTATTCCAAACGGAAGGAAAATCAAAATCAAGTTGAGCGTCTTCACAATCTAATTCTTTGATAAAAACCATTTATTCATATAACTTCACATGAGGTAACTTAATCTTGAACTTCAAGCTTTTAATATTGAACTCAAACTAGTTTCTTCTCCAATCTACGGTTATCCATCTCTAACTTTGACATTGTAGCCATTTTTCTTTATTCTACAGGCTCTCTTCTCCAAATTACAAATCTACTCTCGTTGTCATATGAAAGTTAGATACACCATTTTTATAGGAAAATACTTAGGTGCATTTTAAATACCATATATCTTTGTGCATTCTACCAAAATGTTCAATCATAACAACATATTTTATTTTTTGAAATGTTTTATTGTTCTTTTTTATATAAGTGATTAGAGATGATGCACAAAGATGTATACATTTTAAGATGAACTTTCGTATTATCCTTTTTCATACCCAAAATTTGGTATGAATGGTATCAAAATGTCGTAAACACTAAAGTTCAAAAATTTCATTTTTCTAGACATTCAAACAAACAAACAAAAACATGCTTGAACTTGCATAACATACAAAAGAGGTAAGATATGTACTATCCATATATTCCATACTCTAACCATCCACTGATTTACCAAATAACAATGACCAAAGAATCTTTTACCCAAAACAAATAATTATATGAAAATTTGTAAAATTTACAAAGTTGATAAAATATTTACAATAATGTGTGTATATATATAATGGAAAACCAAATAAGAACACATAATTAGTAATTCCACAAATTGGGTCCCACTTCAGACCCAAAAACTTGACTGTCCAAAACCCTCTCTTCTCAGTGTGTTCTCAAAGTTCACCGGTTCCGGGAAGACAAGAAAGCTTTTTTGTTAGTTATGTTAACGGTGGTGGGTCCCTACCGCCTCCACACCACCACCATTCACGCGGCGGAGCTGTTTCTCACCGACCCACCAATCAAAACCCAACACTCACATTGCACTTCTTCTTCTCTTTCCTTCTCTGTTTTGTAATCTGTTCTGCTCTTAAAAAGTTTCTTTTTTTCTTTTTTTTTTCTTTTTCTTTCTTTCCTTCTTTCTGATTTCTCCATTTTTCCTTCTTTTCTTTTCTTTTGACTTGACTGATCGATCTCTTTGAGTCAGATTCCTCTTCAATTCCCACTGTCTAGTCTTTTTCTTTTCTCTTTTCATCGTTTTTACTTCTATTTCTCTTCTGGGGTTTTCTTCTATCTCTCTGTTTTTTGCTTTCTTCTCTCTCTTTATGGCTTATTTTCCTCTTTTCCTTCTTTTTCTCCTTCTCGGTCTCTCTCTTTCGCCTGTAATTTCCACTAATTCTGAAGGTAAAGTTTGAATCTAATTGAATGCCTGTGAACTGTTTGATTTTTGCCTCTATGGACTTCCTTCGACTTCCCTCCCTCCCTCCTTGAGTTCTTTTTCTTGTTCATGTTTTGGTTGATCTTCTGGTTTCAGGAAATGCTTTGCATGCTTTGAGGAGAAGACTGTCTGATCCCACCAATGTGCTGCAGAGTTGGGACCCTACGCTGGTTAATCCTTGCACTTGGTTTCATGTTACCTGTGATTCTGATAACCATGTGATCCGCTTGTGAGATTCTTCCCATTCGATTTTGCTTTTCTTTTGTGTTTGCATATGGATTTTATGATTTCCTTTAACATGGAACTTTGTTGGAATTGAACATGTTTTTTTCTACGATTCCAGGGATTTGGGAAATTCAAACATTTCTGGGACTTTGGGGCCTGAAATTGGCGACCTCCAGTACCTTCAATATCTGTACTGCTCTATATCATTATCATTTTGAGAGTTATTTATATATGTTTATATTTCTTTTATGTGAGCTCTGCCATGTTTGATATCTCATAAAATTTCTTTGTGAGCTGACGACTTGTTATCGCCCCTATAAAAATTTGAGATGCACGTAAACTGGAGAAACTAACAGAAAAAGTATAATATTTGGGTTCTATGGTAAGATTTGTGAACATGTTAGGATTTCTTGAACACAATGGGTCTAATATGTGCTGGATTGCATAGCTAGACAGGTTATGGGGTTGTTTCTCTGAGAATTTCATCCAAAAAAAAAAAAAAAAAAAAAATTACAGTTTTTGTTGTACTTATCTTTTCATTCACTTCAACTTATGTATGATAAGGTATTGAATCCTTTATAAGTTAGAAACTCTACGGCTTAAAGAACAGAAAACCCTCTGATTTGCTTAAGTGTTCCTCTCATTTGTTTCCCAATCAACGAATTAAATTGGGTTAAATAGCTTGAGATCTTAGCCTTTTCTATGGCAAGTCAATGGTTTTGGTATACTTAGCAGCACTACTAACTTTTGTCTTGTTTTTCATGCCCTGCAGGGAACTATACAGGAATGGGTTAAGTGGGAAAATTCCTACAGAGCTTGGTAATTTAAAAAACCTTGTAAGCATGGATTTGTATGAGAACAAGTTTGAAGGAAAAATTCCGAAATCTTTTGCCAAGCTCGAGTCACTCAGATTTCTGTAAGAAACTTTAACACTGTTGAGGAGAAGTTTTGCTCAACTTTCTGAAATACATATCTAATCGGGTTCAATTTGTGTAAACAGACGGATGAACAACAACAAGTTAACAGGATCGATCCCAAGGGAGCTTACATCACTCTCTAAACTCAAAATTTTGTATGTTTGGTTTAGAAACAACTACTGCTTTGCTTTCTAGTGTTGCCCTCTCTCTTCATTTTATGGAAAACTAACGTTTTCTCTTTATATTCTCCTGAAGTGATGTCTCAAACAATGATCTCTGTGGAACAATTCCAGTTGATGGACCCTTTGCTACTTTCTCAATGGAAAGGTGAGTCTCTTTTGATTTGTGTTTTGCTCTTAACACATTATATGAATTATTAAACTACTTCGTAACTAAGATCATTGATGTCATTTATTTTTATATATTATATGCATATTTAGATTTGTACCAATTTACCTATACGTAAGAATGTCAAATTCTATTCTGGCATAATTTGTGAACCTAAATACTTGAAGCACTGGTCGGACACATATTACTCAGAAAACACAAACACAATTATTTATTGCAATATTAAGAGAAGTTACAATACAGCAATAGCCCATTAAGAGGGTTATCTCTCTCCTAAAGCCCCTCAATGGAAACTCTCTAATATGATTCAACGCCTCTAAGGTCCCTGACACCCTCTATTTATATTGAAAACACCCTAGCTTATTATGACTATGCGCTTCTACGAGTCTTCCCATATATCCCTTAATTAACTTTCACAAAGTACTATTATCATTTTATCCTACAAATATTTGACACATACCAAGTTTTGAACTCTTGAATTTGTGTAATTAGTACCTTACTCTTGTCTATTGTGATAACAAGTATCTGTCGGAGTATTTGAAATGTCTCGGATGAGTATCCATGTTACATTGGTCATATCGAAGAAGAACGCCATTTTAAATGTTTGTTATAGCTGAAAATTTCTAGCCACTACTTCCCTTTTTTTCTTGCTTGTCGCCATGATCAATCAATCTGGAATCTCATAATACACTCCCAACTGACCTTGATCGATCAGTTAACTGTACTTTTCTTCACTGCAGCTACATAAACAACAGGCTGAGTGGCCCGGAGTTGCAAGGACTTGTACCATACGACTTTGGATGCTGAACTGAGCTCTAGCTCATTGATCCTAAGATTCAAAATAGCATGGCTTGGACAATGGACGGTATCAGGTTTACGTTGAAATTATTGTTCCTGTGGTAATTTCACTGCATGTATTGAAAAATATAGGAAGCAAAATAAAAATGTATAAGTTTCAATTCTCAATGACAACTAACGAGAATCAGTTCTATTATATAGTCGTCCAACTTTGCTATTTCTTTTTTCCCATTTGTTGGGAGGAGAGAATATGCTCAATATTAGTAATAGTTCACTCTTCAAGCTTAAAAGTTAACATACCCATGCAGAAATGGGAAGTCTGGCAGTTAGCCAACTAAATTCATATTTCAGTTTTCAATACTTTCTTCCTTTATAAATTATATATAATTTAAAAATTGTACGATGAGACTTGATTTCAGTCTGCCATATAATATTGCTTCCATCTTTTATAATAGGGGTTTTTGTATGGATGTCGTTAAACTTTTATGAATATAATTTGGACCCATTTTTTTAAAAATAAGGTTTTCTAACCTTTTGTCCCTTCACCTTCTAGCTCAAGTTCTAACTCACCTTTTGACTCATCTTCTTATTTCACTTTTTGGCTCTTCTTTTATTCATGGGCTCTTGACCTCTGTACTTCATTTGGTGTGTGAAAAAACTCCATTTGTTGTCGCTGACCATCTTGTATCGTCGGAGGAAGAAGAAATGACCATGTTTCTTGTCAGTGATGCCATTATCAGAGATGAAATAGGATAGAAGGAGTGAAGATGATATAGAAAAGGAATATGAAGAAGAAGGCAGGAAGAGGGATTTAGAAAGAAATAGAAATATTTTAAGAAGTTTGAAAACGGTTATATAACCTTATTTTGAGGAACATTTTCTTTTGGTTGCTACTTGCACACGAATATATAGGTACAAAAAACTTTTATGAATATAGAGATATAAAATTATTTTATGCCTATTATGACCACATTAAATATTACAGTAAGTATATAAATATAATAAATCATTAAAGACCTGTGAAACTGACAAATTGGAGATACACCATTCAAGTGGTTTAAAAACATCTTTAGAACTCAATCGAGGGTTTGTTTGGATTGATATTTCAAATGCTAAAGAAAATTTGTAATTGAAAAGAAAATTCCAAACGCTTTAAGCTTTATTTGATTCTAATTAAAATGATAATATTGCAGAAAACTAACCCTTTCTTTTGTGTTACAACCGTTGACGTCATATCAACCTTTCAAAAGAATATAAAAACAATTTTGTACATAAATATGTTTACATGACAACATGCAACTTCAATATTTCATCGATCACGAACATTATCTTCTCAGAACATTGCAGAAGTGAAATTTCCCTTACGAGTAAGCTTTGAAACAGCATGTCCAGCACATAGGTTGATTGCGTTGAAATCAGGTAATCTATGGATGTTATTGCTGGGCTATATTCGAAGACGAAGATTCTGAAAGAAGCCGAACCTCTGCCTCGTTGGGAACTTCTTGCTGCGGTTGCGGTTCAACCAGCCTATCTTCCACATCAGAAAGAGTAGTATCTTCTGGCTGTTCCGAAATAAATTTAACCCATCTTCTATTCTTTGCTTGCAAAAGAGTAGGATATAGAAGAAACCCCACTGCAATAATAATCCCACTGATTAAGAATGTTTTTGCAGAAGCTAAACACATGACGAGAATAAGCAAGGCAGAAGGTGGGAAGCAAAGCAATGTGACACCAACTGTTTGCAAGGGAACTTTGTAGGGTCTATTGAGATCTGGCTTTCTTATTCTTAGTTTAATAAAGGCAGCAAACTCTAAAAGCATTCCTACAGAGTATAGGAAGTTCAGAAACTCAAGTATTTCTTGGAAACTCATCCATGAAAGGAAGATAACTCCTACGGCAGAGCACAGAATGCTGAAGGTGGGTGTCCCATATTTGGATCTGCAAAGTGAACAAGGGACAATAGTTCGATAAGATCAGCTTTTGCATCCACAATGAGCCAGTAAAGAAAATGGATCAAAATGCTGGAAGAGTTTAGGAAATGTTTGGCTTAAGGTTTTACAAGTCTGAGATCGAAAAGTTTGAGTTTGTATAGATCCGGGACTTGAAGATGGGCACAGGTAGTAGAAAGGTATCAAACTTTGAATTAAGCTAGAGTTTAATTCCTATTATTTCAAAAGTTAGCATTTAGTCTTGATAAAACCTCTTAAATAGTTCCTATAGTTTGATAAAATTATTTTATATCCCCATAGAAGGAATTATTGTGAAAGTTTCTATCAAACAATAGAGACAAAATTCTAACGATATACCAGGGAATCGATTCTAACTTTTACCAAACCATACAAACCAAATTTGCAATTTGACCTTGAATTAGTACATGGGATTAACAAAAATGTATCTTATAATCTTCAGCTATACTATACGAACTCATCTTTGAAGCTAAAAATACCACTATGAGTCTTATAGTTTAAAGGATTCTACTTTCAGACTATCAATCTTTTGCAATCATCCTCATTCTATCATCCTCTTTATGGCTATGAGTTATGTCAATGTTGACTTATTACTAAAATGCATATTGTTATCCCGACCCATTTAAGCTACCTTCGATTATATAAAAATGGTAATTTAAACCTTTGACCTCCCGAAAGATTGCTATTTTGGATCACTACTACCAATTTGAGCTACAAAATTGCAACCAATACAGTCTACAATGGAAGGAAACAGAAAAGGAACCACTAACCTTGAAGCAAACACAGAAGGAATCATTCCCATCTCACTCATTCCAAGCAGTTGATATGCATCACTGCTCATTTCAGCCTCAAACAACCCCATGTTAGACATAGCAGCAGCAGCTTGAATCCACCACTTCAGCCAAACCCCACCAATCAAAGCCCCAACCTCTGCAAAATACCCATCACTCCATTCGCTTGAATCTGTTGCCAAGGCACCAGTCCCAGCTAGAAGAGGAATCAAATAAGAGGAAACCACCAAAACCACAGCTCCAAACATAGCTTTAGGGAAAGTTTTACTGGGATTTTCAACCTCCCCTGCTAAAGTACTTGCTTTATCCCAATAGTTCAAATTCCAAAACATACTATTGAAATAACCCCTCCAATTTACCTTGCTATACTCTAGAATTAACCACTTTTTGGGGCTTATTCTAGGAATTGAAAGAAGGGTCATCACCACAAAGGGGCAAAGCGAGAACACAGCAAGAACAACAGCAGAAACCCCAACAATGTGGAGACCACGATAGTTTAAGTAAGTTAAAGAAGCAGTGATTCCTAATAAAGCTGGAATTCGAGCAAATATATGGTTAAAAACAGGAAACGAACGTTTCAAGTAATCAAGAAACAGAACAGGATACAAAGCATTATCCATTGCCCCACTGAACCATTTCCAAAACCCTTCTTGAAAACCCCAAAAAGGGCCAAAAGCAGCCGAAATCCAGATCACATACCCGCCATTTTGAGGGAAAATCGTGGCGAGCTCCGCCGTGACCAAAGCCTCCGGAATGCTCCAAATAAATGGGAACACTAAAAAACCCAACAAAGCCAGAAGCGGACCTCCGCCAGTGCTCACCGAATCCTCCACTCCAAAGGGTCCCCCAGAAACGTCGTAGAAAATCAAAGCGATCAGAGGAAGAATCGTTAGTTTTTTAGCAATTTTAGCATCGACCCTTCTCTCGTCCCCCATAGACTCAGGGGAGAAGAGGGGTTGTTCTTAATAGGCAAGAAAAAGCAGTCCGATGATGAAGCAGGAATGAGATATGAAGAAGATCTAGTGGAAATTTGAAAGAAGTGAAGCTAAATCTGGGTCGATATGAATTAGCGGAAAGATAGGAAGTAGAATATCTTCGGGTAATTAGGTGAATGTATGGGACCTGGCACAGAAAATTCAATTTGAAAATTGTTGATTGTTGGGATTTGTTTGACTTTGTCATCCGACGTGCTTCTTGGAAGACAAAAATGGAAAGGAACCCACCACGTTTCTCCATTTTCGTCGGGTAAGGAACAACTTGCTCTAAGTTTTTACATTCTTTTTCCTTTTCAGTCAATACATGTGATGCACGTTCAAATGCTATTTTATCTTACTGAATTGCATGCAAATCACACACACATATATAGCCAACCAGAAAACTCCGTCCAACCAACACATCTATGCACTTGAAAACAATAAGTTTCAAATTCAAACTAAGTATGTGAAGAATTGTTAGGATCGATAGGATAAATAATTGGTAGAATTTTTCAATAAATTTTTTATATAATTAAATCCATATAGTAAATCAAATTTAAAAAGAAATTACTCAAATTTTAGAGTTGCTTGTCGAGACTCGAAGAAAACTCTAACTTTTGAGGTTATGGGCACTACTGCTGTATGGATCCTGTTAAGCTTGTCATGAGGACCATTGATAATACTAAAGCTTATATTTTTGGTTGTTGGTCAACCCAACGTGCTTGCCCAGTTGTCTAAGTATGTTGGAGATGCAGTGTCCTTGATTGCATAACAATACTTCTCTTGAGCCTTTGCCTTTGTTGGATGCATCAATGTTTGCATGTCGCCACTACACTATTGGTGCTAGCAATCTACGCTCTTTAAGTGATTGTGACATGTGTTCCGTAATCCAACTCAACTCAATTATGTCCTAGCTCATATTTATTCTCTAACTAGACTAGTTGGTCCAAAACTTAACTTTTCTTTTTTGAGACATGTATGTTCCTATATCGTCTCTCTTTTTTCCTTTAGTTTGACTCTTAACTAAGTGAGGCCTGCGTCTAAATCTTTCGTTACTTATTGATGTTTCAGAATCCAACTACAACGAAAATTTGAAAATCTAAATTTTATAGTTTTTAAAACAAAAAGAAATAAATAAACTCAAATTTAAATATGTTAAAAGAGGAATCGTCATAAATAACACAAAAAATAAAATTATTTACAAAATATAACAAAAACTTAAATGGCATCAATAGTTTCAATATTGTACTATTTTTTAAAAAGCTAAAATAAACCCTTATGAAAATTAAAGATTCAAGTAAATATCCAACTTGAAAAAAAGGAAAACATTGTTATAAATTTGAAATTGATACACAAATTAAAAATTCAATTGAGAAAAATATCCGAAATTAAATAAATGGCTAAATAATTTCCAAGCTAGGGTTTCGTCTTAGCTCTCCTCTATAAATACTTAACTTTTCTCTCGTTTGCCTCTTCATAGGAATTTCGAAGCCTTAACGAGCTCATCAGATTTCCTTCTATCTCGCAAGCAATCCAAACATGGGGCACTCGAACGTCTGGAATTCGCACCCTAAGAACTACGGACCCGGCTCTCGAACCTGGTAACTTATTTTCTTTTGGGATGATTCCAGTTTCATTTAGCTGAGTTTTTTCTATCTGTGATACAAGATTCCATCTTTTTCTTAAAACACATGGTTATTTACTTGTATTACTGGGTTGGAAATTGGAATCTGGGTCTTATTATTCTGATGGGGTGTTTTAAACTTGAGAGAAGAATCATGTCATTGGTTTCGACTTTTGAGCTGGACACAGTTCGAAGAAGCTTTTTTTTTTTTTCATGTTTATTTGATGTATGAAAGCAATTGTAAGGGCATACGCGGTGGCTACTATCTTCTATATTGGGCGATATTTTTAAATATTGTGTGTTCGGTCCAGCCATCGGGGTTGAACCTATGCCCTCCTAGCTATCCATTTAGAATAATGTCCAAATGTTTTTCTAGTTGTGTCTACTGTTTGTTTTATTTGATTGCGCAAACGATTATAGGTTTCTTTTTATATGAGAATTTTAGTCAATTTGCCCAGGAACCCCTTTTTGTTGTGCCTATGTTTGGATAGTTTTCTTTATAAATTATTCTAGGTTGTAGTTGTAACGTTGATGAATCGTTAAGAAGTTCTCAGTAATTGCTTGTGAATCCTTATGTTGTTTGTTGTCATTGGTTGACCTAAAATGTAAGTTCAGTTTGTTGAATCTGAATATGGATGTTCAGTTGGATAATGAGATAAATTATATGATTGATTAGATGTTTGGTTTTCATGATTGAGTTTAACGAGTTTAATGAAGGTTCCACGATTAGACTGTTTTCTGTCTAAGTTATGCTGGCTTGCAGTTCTAATGTTGATGAAGTGTTAAGAAGTTCTTTGTAATTGTTTGTGGCTATTGGTTGAATTAAAAAATGCAAGTTCAGTATGTTGAACCTGAATCGGAATGTTCAGTTGGATAATGAGATAAATTGAAGGATCGATATGTTGTTGTATAAGTTTCCATGATAAGTTTAATGAAGTATTGTGTATATGGATATATTTGGTTGGTTTAATATTTATTCAGAACTATGATGTGAAGATCCTTTGCTGCTTCAATTAAAACGTTCCCTGTATTTCTTGCATTTTCTTTCAGCCGGGTTTGCGGAAATCCACATGGTTTGATCAGAAAGTATGGACTTATGTGCTGCAGACAGTGCTTCCGTAGCAACGCCAAGGAAATTGGTTTCATCAAGGTGAAAAAAATATCTGATCACTAATTATGTTGAACTATTTTCACATCAAAATTTTTTATTGTCTTCTGAGTTCTGACCCCTTGAATCTCAACCCTTCTTGCAGTACCGCTAAATGGCCAATTTTTTGTCTCCCGTTAGAGGTGTAACAGATGGATTATGTTAGCAGCATTTTCATATATATATAAGATAGAACCTTGAACTTCCATTTTATGTCCCTAGTTCTTTTTTTTTTTTACTTGAACATTGAGTTGATTGTTGAACTTTAGGCCCTTATTGTGTTTTACTAATTTTGAAGATCTAAGTTGATTTTTCTTCATTCAGTACCGTGCTCTCATTTTTTACCCCCTTTTCTTCTACTCTTTATCTTGGTAACAACTCCAAATATATAGATCAAGTTAACCATGGTGCTTACCCTTTGGCCGACAGGTCAAATGCCAATTCAAATAGAAGGTTTAAGTCATGATGGTGACTACGAACTTGGTATTTAATATTATAAAGAGTAACTATGATGGTTCAATAGATATATGGAAAAAATTATAGGTTTAGCCATACCATTATAGTATAGGTCAGGCTTACACTCAACTACGTATAGGTTTGTCTACTATTGTGGTACTTCAAAATGGTCCCATTAGACATTAATAAATGTTAAATTTGGTCTGAAATCTGGTCTGGTTTGAATTTATTAACTATGTTCTTTCTGGTGGTAGTTTGTTCATATTTATGAGGATTGTAATATTGGTCACTAGGTTGAGATTATTCTAGAGGGTCTGATATCGTCTTGTTTTGCCGACATTTTGTATTGCAGTCAGGTCTCTTCTTTTTCTCATAGCAAAAACTTGGATAAATTCCTCTTGCATTATCATCTAATTCTAGGCACAGTTGTGGGTGGGGTTCTGGTTAATCTGGTTTAGCCTTGGAACTGTTATATGTTTGGTTTGATTTGTTTATTAGTTGAAGTTCTCAATCTAGCATTTGAAATTCTATGTATATTTATAGGCAAAAAATTTAACTTACCCAATTTTGTAAGGATGATTAATTAAGTGAACTGGTTTTTTTTTGCCTTTTGGTAAGAACATGAATTGCTAATAAACAAAATTCATTACAAACGATTCAAACCAACCATGACACTAAATAAGTCTTCACCCTCCTTCAAGAAAAGAGGAAGCTAAGTTATGTACGAACATCTTTGTTCTCTAGAAACTATTTAAGAACGAAAGGTATCGAACAGAAATGAGATTTGTAATTATTTTCGAGAATTTCAGTACCCCAAAGAACCAGGTTTTATCTCAATTAGACTATCCACACATCTTTCATACCCTTGACCCTTCCATTGTTGCCAATATAATTGCAACCTTCTATGATTGCCTTCTCTATGCATTCTTTCAAAATCCAGCATATCACCTTGAAAAAGAGACTCCCGACCAGGTCGTGTCGATATTTAGTTTTCAATAACCTTCCTCGGAAGTATAGTGGAACTCATCAACAGCGAAGGCTAAAAGGAGGGCAAATTGTGATCGTTAGTGAAACAACTTTCTTTGTGCCTGATCAATTTTTGTGAAAATCTCGCAAAAATACTCTAAAGTATAATGTTAGAAACAATATAGTTTTAAATTTCCATATTTTCATGTTTAAATGGGCTTGACGTATACATAAAGGATGAATCGATATTTCCACTATAATGTATAAAATTCACGAAATACAAAAAATTAATAGGCATTGAAAAATGTAAATACACTATAAATAATAGACATATTTACTAATTTGAAAATAATAAATTGTTTATTCGATAATTTAATTTCTTTTATAATTGTTTTCAAAAAGATATTCATCGATAAATTGTCAATATTTTCATAGAATTTCAATAAAACGAAGATCGCTGACATTTTTGTCTATGATAGAAACTTTAAAACTTTGATTAGAAACTACTTTAACTAAAATACAATACAGAACTAAAGTTGATTTCACAAACACTAAGTTTCTTTTCTTTCCTTTTCTAAGATTATGCCCATACACACTAATAATAAAACACAACTATGTATCCACTATTACATTCTCATTCTCAACAAGCCAATGCTGTATTGAGGACTTAGAACATAATGACAAGTAGTTGAATTAAATGTTGGAAATAACACATTGAACAAAGTTAGGAAAGAAAAGTAGTAGTAATAATAAGAAGAAGAAGAAGAAGGCAAACTCACACCAACATCTACTCACCATTACTAATCCCAACTTTAAGATTTGTCTTCAAATTTCTAAATTTCTTTGCCAATTTCCTCTAAAAATCTCTCATTTTTTGCACTATTTTCCTCTCTTACTCCTCTTTGCTTGCATTGGAAAATGCTCATAGGCCCCACTAACAAACTTGACCAATTTTGGGTCTCAAGTAGAAATGCATAGGAGAGTTTCTTTGCATATTAATTTGTATTAAAATTTGGCACAAGATAATGGTCATAGTTGATAGGCAAAGCTTGGTCACTTTTGAATGGTTTTGCTTTTGTCCCTTTGGATTTGATTGATGAGAATTTGTGTGTGATGGTAATCTTTAGCTTCTCTAATTCTATAAATGGAAATAAAATATAGTTTTAATAACTTTTTGAAAATTAAAAAAAAAAATTAAGTTATTGAAATTACACATCCAACCAAGATGGGAAAAATAAACAAATAGTTTCATGAACTTGCAAGGCACCCCATTATTTGACAAAATATTTAGCAGCCACATTAGAGTTACATTGACTTCTCCAAACCTTTCCTTTTAGAACAACTCCCCTAAATATCTCCTATCTTTAATTCTAAGAAAGTGTGCAAAATGTGTACCTATTGGTCTATATATATATACTTTATGTATACAAATAGACATCTAAGAAAAGGATATTGATTAAGGACATACATCCCTAAAAGGAGAGGGTATGCTTTTCTTACCAAACCCCCTGGAAAAAAACCTCACGCTAGGACTCTAACTTAGTTTTGTTTGATAGAATTAAAACCGAAGGGCTTATTTTGAGAGAGATTGATTTTATAAGTTATTGAGAAACACCGTTACTTCTTCAGTGGAAAGGTCCCAAAGTAAGGTTAGGTTAAAGTACAGAAAATAATACTCTTCATACGTTCATAAGTGTTTCAAACCTATCTTTAATTAGAGTATAAGTTTGTTACATGTTTGAATAATGAGTGAGACTTGAAAGAATGTAGAATTGATATCGTGTTCTTCTAAATCACGGAGACATTCATTTCAAGTCTCGATTATCATTCAAAATCGATTGCTTTCATTTACTTTCATGTAATTAATTTAGAGATATTATTATTGCAAAAATGTTATATATATATATATGATAATAAAAATATATATGTGTTTTGTGGGGTTGAAGAGGAAAATGGAAGCAATGTAGGAAAGGTACATAATAGAGACAAAGTAATTTAATTTATTTGAGTATTTAGGGTTATAATCACTTCTAAAACAAACCCCAATGTCCTCTAACATTGTTAACAAACAAACCCATCACTCTTAGTGGGTGTAATATATTACTTTTGAACCAATTTTTATTTTATTGAGTATGTCTTAAGTCACATGGGGGAAGATATGACAAATTCTTTTTTTCTCAAACTTCTCTTTCTCCCTCACACATTAGGGTTTCTACACACTTTTCTTCCATCTCTTTTCACTTTTCATCCCTTCAATCAAATCTCAACCATTATTTTTCAATTGAGTGAATTTCGATTTCGGAATTCAAGTTTTGATATGGATTGAGATGATGTTAATTTCAAAGTACCACGCACATGTATTGTAATTTTTTTCAACTATGAGATCAATGATTGATTAGTTTGAAGGATAGGTTTTCCGTGTATAGTGAATTTGAGTTTATTCGGATTTATATGTTAAAAAATTAAAAACCTTGGCTTTCAAGTAAAAAACTTGAACAATAAAATATATTTACGTATGTGTTTGTATATAGGTGAATTTTCATAAATATAACAAACTATTAAAATATTTATAGCATGGGTAAGAAAACCTATAAAGTTAATCATTTTTTAAATATTTCAGATTTGCCCTTTCATCTTTCTTTTTCTCTCTGCGATTTTTATCGTCCTTCTTCCTTTACTCTTCTCGTGCATCGTATTTTTTCTTTTTCTCTTTTTTTACATCGTTTAGATTTGGGTAACCAAACTTGATGTTTTTCTTTCTTCTTTTCCTCCTCTTTTTTATGATGTTTAGATTAAGGTAATCAAATCTAGAAGATCGTGTATAAAAAATCTTTTAAAAAATTCGTTTAGCCAAATCTATATGATCGTGTACCAAAATTTGAAAAAAAATCGTTTAGATTTGGTTATTAAGTGATAAAATATAGACAAATTTAAACGATTGTGTACCAAATATATTACGGCCTTGTTGACATGACATTTTTTATATTTTTCATTGTGGGCCTGTAGACTTTTTCAATTTTTAGAATTATTCTATGCAATGTAAATATTTTACCGTTTTATTATATTTTTTAAAAGACCGCTTGTATATATATGTGTTATTCTCATGTGCTTTGTTTTTAAATTTACTATTCGTATTTTAAAAATGTGTTTGAACAAAGTATATAAATGAATGTGTTTTGTGTATATATATTATAAAAAACTTTAGTTTGATATTAATTTAATTTGCATCTACCTATCTTTGAAAACGATATATGTAATATATATATGTGTATATATATAGCTTTCAAAAATATTGTTTAGCTTTCAAAAATATTGTTTTTCTTTGAAATTGACAAAGAAGAGAAAATTAAAATGGTGTAAATTAGAAGGAGATGTCAAATAATTTCTATGTTTTAGTTGATAATTTTGTGGATAGAAGTAGTCCCATAATAAAAATTGGAACAAATGACACATGTTTTCTTTTTATAAATGAAAATGGGTTTTTCAAAAATAGAAAAAAAAAAAACTCTTTACGTCGTGAGAAAAAACCACTAAAAAACAAAATTCATTACATTTGATTTTTTTCCATGAAGTGTAAATATCTTGTCGATTTTTCTACTTTTGACAATTTTCCTAAACAAAACTCCGCATAGCTATAAAAACACAAGGGGTTTATCATTTTTTTTAAAAAAATATGATAACTCAACTCGGTATAAAACTTATATTATTCACCAGCAAAATAACTAGATATTCGATTACTCCACCTCATGCACATTGTCTATATATATAGAGAGAGTTTAAAAATAAATTATTTTCAAATATAGGAAACCTATAAAATAATTTAAAAAGTTCTTTTTTATCTTTTTACTATATTTATAAAAGAAATTGGTCATTTTACTATATATATATATATATAAAACAATGGTAATTATAATGGATAGCAATTTTTAAAATAATTATTAAGTATGTAGCAATATTTTTAAAAAATTGCAAATATAGCAAAGTCTATCGATAATAGAGTTCTATCATTGATAGACTCTTAAGATTTATCAGTGATTGACCAACATTTGTTACATGGTTTATCTGTGATAGACTCCTATTGTTGATAGATTTTGTTATATTTGCAGCTATCACTAAAAACAACTGTCGAAAATATCAACTAAGTTACACGAGAAAAACATTCTAACAATAAACAAAAAAAAACAATACACACACATATATCCTTGTTTTATTCTCAAATTTCAAAAAAATTAGGAGATTAAAAACATCAAAATAAATTAATAAACAAATGCACATATGCTTCTAAAGTTAAAAAACAAAAAATATATAAAATTAATAGTATTTGAAAGTTAGAGAGATCTGTCGATCCCTACAAAAATAAGTACTTAACTCAACTGATATTTGTTTGGAATGTACGTAAGGACAATAAATTTCAAATTCAAATCCAATAGAAATATTATCGATAAATATTCTAAAGTAACCTTAGTCGATATGAGAGTGGAGACAAGGGAGAGGAATGAAATGGACGTGGCATCTCTCATTAGCTAGAAAAAGGGGAAAATCACAACACATTTCTTAATCTACTTTTTCAATTAAAAAACTTTGCTTAAACTCCCTTTATTCTTCTCTCTTTAGATCTAATGTTTTTTTCTTTCTTTCTTTCTTTCTTCCTATACTCTTTTTCTAGAATCAATTAATGTGGTAATTTTAAATTTGTGACATTTATGTATATGTGTATATATATATATAATAATAATAATCATGATGATGATCATTATAATTAGTGCTAAATATATCTCATCATCTCATTAATTTTCCAACTCAAATCATTCATGATCATGAGGAGAAGGGAAACACAATGTGAGTGGGTGCATATTTCATTATCTTACCAAATTTTATACCCCTTTAATTATTTTGGATTTTATCAAAAATGTTGTGTTTCTTTTCTAAAAAAACAAAAATTAGGGTTTGTAGGATTAAAATATTGGTTTTTGACTTTAAAATATGAGTTTTTTTTTTCTAATTTGAAATTTATTTTTACAAAAAAAAATATTGAAATGCACTTAGCTCAGCGGTCGTTAACATAACTTTTTTACCACTAAAAAACTCTAAAATGCATTATTAATTTTTATAAAAAAAAAAAATAATAGTAACGATTCAAATTCTATTATCGATAAGTCATATATATGAAATTTTACTATATTTTGTTATATTTGAAAATGAATCTTTTTACCGTGATTAAAGTGTTTAAAAAGTAACGAAGAATAAAAACCCTAATCAATAAATTAACCTATAAAACCAAATTGTGTAGGCATAGTTAGAGTTATAAATTTAAGTTGGTTGTGATAAATTATAATTAATTTGAATAAATTGCATTTCTACATGTTTGGTTGGGTTTGCTAAAGTCACATTTTTGGTTTAATAGGGTGATGTATACTAAAGTATCAAACCATATTGTGTCATTTTTTTTTTTTTTTGCTCTACTAAAATGACACTCTACTTGTTAGGTCTAAGGTGTAGTATTAATTAATTAGTATATATATATTTTCTAAGTTCTAACACATCATATCACACACACACACACACACATAGATATATCAATAATCTTGAATTGCTTTTTGTTTTTTTACATCATAATGGTAAATTAATATAATTTATTGTATAATTTTTTACCTTAAATCTATTTTCTATTAAGAAACTATATAAAACAACCATTTGCTTCCTATGCTTTTTCATAATCTTGTAAGTACAATATTAACATATATATATATATATATATATATACACGTTCAATTTTAATCATTATACTTTCAAATGTTCGATTTGAGTCTCTAGATTTTCAATAAATCTTAAATTTAATCTTAATTGGCTGTATATTTTTTCATTACTTTTTATATTTCATTAGCACATTTTCTAAAACATTTTAAAATATATTTACACGTTGTACAAAATTATTATGATTATTTAATCAATTTTAATAAAAATTAACTTCGAGTGGTCAAATTTAAGGTCTACTGAATGTAAAATTACTAAAATAGAATATTTAAAAGTAAAATAATTACAATTCGAACAAATTTCAAATTACAAGAATCAAAATGATATTTTACCGTAAATTTATTAGATGACAATAAAAAAGATGTCGATATATAAATATTGTATGTGTAGATCATTTCATGTAAATCGATAGAGTTAGTCTAAAGCGAGCGTAGTTCAACTGACATATAGATACGTTTGTAACAAGAAGATCAAGTTCTCGATTTGAATTCTCCACTTTTATTATACTTACAAAAAAAAGTTGATGGAGCTATATAAAACTTTTCCTACGAAGACAAAGTTTGCTATCTAAATTTTATATATAATATTCCCAATTTAAAATTTAGCGAATGAATCTTAAACAATCGTAAAATCTCGACCTTCTTATACATTGTTCCTTCTCTTCGCATATTACATTTTCTTAAAAAAAAAATATTATTTTTGTTTACTAAATTTCAATAAAAATCAACTTCCACGAACTAAATTTAAAATATTGAAAATAAAAAGATCGAATTATGTATTTAAATAAAAAATTTCAAATTTTCAAATTAAAATAGTTATATTTTAACCTTTGATAATTTTTAGAATAAAAAGAATAATTCTTCGATTATTTTTCCATACACCAATTATTATAAAATTAAAAAAAAAAATCTAATTTTCAACTTTACAAAAAAAAAAAAAAAAACACATTAATTACTATACTAACCTAAACTCAAATGATCATATTATAAATTAAAAAATAGTTTTGTTTGGGTCAAAATCTATTAAAAAAAAATTAATTTCTTTTTTTGTTAAATATAAAATTTGAAATCCCAAACACCAAAGTACCATATGAAGGACAATGTGTTAAACTTCTATTTCCAATATTATAATATTTTGGATATAGTAATTTTTCTTTCTCTTTTTCTTTTTTTAATAGACCTTTATTATAAAAAAAAATATTAAAAAAATTTGGACTTTACAACGATAACCATCACATTCTTTTTTAAAGATATGAAACTACAAAACTTTACCATATAAAATAAAAACCTTATAATATAAAAAGCTTACACAGCTAAAAAACAAACCATCACATGTACCCATTCCATAAAAAAGAAAATTTTAATTAATTAATTAATTAATTAATAACCAAACCAAAATAAAATAAAATATGTAATAAAATATTTACTCCTAAGTCCCTAATTATTAGGTACTTGAAAACTTTATTATATTTTACTTTTACATTTATAAAATTTTATAAAATTTCTAATTTTTCTTCTTTTGTTATCCTTTTTAGTTTTAAAATAATATATATGTTAATGTATTTTTCTAAACTTTTAATTTGCATTTTATAGTAAATGTAATATTTTTTGTGAGTCTTTAAATTTGTGTGTTAATAATTTGGTGGCGTATTTGATGTTTTTCTAAAGTTATGAACTTTGTTGTCTAACAAATTCATATAATTTGAAAAAAAGAAAAAAAAAAGTGAAATATGTCCAAATTTATTGCATAAAATTTGAAATATATATTTATGGAATGCATAAAAAATATGACATAGAAAACGGAAACGAAAGAAAATAAACTTATTAAAGTTCGGTAACTATTTCATTTTTTGTTTGTAGTTTTTTAAAAAAATTTAAACCTAACTTCTCTCAATTTCGTATCACAATTTGCATATTTTTTAATTAAATTCATAGCTAACATTATTATTGTTTTTTTTAAATGTATATTTTTAAATATAACTAAACGAATGAAATTATTTATAAAATTTATTATATTTTACAATTCTTTTATTGGTCGAAATCTATTTTTGAAATTTTTAAAAGTTAACTTAATTTTTAAAATCATAGTAACAAAGAAAAGTGAATTAATTTAATAAAAAAAATATTGAAGAAACTAAACAAACCCTACAAAATGCTACAAAAACTAAATTGAAAATTTCAAAAACACCTATAATACACAAAAATCAATAGCATTGATATTTGTGACCTATACAACTTTACAAATTTTAAAATTAAAGAACAACAAGAACATGTATATTAAAAACAAGTTATTTTAATTTTTAAAAATTCTTATAAATATAGCAAAATACTCTAATCTATTATTTATCATTATATAAATAAATATAAATCGTAATCTATCCTCCAAACATAAACTTTTAGATAATTATATTGGATAATAACTTTAGAAATAATAATTAAAAACTTTACCATATATAACAAAATTTTAGATTCTATCCATACAAACAAGAAAAAACTTTTATCACGGATATAATTCTAAATTTTGTTATATTTTGTTAAATTACAAAAATAGTAAATTTAAAAGCGAATCATTATAGATTTTTTTTATCGTATTTTTTCGCAGTATTAATGAGTAGGACTTTAAGTTGGATTTCCCTTTCATAAAATTAAAATTAACAATAATAATAAAAAAGAAAAAAACATAACGTCTCTCCAAAGACTCCCATAAACCCGAAAAGAAGTGGGAGTAGAGATAGATATAGTGTGTGTGTGTGTGTAGTGTATATACATATTGATATACCAAATACATTTTCCTTTCTCTTTCTCTTTCTCTTTCTCTTTCTCTTTCTCTCTCTCCTCTGCTTCTTCTTCTTTTTTTCTCTCTGTGAAGTGTTGTATTTTGCTAAGCTCTCAAATCTTGCCTGTCACCTACTATTTCTCTCTCTCTTTCTTTACTCCCAGAAGAAACTGTAGCGAGAGAGAGAGAGAGAGAGAGTTTTGAGAGGAGAGGAGAAGGGTCCATTCCCATGAGCAGTGATATCATAGCTTTAACGGAAAATGTTGAATCCACCCACTTTTCTTCTCATTCTCTCTGGAATTTCTTGAATCTTTTTTCTTCTCTCCAAATGGGGAATTTCCTTTTCAAGATCCTGGGTTTTCAGTATTCAACTCTGAATTAACCATTTACATTAAAAGCTTTGTTGTTGCATCAATGGTGGCTGCCATTTCAGGACCAGCAGCTTCAATCCCCAAAACTTCAACAACCCAACAACAACAACAACAACGAAATGACCACCAACAACAGCAAGATCACCTTAGAAACCAAGCACGACCTCCCTTATTACCTTCCGAGAGAGATAATGGGGTTCTTCAACGAAAACCTAGAGGTAGGCAAGTTCCTTCCAGGTACATGTCTCCTTCGCCTTCAACTTCTACTTCTACTTCTTCAACTACTTCATCCTCCGCTTCTTCTCGGCGATTTCCCTCTCCATTGCTCTCTAGGTCCACTAATTTGACCCCTGCTTCAACCCCATTGCCTTCTTCTGGCCCTAAACGGTCTCAATCGGTCGACCGGAGACGACCCACTACGCCTCGGTCGATTACGCCGGTTCTTGATTCCAGACATGGCAATGCCACTGACAGTTCGGCGGCTGCGAAGCTTTTGGTTACTTCTACTAGGAGTTTGTCGGTTTCGTTTCAAGGGGAGGCGTTTTCTCTTCCGATTAGTAAGACTAAGGCTACTGCGACGCCCAGTTTGAGTAATGCGAGAAAGGGTTCGACGCCGGAACGGCGTCGAGCGACCCCACTTAGGGATAAGAGCGATGGGTCAGGAGTTCAGGTGGAGAATTCGAAGCTTCTTGATCAACATCGTTGGCCGGCGAGGAACCGGCATGCGAATTTGGAAGGAAACCCATTATCGAGGAGTTTTGATTGCGGGGGTGAGCAGAAGAAAGTGAATGGAATTGGATCTGGGATGGTGGTTCGGGCATTACAGCAAACAATATCAGATGACAGTAGAAGAGCTTCTTTTGACGGTAGATTGAGCTTGGATTTAAACAGTTCCGAGTTGATGAAGGCAGTTCGGCAAAACCCAGATGCCGATTCAGTGAATGAGTCTTCCGTGCCCTCTGATCTCACTACTTCTGATACGGATAGTGTTTCCTCCGGCAGTACTTCAGGAGTTCAAGATTGTGGTTCGGTAGCCAAAGGGCGAAATGGGCCCCGAGGGATTGTTGTATCTGCGAGGTTTTGGCAAGAAACAAACAGCCGGCTCCGGCGCCTGCATGATCCTGGTTCTCCTTTATCGACTAGTCCTGGAGCAAGAGTTGGAGCCCCATCAAAGTTCAGTCAGTCAAAGCGATTCTCTAATGATGGTCCACTTTCATCTCCACGTACAATGGCTTCCCCTATTCGAGGTGGCACAAGGCCTCCGTCCCCAAGTAAGCTTTGGACTTCTTCAGTATCATCACCATCAAGGGGGATTTCCAGTCCTTCCAGGACGAGAAATGGTGTCGGTGGTTCCTTGGTTAGTAACTCTATTAGTACGCCCTCCATTCTCAGTTTCTCTGTTGATATCCGAAGGGGAAAGATGGGGGAAGATCGCATTGTTGATGCACACGTATTGAGGCTTCATCACAACCGTTACTTGCAATGGCGGTTTGTGAATGCAAGGGCAGATGCTACGTTTATGTTGCAGAGACTAAACGCAGAGGTACTACTTGTGTGCATAATCGCTTACCCTTTTGATTATTTCTATGGTTTAACCTAATTCCCTTATTATTGTGGCGGTTTCAATGTCTACTACTTTAGCTTACATTTTGGTGTTGATGCTCACTGTCTTTCTTAGATTTTTACATCCAAAAGTTGGACTATAATCATATCTGATGTTTCTGGTCATGTCCACTACCTTAAATCAATTCTCTCTTCTAGATTTCACATCTTAAATTGCTTGTTCAACTGCTGCTGAATCTTTTACGGGGAACTTCATATTTGGCTAGTGATAGATGGACGGAGGGGATGCTCATTAGGTTGTTTTCTCGCTATGCTATTGTCTTTAGGTGGTTTAGGTATTGTTAACTTGGTATACTTGGATATTTTCCCTCTCATAGGGATACTTATTAGCTTATATGATGACTTCAAGAAGCTATGTTCTCTCATTTTTTCTCAATGAAAGCAGTTGTTTGTATTTTTTTAAAAAGGAAAAAGCTACGGTCAGTTAAAATGGGCTACTTATTAGCTTAACTACTACCTTATCTATAAGTTCCTCGTGAATTTGCTTTCTGAAAATACTGAAATCCAAGCTTCCTTTAACTATCTTTACCTTCTAGTCTGCTTTTCTTTGGAAGCGACAAACTATTGATTCCAGGTGGTAGATGACTGCAATTAAGGGCATTTGTTAGGTTTTGAGTTCAAATGATAACTTAGTGAAGGCTTACAAGTTGACAAAATTGATGGGTCCTTTTTTTTTCTTTTCTTTGTATAAGCAACAATGTTGATAGGTCTTTCCTAAACATTTTTCTACATGCTAGGTGGTTGCCAGTTGGTGGTAATTGAAGTTAGTGAGTCTATGGGCGTACTCAAGTGTTAATTACTTGGTTATTCATAATGGCGGAGGGAGGAATATTCATTGCTTTGAAGCTATCTCATTCTTTGGTTATTTTTATCATTTTTTATAGATTGTCCAAGGATGCTTTCGAAGGGGTTCTAAGGTTTTGGAGGCTTTTTTGGTTGGTGGAGGCTCATAGTAGTGGTTTTCAAATTGTTGCAATCACTTTTCCACGTTCAAAATTACTTTGAGATATGCTTTTAATCACAAAGAATATCATAGTTGATTTTAAAAGTACAAAATCAGACGTTAAATTAATTTTGAATTATTAAAGACACGTTTTAAGTGTTTTTGTACATGAAAATAATGTTTTAAATTCTTTTGACAATATACATGCATACACTTATGTATTCTTTGTGTGCTCTAAATGGTTATTAGTCTTCAAGATTAATTTTACTGTTTACTGTTGCGGGTACCAATAGCTTGGAGGAAAAGGTGTCTTTGTTTGCTGGTTGATTAGGCCACTAGATTTGTCATTGGTCTATAAACTATCTTTGGCCAAGAGGAACGTTATATATTTTTGGGGACTTGGAGATCTTGAGTGGAGGTTTGGCTTTGGCTAGGTTTAACTCTTCTACATGGGTACCAACTTTTAATCTTTTAACTTTTAAGGACTTTGTAATTATCCAATAGATTTTGTTTTTGTGGGTTGGACTTCCTTCTACATAGCTAACTTATTTTATTTTATTTTTAAATGTCCATTGCTAATAAAATTTTGGTTTCAGTTAAAGTAAAAAAAAACTTGGGAAACAGATATTTTAAACACAAATAATTTCGTTCATAGTGTAATTCGAAATACTTGCTGCTTTATAGTGTGATTGGAATATTAAGTGCATTAGTTTTATTATCCATTTGTTTCTGCGCCAGAGGAATGTTTGGAATGCATGGGTCACTATTTCAGAACTACGGCATACTGTCACACTTAAAAGAATCAAGTTATTATTACTACGGCAAAAACTGAAGCTGACATCCGTCCTCAAGGGGCAAGTAAGATTCAGAACCCTGTTCTTTTTCTCCCAAAGAATGTCGTTTGATTGATGTTTTTAGCTCCTTAAACGCCATCAAACTTGTATGTAGCACATAGAAAAAGAAATGCTATAAACTCGAGAAAGTATATTTTCTTCCTTCGCTTGTAGAAAAAACAATTGCATTTTTTTTCAAAATGACACTTGAAGCAGTTGCATCGTTATGTTGGTTTCTCATTACACAACTTTTAAATCTATTTTGATATATTAAAGGATTCTCTTTTTTCCTTACAAGAACTCTCACCAGCTATATGTTTTCTGTGGGAGTTTGTTTTCAGTATTTTCTTGGAAAAGATTTTTACTGTTCTTTTTTAAGAAGTGATATTCCTCCATTCGCGATCTTTGAAAAATCACATTAATTGAAAGGTTCATAAACTTTCAGATTTTATAAACAGTGGCTTCACATTACTGACCTGTATCTAACCCAATACATAGAAATTTTTTATAGGGAAAAGAAAATTTAATTGACTATGGAACCTTGGAAGGATAAGAGAACTGATGGAAATGTTCTTATGTTGAATAAGGCAAAGACAAGAACTGGTTCACACATTTCGTGTGTCCAGCATTATTACACTTAGGACCCACATGATGTTTCATTAGGTCTTTTAATGCGATAAGGAACTCTCCTTCAATAGTTTTTTTTACTGCTATTGTTTTTTTCTTTTTGTTGAGATAAAAATGGAAGAATGCATGGGCATACAAGTAACCAGCCTGTGAGCCCAATTATGAGAAGGGACTCCGACTATACAAAATAGAACCTATGGGGGATTGTTACAAAAGGTGTTTGAAATTGAAGCTTAGAGGGAAACATGAAATTTGACAAGACCACATCTCACTGGGATTCTCTTTCAACCCCTTAAATGCATGATTATTCTGCTTTCCCCAAATATCCCACAAAATAGTGCAAACCCCAATGAGTAATAAAAACTGACCCTTAAGGGCGAGGAGGAATTTTTCAATCATATCACCGGACTCCCTGTTCCATGCTAGCAGAAAACCTAAAGTTTGAAAGAACTCGCACCACACAACTCTCATGAATCACATCTCTAGAGAATGTGATCTAGGTTTTCATTCGCATTCCAATAGAGATTGTAGCGCAATGGGCCAACTAACGAGGGCATCTTCTTCCCAATGGATCCAAAATATTAACTCTTTCCTGTAAGACATGCCAAGGGAAATGCTAGGATTTTCAACGACAAAGTCAAATCCACTGAAGAAGTCCTCCAATCTGTTGTTTTCAATGCATTCTTTTGGTGTAAATCTTTTAACGGCTCTATGAAGCCATAGTTTATCTTATTTTGTCAACAATTGGAAATATCTTTGGATATTTTGGGATTCTTTTGTATTCTTTGGATATTTTCATTCTATCAATGAAATAGTTTCTTATCCGAAAAAAAATGCCAAGAGAAGAACTTGACTTCCCTAGGATCTCAGTCCTCTAAAGCATGGAGAAAACTGACTCACTTGTGGGAGAATGATCAATAAACCTAGGAAAGAAAGGGTTACATGAGAATCCCTCCAAAGGATCAAGACTCCACACTCAAAACCCTTTCTTCTGTTTAAAAACAACAGCCTTGAGCGAGGATAATAGCAAGGCCACATCCATTGGTTCCCTATCGCACAAAGGGCAACCAAACCCAAATGAAAAGGAGATGGAACTTCTTGACCAAACTAAAAAGTCCAACACAACGCGAATTTTAAAAGACGTGAGGTAGAAAAGATTTGAAAACATTGAGTAGAGGGGTTTATCCCTCATCCACTGATCTTCTCTAAAGTATGTATCATCCCTTCTCTCACCACAATGAACCAAAGGAGAGAAAGAAGGGATCTTCTTTAGAAATACCCTTCCAAGTGGCTATAGCCCCTTGCGATAACCAATCAAAAGCTAACAATAATTCTATGGAAAAGGGAGTATACTCTAGGGGAAACTGCCAAAACCATTTGGCTGAACATCAGGTTAAGCATTTCTTACTATCAACGGAAGTGTTTCTTATATATATATATTAAACCACTAATGCACCCAAAAGCTTAAGCTAATGGTTGAAGGCAAATTTAATTATATATCACTAACACCCCCCTCACTTGTGGGCTTGAAATATTTGAAAAGCCCAACAAGTGGAAATTAATTTTAATTGGGGAGGAAACGACAATGCAGGGGCACAGGACCTCCCTGGACCACCTACTCTAATACCATATTAAACCACCAATTCACCCAACCCAAAAAACTTAAGCTGGTGGTTAAAGACAAATTTAATTATACATCACTAACAATATATATATTCATTTTGAAGAGCATCAAACCTGTCGTGGATTAGAAACTAATTTGCTGAATAAATGAAATACAAATTGAAGGGGAAGAAAGTGTGAACCAAGGTTAAGAAAGTTAATGAGAAAAAAAAACTTCCCATCAGGGCAAAGAGAAGAAAACCCATAGTTACCAAAAAGGTTGAGCAATCTGCACCGGAAAAAAGCTGACAAAGCAATATGCTCCTACAAGATGTGCTGCCCCAGCCAAATGCCTTCCAGTGATTTGAAGGAAGCAAAAGCTATCCACCAATTCTCCTTAGGGTGCCCCTATTTTTCTCCATTGTGCATTTTTCTCCATTGAAAAAGCTCAAAGCCATTTGACCAAGAGAATGATTTTCAACTGAATTTTATCTCCACCTAGACCCCCCAATTCTATCAAATGCTGGAGCCATTCTTTGTCCATGCTGTCAACAGACCATCAATTTCAGAGGTGGGTGGGTTTTTATTAATTAATTTATTTTTAATTACCATAGACCGTCTTTTATTGAGGGAAGAAAAATAATAAATGAAAGAATATAAGGGCATACATTTCATGGGATTGGAGTCCCTTGTAGTTTGATGGCTCTTTTCTGTTGGGTTGCTTTAGGGGAGGCTAGGTAAAGAACTTTTCAGTTGTTACCAATGCCCTACTGTGAAGGAGGTGTGGAAATTAACATTAAGTTTTTGGGACCTAAAGCTTGGCAGAAATTTGAAGGACGATGAGGCCTCTGAATGGGCTGATCATAATTCATATACATCCTCCCACCAGTCGTTCTAAAGGGAAAACTCCTGTAATTCAATCATGGATGACCATGGTCCATGACTATGTTCCCAAGGTTCAACTCCTTTGTTCACCACCGAGCACCTTGAGAACACCAACATGGCTGATTTCTCTGATTTTAGGTTGTTTCTCTGGTTCTTTTGGAGGAATGAAGTCTTCTGATGTTTCTTATTAAAATAATTACGTGATTGAAAATTAGACAGTAATCTTGTGAATTACAAAGAAAAGAGCAGAAATCCAAACTGAACCGAAAAGGCCAAAAGGGAAACAGAACTAACATAAAAAGCAAAGAGCAGGAAACTACACTGAACTCCAGAACTAAAAACAGTAACCTTGAAGAACTTGAACCAAACTCCTAAGCCCTAAACCTTCCTCAATTTAACGCACCTCCAATTTAGTCAAGGGTGGAAGTGGAACCGAGTTATGGTTTCAGTCCAAGTTTTATCCAACCTCCAACAAGGATGTCTCCAATCAACCTTATCAAAAGCCTCATGAATTTTGATGATCACTCCTTATTAATTTTTTCCCCTTTCCATTCACCAACGAGATCATTAACAATGGGATAAGAGTCAACAGTTTGTCTCTCCATGAACAAAGCTTATCGAAGTTTTGCGACCTGTGTATGTAAGGACCTTCTATAGGTAATTGAATCTTCAAGATTTTGTTTCTTCCTCTCAAGCATCTAGTAACTACCTCTATGCTTTATGGTTTTACAGCACCACTTAAAACCTTGGCAATCTTCAGGAAAGAAGTATTCCAAGCAAATGTCATTCCAAAAAAGGTCGTCTCTAATAGAAACCAAATAACTGTTAGTCTAGAATATATTGAAAAATTAAGGATGGAAGTACTACAATAATTCCCAAGTAGTTTGAGTTACTTGCACACTCCTACTAAACAATTGTCTCCTTCATCCTTTCCCACTCATTATTTATAAATTACATAACAAATCCTCCTAACGTGCTCCTCAACTAGTTCCAACACAAACACAAACACAAGGGGTTAGTAGATGCATCTAGACATTTCAAGTACGTTGACACTCTCATAGTATCCTTATTATATCTAAAAATAACCTATAAAAATAATAAACAAAGTAATCCTCAAAATAGTTTAGACCGGTAGCACCAAGAAGAAGAAGCATTCATCCAGGCAAAAGACTTATCATGGAAGAATCTTTGATTTCTTTCCAACCAAACTTCAGCTAGCAAAGCTTTAATCACATTAGCCCAAATCATTTTGGGGCTAGCCGTCAACTTCGGGCCTAGGATAATTCCCATAACAATATCTCAGAAATTACTGCCAAACACCCAAGCAATATTAAAGATAGAAAACAACCTTCACCAACTTACTTTGATATAACTACAAAAATCAAAGAATGTGCAATAATTCTTCATTTTTGCCCAAACAAAGAGGACACTTGGTGGGAGATAATGCTAAGGAAGTTTTCTTTGCATAACCGAGGAACAAGTCAAGTATCCAAAAATCATTACAAGGATATTGACTGGCTCTTAGACTTCCATAAAGCTTTGTAAAGCAAAGGACCACCCAAATTAATCATTAGTATTCATTTTTTTACATGTACCTTTTCTTTCCAAATTAGGGATGGTAAAAGATGTCCACAGGGTTGAATTCTTGCAAGGCCCTCCCCTGATCGAGTGGTTAATCTTGGTTCTGTCCCAGCTCAAGGTTTATTTCTTTACTGTAATTAAATTATTAGCAAAAGAATACCTTTCCTGATGAGACCATCAGTCTATATACTCAAACTCTAGAATATCGTGCTCATACGTCATGACTAACCACCTGGCCCCTTAACTCTGAATAGACCAACTCCAATGCTCAACTCACACCATTTTTGCCACATACTACAATGTATATTAACTTCTGGAGGGTCTATCAACATTGTAGTCTCTCTGCTCTTCAACACCACGTCTTTTACCATAATGGATTAAATATAATAGCATAATATTGTTTGGCAGTGGCATTCTTCATTAAAGTTCTTTGAATAATGTCATACTGACAAAATGGCCTTGATTTCTTCTATTTTGGTGGTAACTTTGTGCCCTTGTGAATGATTGATTTTATGTTTATTTTATTCTCCAAATTCTAACGTAGGCCATTCTATCTTAATTGATGTGATTGTAGATAAGTTATTTGGAAGAATGGGCTCTTTTAGACAGAGATCACTCGAGCTCCATGCTTGGAGCAACTGAGGCTTTGAAGGCCAGTACTCTCCGGCTCCCAGTTGTTGGGAAAGCAATAGTATGTACCCTGCACCAATTTCTATTTCCATCAAAAAGCGGTTACCAATCAAGCTTCTCATGTGAAGAAAATAAATAATTTTTATTTAATCAGGCTGATATTCAGAACCTGAAAGATGCTGTGGGTTCAGCTGTTGATGTTATGCAGGCAATGGCATCTTCAATATGCTCTCTCTCATCTAAGGTGCTGCTTTACCTAGAACTTTTACCTGTCTGAGAAAGTTTTATCATTTTTCTGCATTAGACAGAAACAAAACAATGTACTTCTATAGATTCAATTTAGGGCTTTTCCTGTTTTCCTGTTGAGGAATTTTGGCATGCTGGTTTGACATCACGTGGTGTTCTTCCTGGAACTAATTTTTATTTTTGAGCACTTTTAGTTTGTGCTCATTCAGATTTCCCCATTCAAATCCTTAAATTGAGGAAAAAAGAAACTGCCACGTATTCTTGTGAACCTTTTATTGGCAAAGGACTAAAATCAATTGCTATGAGGTGTTCTATCCTTATGGTAGTTTTAGGGGGATCTAAGTTATAATCTGGGACTATAAACAAGGAGGATAGATATTGATTGATGAAGAACTTTGCCCCTTTTCTGTAGTTTTCCTCTTGAGAGTTAAAAGATAATAGGATCTTTGACTTGCATTCCTTTGGCATAGCTTATATCTTAGACATGGTTGTGTCGTTCACAGGTAGAAGAAACAAACTCTGTGGTGGCTGAACTGGTTAAGGTGACGGCAAAGGAACGTATTTTACTTCAACAATGTGAAGATTTTTTGTCCACTTTAGCAGCCATGCAGGTAAGTTATAGTCATCTAGTTTTGATAATCGTAAAGTGAACAGTCTGCACATTGCGTTTCATCTTATTTTACCATTTGATTGTTATGATTAGGTTAAAGATTGTAGCTTGCGAACGCACATATTGCAACTCAATCGATTTCCAACGAGACAACAACCTAACAAATACATGTAGAACTGATATGATCCTGATGATATGATGACTCACTCCTCACCCGTTATTCTACTAACATTACACGGACCCCCTTTTCGTTTTTTCGACCCGATGGAGGCAGAGACTGAAGTAACAAGAAACCGATTGGTGATTTTTAGGATCCGGGTTTTGAAACCTTCTTGGTGGCTCTTATATTTCTTCTCTATGTTAAATGTATCTCTTTGTATCTGGAAAAAAAAAAAAAAAAAAGAAGAGAAAAAAAAAGGAAAGAAAGAAAGAAAGATTGTTGGGAATGGCTTTCCATCCCTTTGATTAGTTTGTGTAAAAGTGCTGCAATTCTCTATCTCTTTAGCCCACAAGTAAATGCCAATGTTGAATGTGTATATATGTAATGTTCTCATCATTGATGATTCTTGTAGTTTGTGAATTCTTGTGACTCATTGGTGAAATAGTCTCCTTTTTCCTTTCCACTGTTGCCTCAGAAATTACTGCCCAAAACTTTAACCAACAGTAAAATCCAAACAATATATCTTTACAATCTTCACTTCTCTGAAGTTTTTATTACCACCACAGCCAAAACATTTACCATCAATCAAAGGTTCGAGCAAATATTAGAAAGATTGGTTTGAACTTTGAAGACTGATATTTGTCAACTTTTATTATATCATTACTTTCAGAATGTCTCATTTAACATTTGTAGTATTGGTACAAAATGAGTTTAAAGGTCATAATAAAATTTGGGCACTTTTTATCAATATAATATAATATAATTATGTTTACTTTTAAAAGCTTCAATTTAGTTTTGATTAGTTCTTTTCAACTCCAAGAAATGGTATAATTTACTTAAAAGTGTGTTTGGTCACTCTGTTGGCCTAACAGTAGGATGATGATTGATGGGAGGATGGTTTGTTGACTAATTTATGTCAACTTATCCTTTTCAAAAAGGTCTATCAATTAACAAATGCAATAGAAGAGCTATGCAAACTAAAAAAAAATTGAAGAGATGCATTGTTGCCAATATTTAGTTAACTATTTACATATCAGATGTAAATTGCACCTTGAGTTATAATGGTATATGTAAATCATATATTTTAGAAAGAATTTTAGAAAGAATTTTAGAAAGCTTATACAAGTTATGAATACAAAACATATTTGTACTAAGCCAACAAGGATCATGTACCAGTCAAAGAGAAATATTGGATGCCAAGGGATTCAAAGTCATATCTCCCTTAGACCAACTAATACCACAAATGAGGTATGTGAACATTGTCTTTGTTCGGGTCTAGACAATTTTGATTTAATATTAAGGGAAGTACTTGTAACGCCCTAGGTTTAGTATTTGAAAATTCAACAACTGCGACTTGATTATATTATTTTTATTTGTCTCGAAGGGTTTTAAGAATGAAAGTCGTTCCCACAAACCAATCTATGTCATTTTTCATGATGCTTTGTCCTCATTCAAATGCTTTCCATGAAAATTTTCAAGAGATTAATCAATATAGAATTGCTCCAAACTTAGCACACTTAGCTATTAAGTTCTGACAATTGAGCCATCGAAAAAGGAAGATGAAACCTTTGCCTTATGCTTGGGTTAATTGTTGAAATATGATTTGTAATTATTCCTTCTCTCTCTTTTTTTCCCCTTTTCTTTCAATGAATCTTTGACAGTCTTTTGACAAAATATACTGTTCTTTTCATTTTTTATTTTGAAGTTTTCAATAAAGAGGGAGAATAATGGCAAATATTTATTGACAGATCCAGCATGGGTTTCTGCCATTTGCTTACCTTTGCTTAAAGAACTTGTTTGCTTTTCCCTTTTTCCTTGAATTTTTTTGCACAATTTTTTTGTGAAAAAAATTACCATATTTCATACGTAAATATGATAACAAGATATTATTTTATATATATATATATAGTAAAGTCTAAGAACAAGGTGCAAAATTGATATTCTTGTCTCTAGAGACATATCAATGGTTCTTTTTAACGTTGAAACGTTTGAAAAAAAAGTTTTAGATCTATTCAATAAACACTCGAAACGTTCTAAAGAAATCTTTTACGTATATTTAATAAAAACGTGAAACCTAAACTAAACGTATAATTCAACATTTTACTTGATATATTCGATACGGAAATTGACATGTTTTTCCATTTTAGAAGTAAGAGAGTCGATTTTTCAAACGCTTTCACCCAATTGTCTATATATATTAATATATTAATGTATGTGGAAGGGCACAGCTTTCATGGGGCTTGCACATGGCCCAATCCCAACTGGGCCGGACTTGATCCATGAGAAGTTTCAGGCCTATCTCTTCTTCCTGTATTAAGTTATGAGCTCTCTTCTTTGTTTTGTTTCTTTTCCTCTTTCCGATGAAACTACAGAAATTCATTAGGTTTGAAAAAGGATATATATATATATATATTCTCATTTTAATTAGTAAAGGAAGGAATCGATCCTTTGCTAAAGGAACAAAGAATGGAGAAGGAATTGATACATTGGTTAAAGTATATGGAGCTTATGTTAATGTATTTAATTTGCTCCAACGAAAAAGTTCAAATTCTTTTATGGTTAAAGGTGAGGGTAGATAGTCTGATGTGCTTTTTTTATCTATTAAATTTAGAGAGTGTAACTTTCGTTATCTATGAGACTGCTTTACACTCATCTCAGTTGGTTTTCTCTTTGTTATTTTAAGTAAAATTTGAGAATGTTTGGAACACATTTTCGTGAGTTGTGACAGTGTGTGTTTTCCCCCACTTTGGGTTTCTTCCTTTTCTTGCAATCTCAATACATTTGAATTTTTGAAAAAAATCCATGTCTCCATCTTCACATTTGTTAGATTAAGAGAGAGAAAAAGAAAAGAAAAGGTTAGAAGTTATGTTTGTGATTAGTTATTCGGATATTTTATGCAAAACGGTGGAACCAATATTTACGAAAATTTCAGATTCTATCAAAATAAATATTAATAGACACTTATATGCTTCTATCATTCTTATTGATAAACGATAATAAAAGTCTGTCCATGTCTATCATTGATAGAACTTAAAACTTTGTTGTATATTGTAAATATTTTCTTTTATTTTACTATATTTGAAAATGTAGCAACGTTTTAGAAAAAATTGTAAATATAACAAAGTCTACCAGTGATAGACTTTTTATCACTGTGGTTTTGCTAGACTTTAACAGATTTTACTATATTTGTATTTTTTTTTATAAAAAAATTATTATTATATATACTAATATTTTAAATCTAATCGATATATTTGCAAATATCCCAATATTTTTTAATATCCATTAAGTTTAAAACTAACTAATGTAACCATTAATTAATTAATTAATTAATTTAATACACTTTTTTTTATATGTTTTAAATTAAAATCAACTTTTTTAAAAAAAAAATGAACTATGTGATGATCTCTTAGACAATGGTTATGTCATCAATTGGATAAGAAATAGTAATTTGGTTATGTCATCAATACAAAATAGGGTTAGAAAAGTCATTAGTAAAGGGTCTTACAAAATTATTGATAGAAATGGTAATGTCAATGTCCAAAAGTTGAAGGGTGAAAATTGGTATTAAATGATGGTTTAATTAATTGGCCTTCTACCACTTGAATTAATCAATTAAATTTCCCAATCAAAATACACAAAGGAAGCTTCCAAAACCCTAATTTTTTTTTTTTTTTCTTTTTCTAAGTCTTGTTGGTCATTATATAGTTAGCCTACCAAATTGGAATGTCTCTCTTATTAGTCAACCAAAGTGTACCCTAACAAAAACTACCAAACATTTTTAAAACAAGTTTTGATTTTGGAGGAACCCCAATTGTTTAATTTCTATGGACTATTTTTCCATTTTATTCTTATAGATTATGACTAAAGAACGATCGAGCTCGATCAGACAATAGAAAAGTCTACTTTTAGTTGTGGTCAATCGCTTTTTGTGTTAGAAGTAGAAATTAAGGCATTTCTACGGGTCAAAACTTCATTTACTTTCATTATCTTATATTTACTAGTTATAGTATGAGATTTATGGATTCATTCAATTAGGTTTAAACCATCATTTGTTAGTATTCTTATTATTGAACTGGACTTTGTTCGTCAGAGTAAACATAGCTCAACTGTAGTCGACAATTGACCACGTATTTCCATATAATAATTTATGTTGTACAAAACAAAATTCTTATCTATTTATCCATTTAATATATATATCTTGTCGTTGTTCGTATCTATTTATATTCATTTAGACTTATATTGTTTACTGTATCTTGTTAATGCACAAAATAATTTTTCTTCATAAGTAATTATGTAAAAAATGTCGACATAGCTAATATTGTTAAAAGTTAGGTAAAAAAAATTATAATGTCAAAATCTTCTTTGAATCAATATTTAACGTTAAAGTTGAAAAGTTTATAGAAATATCGTGAAATGTTCAAAAATTGTATCGATAACCCTCATCCTTTTAAAAAAATAAAAAATTTCGATTATTAATTAGTATATGAACGGAAGTCGTGTATTGTATCACATGTTTTTGTTTTTTTTTTTTTTTTTTCATTTTCTATGTTTCAATATATAGCATAACACTTCTTTTCATTTTTTTCAAAATATAATTTTTGACAATCGAAAAATTTGAATAAATTACCGCCAACAATTAACCTAAACGCAACAAATGATCAACCTAAATTTAATTGTGTTCGTAGTATTGCATTGTGGTAAGTTCATCACTAATTTAGGTTAACTATTTTTAACTCGATGAAATTATTAATATACTTCAACTTTATAATAATGTGTCTTTTAGATATTTCCTTAGATAAAAATAAACGGAGTGAAAATTGATTCGTGAATAATGTATATACAACATTTTTTCCTTAAAAGAATTTATTCCAACAAGATCATTATGTAAAAAAAGGAAAAACAAATTAAAGATTAAATTAAGCTCCAAATTAATCTTGAAAAATGTGTAATTTCCACCAAATTAACAGTTGATTACACGTTTATTAATATCACATTATTATATCATTTAAAGAAGAAAAAAAAATGGCATTTCCTCTATCTACACCCAAAGAATGAGATAAATTTAAATAAATGAGAAAATATATATTAGAATATTTATCAAATTAATTTATATTAAAAGACCCCAAGATTTTAAATGGGTTCTAAATAATTTTATACAAATCCATAAATTCATTGTAACGATTCCAATTTTAACATTCATCTTAATTTTTATTTGAAGTTATAATTATATTAGGAGTCTTTTTCTGGAATTTTCTACTAAAAGAATGTGATTATTATTTCAAATAAACTATAACACGTTTCTAATTAATTTAGCTTAGTTGTAATTAACGTTGTTTGAGATTTAATCTTCTTAATCTACATTTATATATTATACTAAGAAAGGGTGATTAATAGTTAAATTATTTGAACATACAAACATGTGAATGAATGGATCAACATGAAATATTTTGTGTGCTATGCTGATCACATCAAATATATTAAATTACATACTTCATGTATTATGATGAACAAACTTAATAGGAAGAACAAAGATGGCTTTGTGGTTAGAAACTAGAAAGTGGCAATATAGAATCCAAAATAACCCCAAGATCAAAAGGGCTATGTTTATATAATTCTCATAGATAACTCTAGAACCTTAACAAATCGAACAACTTAAAGCCAATACGTCAATAATATATATCATTATAACTTCATATAAGATAGTGTGAACCATACTCTCGAACTCTCTAGCTTCCACGTTCTCTCACTCTCCGACTTAAACATCAAAGTACTTACTTATGGTGTATAGGTAGGTTTTTTTTCCCTATTCAGAGTTTGACATCAACAAAATATGACCCTACTATTAATCGGTCCAATCAATAAAATGTAAACTTTATTTCATCGTTTTCTTAAGTGTTTCGGAGGGAGGTAATTATTCATTTTTTTTTATGTTTTATTTCTCGATATAAACTATGAACTTTAAAGAGAAAATGAGTATATGTCAATTACGTTGAAATTACACTATACCAAAGTAGTTTATACAAGGAATTATAAAAAGAAATCGAAAGTTTTCCTTTTAGAAAATGGAGATTTCAATTTTAAATAAAGAGAATGTGAAATTAAACCTATGGTATGTGCATGCTGCTTTTTTGCTGTCTATGAGTTGTTAAGGAATCATACCCATTCTAAGTAACTATGCCCTGTTTTTTTCTAGATCTCATAATTCAACATTCCTCTATTTATATGTATATATATATATATATATATATATATATATAGTCTTTTTTAAAAAAAGAAAAAGAAAGAAAAAACAGTCTTTATTATTTGTGTTTCCTTCCCTTTTATATTGTGTTTTAAAAGTTCACAAATTTTAGAAAATGTTGAATGATTAATGATCTATTTGAATAAATTTTAAATAAAAAGTTATTAATTTAAAATTTTAGAACATTAATTAGCATATATCCTTTTAAATTTCAAGGATATATTAAATACAAATTAGAAACTTGGTAATAACCAAAAATCTAATTAGTTCTATCCTAAGTAAAAAGTGTAATTTTAGGCCCAAAAAAATGTATTTAAATGGAAAAACTTTCATATAACATTTATGAACTAATTATCTTTATCTTTAATATTAACTAGAAATGTTCATCAGTTGGTCCCTTTTATATATATATATATATATATATATTAAAAGAATCCAAGGATATAAAAGTAAAATATATATATATATATTTAAAAAGCTTTTATTCTTTGATTTTTGGTAAAAATAACAATTTATTCTTTTACTTTATACTAATACAGTCCTTACTCTTACTTGTAAAAATTGAGTAGACAAATAGACTCATTAAGAACTAAATGTTACATAAATAAAGTATTAAAAAAGTTGTTAATTGTAATGATTAAATTCTTACAAATTTTAAAGCCATAACTAAAATTTAAATGGATTTAAATTAAACAGTTCTTCTTCGTAACAAAATTAAAGAATAAGTCAAATTGTTGCAACAATTAGTTTAGAGTAAGGTCAACTTTTAACACCTCTGCTTCATCAACCACCAAATACATAATTTTGAATTCACCCACAATTTTCAGCTTTTAGAGGAAGAAGATGATTGGGTTTAATCAATTTGGAAATAAATCAAATAATCTTATCTCTTTAGTAATTTAATATTTAAGAATACACCGAAAAAGGAAATTACTGCAATCTGATCTATGTACAGCTACAGTATCAAATTAAATCGCCGGAAATTGGGAAAGGGGAAATTGGGGTCGCCGGAATCGGCAGGAATCATTCCATCGGAAGTAAAAGCCTCGGTTTTTTCAACGGATGAGGGCTCTCCACTTCCTGATCAGTAGAGTCCTGAATTTGGTAACTTTGACTTTGACTTTGACTTTTTTTCTGTCGGTTGCCGGCGGTAAATCCCGGCCACAAATCTGGCAAGGCAGGGATGTTCAGGTCAAAGTTCCGATGATGGGTCTGCGTGAGAGTAGAACCGTTACCGTCGGAACCAGCAGCGGCGGCGGCGGCGGGGGAGCTATTGGTGTTATTACCACTGCCGCCGTCGTAGTGCCGCCGCTTATGGCCACCAAGAGCTTGACCTGTAGGAAAGCATTTAAAACAAATGGAACATTGGTGGGTCCTGCTACCACCGCTGCCAACAGTAGAATTAGAAAGAGTGGTAGAAACCACGGGGGGGACGTTATTATTCTCTCCGGCGTCGGATTTGCGATGACTAGCTTTATGACCACCAAGGGCTTGGTAGGAAGAAAAAGACTTATTACAAACATTACAATTATAAGCCAATTTCAAAAGAGGTGGAGGCGGAGGAGAGGAGGACGGGGAATATGAGCTGTGATCTCCTGTACTGGTGGAATGATGATCAGAACGGGAGATTCTGCCACGGGCGAGCATGAGGAGGCAAAAGGCGAGGTATTCGTCGTCGGAGTCGAAGCGGGGACGTTTGGAACGAGGCTTGGATGGTTTGATCCAAGGGTCATGATGATGATGATGATGATGATCAAGGGCGGAAGGATCGGTGAGGGGGAAGGTGGAAGAAGGGGAATTGAGAGCTTGTAAGGCCATAGTGTGTGTTTAGGTTTCTTTTTTTTTTAGGAGTGATTGTGAAGAGAGAAAGGAGAAGGGGAAATGGGTTTTATATAAAAAAGAAAAGATGGGAAAGTTTTAATAGTGAGTTTGGTGTTATGGTTGTTTGGTGGGTGAGAGGGAGAGGGAGAGGGAGAGGGAGAGGAAGTGAAGTCGGTCAACTGAGGGAGTCTATTGGCGGTGTGGCTAAAACTAAAAGAAAAGGTTTTTAGTTTAATTTGTATGGGGACTCTTTCCAAGTCAAAACCAAATGCCTTTATTTTTATCTTTAAAGGAAAATGGGAAGAACTAGAGTGTACTAGTGGAGGGGAGAAGTTTTGGTGTCCATGGAGGAATGTGGAGTGTTCCTTACGCTTCAATTTGGGTCACCCAACTTCCACCATATTAACAATACTATATCATATTGTTAGTCAACTTTTAAATTACCAATTGTTTTAACTTTCTATTATTTATTATTTTTTGGGTTTAATTTTTACGTGATTCAAAATATTACGACGGTTTTTTAATATTGAAATTTGAATTTTGTGTTAGTCTGATTTTTTAGTTTTTTTTTTTTCTTTTTGTTAAGTACTTAGTTTTAGTTTTTGATGTTATTGTCTATAAATTACTTTTAATATGAAAGTTTGAGAATAGATGTGTAAATTTTGAAACTAATGATCAAATTGAAACAAAAAATCAAATATTTACGGTAAAATTGTAACCTTTTGGAGCATATAAATTAAATTCAAAAATCAAACTTACAAAACATAATAACTGAATGAGTTACATTATCAAATCTAGGTATCGAGTGAAAACTAGACCTAAAACCTAGGGATTAAATGTTTTTTTTTCCTTTTTGAAGAAATTGTTGGTGTAGGCAATGGATGCCTAGAGTACAATGACTCAGCCTAGTGATGCACATTTGAGACTTGGACGCCTATAGATGGATGTCTGAGACTTGAATGTCTAGATTTCGTCACATAGTTCTCATTGCCTAGGATTTGGACGCCTAAAGTACGCAACCAAGAAAGGTGCAAGACGGAAAACTTGTTAATATAAGACTGATCATGCCCTCTTTAAGAAGTTTTGCAATTCTGCCAGAAATGTAAACAATTTGTAATTTTTGCATCGTTTCTAAGATAAAACAGCTAACTCATTTGGAGTTGACCCAACACCTTTCAGAATGTAGAAAGCATGAAATTAAATAGAGAGAACGAAAATAAAGAGAGGGATGAGAGAGAAAGAGATGTTTTTTTTCTTCCGATATATGCCAAATAAACAAAGATGAAGACACGATTAATAAAGTTATAAAGTGGTGAGAAAGTTAAAAGTTATGCAACAAAGACGAACATAATCAAATAAACACAAAGTTAAAAGTTAATATCTTTGAAATCATACCTTGTTAAATCTTTTTTACCCTTATATATTGAGACATAAATTTAAGTTGACTTTATAAAAAGTATTTAAACTTGACCCCAAAATGTCAGAACTTATATTATAAAATTTGGTTAGCATAATTTAGAAGAGCTAATATCTATATAATATATCCATTGGTGGCTGTCCATAGCTAATCCTAAAGCTTTGAAATTTTAAAATTGGGTAGTAAATAATATTGTTGGGTTCATTGTTCACATTAATCTACCACCAAATTATAAGCTTAATTTTATAATTTATTTGGGGAAGACTACCCAAATGAATGGTCTTTTTTTCTTAATCAAATAATATTCTTAATAAATTTATTCACTTAAACGACACTACGTTGAACTATTTAAATTCAAAATGGTAATTAGCATCTTATTCATAACTAAAAAAAACGATAGAAAATATAATTTAAAATTGGTTTGTACAGCCACACCAAAAACTTTGAGTTTGATAATACGTTGAAAAAATTAAAAGAAGAAAAAATATCATTTAGGTAAAATGATATTTTTTAGTTCTTAAATCATGAATTACGTTAGTTTTACTTATAGGATGGAATGCGTTAAAAAATTAAAATCAAATATCACAGTTATTCATTGTTTTTAAAACTAAATTTAAAATTCACTTCATAATTATCTTTAACTTTTAATATTAATTATACAAATATTACCTTAACCGAGATTAATTATTTTAAAAATTAATTAATAAAAATAACGTTGATAATTGAAAACGATCAATATTCAATAAAATAATATCGAAATTAAAATCATAAGACCTAGAATTTAGGGAATCAACACATCGAAACAAGTTATAGTCTAAAAGATAAAAGTGATACGTATTGAGATTTGTGTATTAAACTGAAAACCTTAAAAATTAATTTTTTTTTAAAAAATTGACAAACTATTTTCTACACGTAATTATTTTATAAAATGTAAATATTTTGTCAAACGTTTTTTTTTTTACGATTTACCTAGCTTTTTAAATATAACATTTAGAAATGTAAATTGAACTTATCGTTATCCTTTTTTTTAAAACAGTAAATTAATGGTTAATCATATTTAGATTATGATTAGATGTAATAACAAAATGAATTAAAAAGGGAAAATTAGTGTGAAAGTGTTGTGGCGAAGTGGAAAGAGAAGAGAGCAAAACTTCCGGAGAAACTTCCGTTGTCGGCCACGTGTGTTCTTATCCCATTTTTACATAGTTCCAGCTCACACTCTACATGTATATATAATATATATGTGTGTGTGTGTGTTACATATAAACTCATTTTTTTTGGTTGAAGAAGGTGGAACCAACCTAAACGACAACTGCCCACTTTCTATTGGCTAACTCCCATCATCCACCCAACCCCAACTCCAAAAGTACACTCTTTCTTCCCCCTTTTTCATTCAATTTTTCCTCTACCAAAACCACTTCCTCCATGGACACACAGAGATCCAAAGTGATTACAGAATTTGAAAGTACTTGTGGAGTCAAGTCACCGCCCTATGTCTACGTGGCAGCGACCGTCAAGCCTACGTCATCACTACGCGCTTCTCTATCGACACGCTGACGCGTGTTTGTTTCTCTCTGGGACTTTTCACATCATACTCACCACGTGTCCTTCTCTAATTTGTCCTTCCAACTGAATTCTCTCCACGTGGCCCTCTTTTGTCATCCACTACCTGCCACCTAATCACCCCCAAGTCCAAATTTCCTCTCTCCCTCACTCTTTTCTTTTCTCAACGTATTGTTTATTCTTACTTTTCTTTGTACTAAAAAAGTTGAGAATGATATCAAATTCTCTAGCACTTGCCGCTACTTTGGCATATCATTATTGCCAAAAGGTTGTCATCCTATGTATCTTTTTTGTTAGTAGTAGTTAGGGTTGTTCAGAAAATAGTTAGAAAATCGAATCGATTAACAAATCAAATTAGAATCGAAGATATACGATTCTGTATTAAATTGAAACTGATTCTTATACAGTTTGTTTCGGTTTAAAACATTAAACTGATTTTAAAACCAAATCGAACGGTTTTATTTAAAAAAAAAATAATAATATTATTATAATAATAATATTAATTAAATATATAAGTATAACTTAGGGTAGAGTATAAGTGTAACTTTGTAGGAATTATTTTCATGAACTTTCAAACTTCAATCTTTGAAACTTTTATGTCTCGTACTTAATTACTGTACAAAATAATTTAATATATACTTATTTGTAAGACTTTTATTTATGTATAATATTCATAGAGAATTTTGATTCTAATATTTATGCATAAGAGGTTCGGTTTTGATTCGATCTGATACATATGAGCGGTTCGGTTCAATTTCAAATGAGATTTTTTGCATTTTTTTGGTTCGGTGCAATTTTAGTTTCTAATTGAACTGAACCGTGAACACCTCTAGTAGAAGTTGGAATATGAATTCTTGTATATGGTAACTAACCCGTCTATTTGGAATCGAACAAATTTAAATCATCAAATTATATGTCAAATACTTAATAGGAACAACATCTAAAAGAGTGTGTAGTCTCACATAACATTAGAAAAGAATCTCTAGAAGTTGGGTCATTCTTTGTTATTTGATGATCACGTAACATTGATACGAATCGGAGTAATTTGCAGTAACATGTTTTAATTTGATTATCTTTAAAATAAAATGACATGTTTTAGTTGAATTATCTCCGTTCTTCTTCTTACATAATAGAATAATCGATATCGAATAAGACTCGTTCTCTTCTGTTATTTGTTTTTTCATTTGTGATCGTTAATTTGAGAAAGTGACTCGTAACATTGATATAGAAGTTATTTTTAATTATTTTTAAAGTCGAGTATTATATTTTAAGTGTGAAACTTATGTAATTTAGGTATAAATATCTGAATTTTTTTTTCTTCTCATTTTAGGTCACATTTTCAATTTTGTTTACTTGATTAAGAGTCCATTTGGGCCTTACGATGGGCTATTGGTACAATTTTCTCTTGGATGAAGAGCCCTAAAAATGGCGTGGGCCTTTGGCCCTTGGGCTTGGGTCCAATTTCGTAATTGCGTCTAATCTTAGCTATGTTTCCTTTTCTCTTTGTTTTGTTTTTAGCAGAACGGCGAGTGATCTCGACCGGAGAAGAACTCGGACCTCTAAAATCTATAGGGAGAATCCGTCCAAGCTTCTCTCCATGGCGACTTCTTCACTCTTCCATCTTTCTGCTCCACCGTCGTTAGCCATCGACAGCTCAAAGTCGTCTTTCCTCTGTGGTACTCAGCTGCCTTTACCTTCCTCTCGTTTGAGAACTTCATGTCGCAGATATGTCCTATCTCCCTCCGCCCAACAATCCATGGACCACATTCCTAAGCAGTTTAGAGGAGAAAATCTCAAAGATGGATGTAAGTTTTCAATAATAGCTGAAGTGGTTTATTTGATTCCTTTCGTTTTCTTTTGGATGTGGTTTATTGATTGATTGGCAACTTTGAAAATTTCTTTGTGTTTGGCCTTTTTGTTTCGTGGGTTCTTGATGATTTTTGGTGGGTAAGGAGTTTCTGGATATGAAGATGGCTTTTTAATTGGAATTTTGGCTGCTTGAGATGCTAGAGGACGAATTTTAACTCGTGTGCGCATTTAGCTATGATTTTGGGGATGGGGAGATATTTTTGAACTGATATTATTTGCAAATAAAGAACAGTAAAAAGTATAGATAGGTCTAACGTTCTTTTGTTGAAGCTTATCCATCAAATGTGAAAGTTACACATAGAGGGGGACTTCTGAATGGTTGTGAAACTTGAGATGTTAAATGTTAAACTGAGGCTTTCTTCTCATGAACACAAGAAACTGATTGCTCAAAGCAACGGAGTGACTGTAAAATGAAATTGGGTTTGCATTTTTCATTGAAACACTATGCTTGCTACTTTAACCTCCTGCATTAAAGTTTTCAAATATGATATGTTGCTCTCTGCATGGGCTGCTTCCAAGTTTGCTCTATCAGTTTCTCATTGGGATCGTTAGTCTTCAGAACAACCCTTTTTAAACTTATAATTCTAGTTCATCTATGGTTCAGTTGACGTGCATTGGAATTGAAAGTGCATCTTGAACATTTCACAGTCATATTCTTTTAGACAAGATAAGCGCGATCTTTATGCTTCGATGACTTAATTGGTTGTTCACCAATTATACTTGTAGCTTCTAATGAGTTAAATTCTAAAGAAAATAAATAATGTTGTTGCTTAAATCTTCATATCTTCGGTTTTATAGTGATTGAGAACTACAAGAATGCTCCTAAATATCTTTATGGCCTTACACCTTCACAAATGGACATGTTCATGACAGAAGATAATCCTGTGCGGCGACAGTCAGAATTAGTTACTGAGGTTTGTCTTTCAATACTTGAGCTTTCATACACATTAGCTCTTAGTCTGGGACTGTGAGGTTCAACAATTTCATTACATTTTCAAATCCTTACTAAACTGTAAAGAAAAAGGAAAACGGTCATTTACTTTTTGCTTGAAGATCGTTTTTTGTTCAAACCAAACTTTACTGCTGTGATTTTGTAACCACAACAATTGATTGTTTCTCTGGCAGCAAAACATATCATCTTCCTACAACTACTTGAATCATGGAGGAATGTGGAGTCTAACTGGCATGGATGGGAAGGGTCCCGCGAAATATAGTATGAGCGTTAGCATGTATCGTGGGGGAGGAAGAGCAGCTGGACGACCTCGAAATGCTCCTCCTGATTTGCCCTCTTTGCTCTTAGATGCTCGTATAGTCTATTTGGGCATGCCTGTGAGCCACTATAATCATTTTTCCTTTACTCATTGCTGCTATGCAAGATAGTTTATCTCAGGGAACCTTTAGATTTCTTATATTTTACTTCTCTGTATTTCGTTTCAAATCAATGCAGATTGTACCGGCAGTGACTGAGCTTCTTGTTGCTCAGTTTATGTGGCTTGATTATGACAACCCTTCGAAGCCCATATATCTCTACATAAACTCTCCTGGGACTCAGGTTATATTAGTTGACATTTTCTTAATCCCTCATGTATCATGCTTCCTCATGTTAGCAATGGTTGTTTCGTATTGTTGTAGTTTTGATTGTCTTGACTATCTTGTTACTTTAATATTCAAGACCTAGATTTTATTAATTTGGTGTTCGTTGATAATTTAGAATGAGAAGATGGAGACGGTTGGATCTGAAACTGAAGCATATGCTCTTGGAGATATGATGTCTGTAAGTAGTTCCTTCCTGAACTCCGTTAATTCCTTTTTGTCTAAGAATTCACGTTGAACAACTACTAGCTGGTCTTTGGTATTTGGTAAAATCCGTTTATTTTTTAAATAAAAAATAAGAAACTGATCATCAAGAAAAATGGGAGGCTTTAAAATTTAAATCCGAAAACAAAAAAGGCAATGGCCATCATAGGGGCAACCCAGAAGGAACAGAAACAGAACAAGATTACTTGAGAGCTCCATTTGCAGGTAAAAAAATAAAAATCAAGCAAAGGAAAATAAGCGATCTATTCTATAGGTTGGACAAGTTTGTCTTTTGAGTTCTTATATCAAAGGGAAGTTTCTAAAAGAATTGAGGACAGGAATTCAAAGGAGACATTGAAGTGAGCATAGCCATATCTTCTTTTCTCAAACCATTCCTTTCTTGAAAGTGCTTGAGCTCCTTCTTATTGAATGTTCCATAAGATAGAAAAAGACCAGCCTGATGTGACAGCCTTCCTTCCTCCTGAAACAGGCGACATGAAAGGATCTCATCCAACATGGACGTACAATTTACAGTCATCTGCAAGAACCTTATCTGAAAATTATCTGAAAAAGAATGATGCTAAAGAATGTGGTTTTTTTTATTGCTCTGGCAAGAACCAACGTGGTCCTAAACTAGAAGCAGTTGATGGTGGGTTAAAGTTAAGTCTCCCCTATGGAAAAAGAAACCCAAATGACTTGCAAGAAAAAACGTATTTACTTAAAGCTCTCATAAATTCATGTTAATAGTGAAGAACTCCAGAGATATTTTCTCCTACTCAGTGATAGCTTGTTAATCTGTCAAAATTGGCTGGTAAATTATTTTATGATAAGTAAGGATTTCAGTGAAATAAAATACCACTGATGGTTCAGTTTAGTTACGTTGTTGTTTTTTTTATTTAGCCATCAAATGCTTTCAGTTTAATTCCTTTTGTATCTGTGTAGTACTGCAAATCGGATGTTTATACCGTTAACGTTGGGATGGCATTCGGTCAAGCGGCAATGCTTTTGTCACTTGGAACCAAGGGTTACCGTGCTCTCCAGCCTAACTCTTCCAGTACGTTCCTGATATATTAAAGATGAGAGATTATTCTTTATTCATTTGGCTTAATTCTACATGTTCATCAGCCATCCAGGAGACCGTGCTCCTTAGTTGAATTAATTTATATTTTTTGGGGGATTTGATGTTGAAAATGAAAACCAATCAGGATGCTAGTTGAATTAGACCAACATGCACGGTTTACAGCATTATAATTTATAACTTTCTTGCTTCCTGGCTTACGAGGATCAATTCCTTTCTTTTTGACCATTATCTTTCATAACTGCAGCTAAACTATATCTGCCTAAAGTAAATAGATCAAGTGGGACGGTTATAGATATGTGGATTAAGGTAAACACTTCCATCTTTTTGTTGAGCTTTAGCCACTCTCCCTTTCATTGTTCTGAAAAATAACCTTGTCTTAGGCTAAAGAACTCGATGCCAACACCGAGTACTATCTCGAGCTACTAGCTAAAGGAATTGGTAAGCCCAAGGAAGAGATTACTAAAGATATCCAACGATCCAAATACTTCCAAGCACAAGAAGCTATTGACTACGGCATTGCAGACAAGATTATCACCTCTCAAGATTCCGCCTTTGAAAAAAGGGTCATTAGCACATACCATCTCTCTCTTGTTTTCTTTTAAGATGTTTTGAATTCCATAACACAGTTCTAACACTCCACTTTTACAATCAGAATTACGACGAGATGCTTGCACAGTCAAAAGCTGCGAGGAGAGGAGCAGGAGGCAATCCACAAGCGGCGCCAACTGGGTTCAGATAATTAGAGATAGTCTATAAGTGTACAAATAGAAGGTTCCATATCCCCACTATTAGCTAGCTACAACCTCAGATAAGCTTTATAATTATTTATGTCCTCTCTTTTTCGTGTTCTCGGGGTTCTGGTTTACTTCTGAAGCACTTGATAACCAAGCACCACCAATATGATCTTTATAGGCCATTGTATAAAAGATTCTCTCATTAAGGCATTATGAATTAATGTGATGTTTTCTAAGCATTCCTCTTGCCTACCTATATGATAATTCATCCCTCCGGCCTACTGCTTATCTAAAAGGCTATAGTTTGTGTTTTGTTAAGATGAGTTTAGTTTAACCGTAATTAACATGACATTCCTTTCTCTTGGAGCTTGAACGTTCATCACTGCATTCCCGTAATGTTATAACATAAACATGCATGTTTATTTTAGTCTATTTTATTCTTTAAGATTGGCGTTTTCGCTAGAGAAGTTTTAATTTACTCTCAGTTTTCAATTTTACTTTTTTATTTTTGTTTGTTACAATAACACATAAGTATGACTTTGCAATGGGTTTTGTTATGTTGAAAGGTATGTATGTCTAGTTCTCTATAAATAATAGAAATAACATGGGATTAATCGACAAAAGAATCAGATTATTTTACATTTAAACAATTTTATATTTTATGGTTAATTCTAAAGATAATATAGTTGTTTAGAAAAATGACATAAAAGGGTCGTGAGCAAAAAAATGATATGAATAAATGAGGTCGATACCTTATTTTTTGTTTTATATACTTTTATCTATTTTTCACCTGGTTAAATATATTTAAAAATTAATCTATAACAAACAAATTTTATCACGGTAAATAATAATTTTCAATTCTAAACTAAAAAAAGTTGATTAAAAGTTTATTTTGGTTATTACGTCGAAGATAAGATCAAAAAGTACAATCTACTATTAAGTTTAGGCGATCAGCTGAAATCTCCTTTTCGGTAGTAATTTTAGGGGATAATAATAGTAATTTTAGGGGATAATAATAAAAGGAAAATTGCATAAGTTGACAAAAAGATTTAGATAAATCAGCTCATATCAGATACTTATCAGAAGACTATTAGATGATTATCTGTTTTTAAATTTGCTATTTTTGCAATTAAAAAAATGTAGTTACAGGGACTTTATTTTCATAAATTTTTTTGCTATTCTTGCAAAATTCCCATAATAAAATGTATAGTAATATTCTAATAAAAAAATGTAAATATAATAAAATCTATTTGTGAGAGATTTTACTGATTCTTGATTGACTTTGACGAATTTTATTATATTTGTAATTTTTTAAAATGTTGCTATATTTATATTTGAAATTATATCGTAATTAATATTCTATAAATACCAAATTCGATAAAAGAAATTGTATTTTACCGAAATAAAAAAAAATAAGAAAAAGGGAGAGAAAGAGAAAGAAAAAGAAAAAGAAAGCTGTAGGGAAGGGAAGGGAAGAGATCGGCGAAGCAAAGACTTGGCAATTTAGAGAGTACGGTGGGGGATGTTTGTTGTCTCCTCCGCATAGACAGATACTTCCAAGCGTAATTCATCATTTTAATTTCTGCCTTTCAAGATCCATCTATCATCCATGTCCTTCAATTCTTAGTTTTCCCATTCTATTCATTTCATTGGACCCCTCTCCTCGCCGGTTACTGCAATGGTGGTCTGCAAATGCCGCAAGGTACTTCCAACTCTCCTTCCTCCTCTTATACCTCTTCTTTTACTATGCTCTAGTATTTCACAGCAATTTGGGTCATTTCTGATTCCAATTTGATTGATATCTATTTCATCCGGATTTCGGATTTGGGATCCGATCCGCATTTGAGATTTTGGAATTAGAAGCGATCTGAATGCTTGCTGAATTGGTTGTATGAGGATTTATAAGCTCATTGCTACGTGGGTATTTTTAATTTTTTCTGGATTTTCACGAATTTTAGAAGATCGAGGAAATGTCTGACTTAATTTTTCTGTTTAATTGAATTCCGCTTTGTTTTTGTTGTTGTAATTAATTTTCTGGCTTTGTTAAAATCCATGAACTTACAGAATACTTTTGTTTTGTGTTTTTGGTGCTTCAGGCCACGAAGTTGTATTGTTTTGTTCATAAGGTTCCTGTATGTGGAGAATGCATTTGTTTCCCGGAACACCAAATATGCGTGGTAAGATCATGTATCTGTTTTCCCCTATGTGGGAAAGGTTCTGTTTTTATTTCAGTTTCTTATCGCATGAGTTTTTTTTTTTTTTTAATCAAGCTGTATTACCATTCTTCAGTTTGTTCATTCTCTCTCTCTAGTTTCTCATATGTCATGGTGGTAATCGTTTGCGGTTTACAGTACGGATAGCTGACAAATGTTTGGATAATCAGCTACTATGTAGAACTATTATATTTTCCACTTTTTGTGTACAGCGCGCAAAAGGGTTCACCTGATATGTGTGGGTATAGAGAGTGATGGATTAGGTGAAATCATATTGATGTCTCTTAGACTTATCACTTAAGCATAGAAATTTTTTGTTCAGCTGCTGCAATAGAATGATTTAGAACATTAGCAATTCTTTTTGTTACGCTTTCCTTTCAGATTTTTGCAATGCTAATGCTCCATTTCTTTATTTAAGGTTCGTACCTATTCAGAGTGGGTATTGAATGGAGAATATGATTGGCCTCCAAATTGCTGCCTGTGTCATGCTACACTCGTGGAAGGAGTTGGTCCTCAAACCACTCGATTGGGATGTTTGCGTATGTGACTTTGCATTTTTATTTACCTTCTTTTCATGCAAACTTTAAGAATAGAGTGGATTTTTAATGAAATGTTTAAATAGTTGTGTAATTCATTGTTCTCATGTTAGATGTCATACATACGGATTGCCTGGTCTCGCATATCAAGAGCTTTCCTCCATCCACTGCCCCTGCTGGATATGACTGTCCTGCTTGTTCTGTTTCGGTATGATGTATATATGCATGCTTTTTATTATTTAAAGTCACATTCATAAACGATCCTGGCACATATGGCTTTGACGATTCTATGCTATTGTTGTGTTTCTTCTGCATGATCAATCTTATCGAGTTCCTTTGATTGGTGCAAATATAGTCTCAATAATGGAAAGTATGCTATTGTCTCAGATGTTCGATTACTTTAAGGTATATTTACATTTGTGGTGCAGATATGGCCTCCGAAGAACTTTAAAGATTCAGGATCTCGTCTACATGCAAAGCTAAAGGAAGCTATCTTGCAGGTTAGTTCATATTCGTGATGGTATAGTTTTTGAAGTGATGATCGATTTATAACTATATTTCTATGTTATCTTCGTCTTTTTCTCGCTTCTAGTGCCTATACAACCCTTGGGGATGTGCAATGCTCTAGTTAAGAAACTAGAGGTGAATTGGAAAATTGTTTGATACTTATTAATAGATTAGATATGACAAAACGATAATTTGATGAATGATATCGATATCCCTCTAACTCCCATCACTCTCCTGAAAAGTTATTTTCTTTGATTACAAATTATCTGTAAGATAGCGTAATTTAGAATGTGCTTTCTTCTTGAGTTTGATCTGTGTACGATTCATAGATTTAGGGTAGTAAGAAACACTCTGCTTGAAGGATCGCCCATCTCAAAACAATGATCAGAATCATTGTCAACCTTTTATTCTGCTGCCTCACATTGCAGAAGTGCGGTACCTAAGATGTACTACTACAGCCTTGTTTGAGTTTTTTTACCAATCTTCATTCTTCTCCTTTCAAAATAAAGCCGATGAAAACAGAAACTGCTTTTCTTCTTCTTTTCCTTTTTTCTTTTCATTTTTCCTCTCCCTTTCTCTCTTGGAACTTCGGACTTTTAAGTAGGATTATGAAGGTTCTGGTTAAGAGCCCTATTGAACCATCTCGAAGAGAAGGTAGAAAGGAGTTGCAAGAGACTGCTATCATCTATCCTATCTCTTGACAATCAACCTAAAGTTAATCAGAGACTTTAAAGAAAGACAGCGTAATCAGTGGGAATTCAAGCAACATGTTGATATCTCGTTTTTAAAACCGCAACTTCAAGGAAAAATACTTGAGGAGAATAAAAAAAGGAGGCTTTTTTCTTCTAGTGTAGTACAGAGGATAGGCTGCAATAAAACACTTCTTCACCTCATTTATACCTAAGGGCTTTGGTAATTCAAGAATTTGAATCGATTTACCAAAATGAATCTTGGTTGTAGCCTCAAAAGGCACTTCTTGTACGTGCATTGGATCATTAGAAACTGAAGGAGCATGCAATGCATCTTGGGGAAGGAAATGACCTTTAGACATTTTCCTTTAAATCACTTCCAACTAAGGGACATGAATGTCTATTAACTTACCAACCTTAGGAGAGGTAGCATTAGTTAGACGGTATTTTCAGCCCACAAAAACTTCTTTTTCCTCCTAACGAAAATAACTTTCATTGTAAAAAATAAAAAATTAAAAACTAAAGAATACTAGGACATATAGAAAACTAAGCCCACAAAAGAAGGGTGCCCATTATCACAACTAGAGCAAGGCACTACAACTATAGAAGATAGTGCCGTAGGATAATTACAAAAGGTCTTTGACGCCCATAGGAAAACATAAGATTTAATGAGGGACCAAACACCACTAAGATCTTAATGATCATCTAACAATGCCCAGAGGGTATTTCTCAGTTTCTTGTTATATGAAAAATCTTTCCTATCTGCAATGCTAAACTTCCTAAAAAGTGAGTGTCTTCTTCTGAAGCTCACTATAATGCTCCCATAGAAAGAGGATGAGTAACGAAATTTAGGAGTATTTACAAAGTCTATAACGCTCTGAGTTTAGAAGGAGAACATGAATGAACCAAGATCATATCCGAATGAGAGAGATAGACACTAACATGTGACACAGATACGACACGATACCGATATTGCGATTTTAAAAAAAAGTAGGACACGAAATATTGGGGATACGTATATTTCTTTTACAAATATAAATATTTATGATGCATATATTGTGAAATAATACTTTTGAAACATCAAAATAACAACCATAAAATTATTTCTGTCTGACTAATAGTTGATCCAAATTTTAAATAAAATAATGGTAAAGAAAAAAAGAAAGATTTAAAAAACGAAAAATAATAGAAGAGAATTAAAAAAATAAATACAAAAATAGATTTAATAAAGGGAAATAAACAACGAGAAAGAAAATAAATAAAAAAAATTGATGATAAAAGAAAAAAATTGAAAACTAACATAAGAAAAAACAGGAAAAATGGAAAAAGAAATCAAATCACAGGGTCAATGGGTCTTCAAGTGGCTGCGTTTGAGGAAGGTAGAGAAACTCCACTGTGGGGTGTGGGAGCTCAGCAGCCGCAAGAAAAAGAATAAGCACCAACCTAAAAAAACCTTACAAAATAGGTTTTAAAACCGATGGGCTGGGTTTTGAGCTTAATACCTCATATTTTAGTTCTTTTTAGAAAGAATTTGCAGGTTGCCGTGTCCTAGAGGTGTCTCCACTTCCAGCCGTGTCCAGATGTGTCGGGCCGTATCCCGCTGTATCTGAAATAAAAAATTTAATAGTATAACAATTGATACGTCAGCTGGCGTTTTGGACCAGTGTCGGTGTAGGACATGTGTTGGAGCCATTTTAGGAGTGTCGGTGCTTCTTAGAGGTAGTTTTCACTCTTAAAAGCTCTTCAAAACAAGCAAGGATGAGGTAGCCAGGTTGCAGGGAATTAAGGGAATGTTGGGGCAACTAGATGCTGAAACTGGATCCTAAATCTTAGGCGTGGGGCGTTGTAAAGCCCCCTCATCAAGTTGTGGCATTATGTGAAAGCATCTAGAGCTTGACACATGTCTCTCATCTAGTTGGTGCATTTTCTGGAAAAAACAGTGCAAATGCCAATCACCCCTTTAAGAAACTTTTACGTTGACCTATACATGGTGCTATTGCTTGGTGTTTGTTTAAAACTTTATTTTTTTTGGGCTCAAATAATTTTCTGCACGCTTTTTTGTCTGTAGGCTCAGAATATCTCTTCAATTAATGATGTCCAACATGTGCGTTATTAGTATTGAAATGGGGGAGGAAGTTCTATAGTAATAAATGTAAACTAAACACAAAAGGTTGAGCTATTTAGCTAAATTTGAACATTATTTATTTATCTATTTACAAAATCTATACTGGGACATTGTTTTGATTATCCTAGAGGATCTTCAGTGGACCGTTGTACTTGGGAACTTTATTATGAGAATCGTGTGGGACTCTTTTGGTACCATGAAATTCCTGGTTCTAGAGCTATGTTGCAGATTGTAGCATTTTATTATCTCATTGGTTTTGTTTCTTTTTGTTCTTCAGACTGGTCTGGAGAAGAATTTGTTTGGAAATTATCCAGTTGGATTTTCACCAACAGAATCCCACAGTCCTCCCCCTGCCTTTGCCTCGGATCCCTTGGTTTCAACTTCAGCAGATACACATAACAATAAGAGTTCATTAAATTCAGTAGCAAACATCGAGTCAAATCTGGGTGAAGGGTTCTCCGCCACAACTGGAACGGGGTCTTCCAAAAATAATATTGCAGATATTGTAGAGATTGAAATGCCTGGTTCAGAAGGAAATTTTGTGAAAGGCTCAAGTCCTTCAGGCGTAAGAACATCTCCTCTTTTATTTTTATTTTTTTATTGAAAGATGATTAGTCTACATATGATTCATTTCTTTCAGTTTATTCTCATACCTTTTCGTTTTCTTTTTTCAATTGCATTCCAGCCTGTTGCTACCACAAGAAAAGGTGCAATCAATTATGACAGGCAAAATTCTGAAATTTCATATTATGCTGATGATGAAGACGGAAATCGTAAGAAGTATGTTCGAAGAGGTAAGTTACATGCTCTTTTGATATAACATATCATCTATGATCTTATTGTCCATTTGTTTCCCTCTGGATTCCATATCCTGTTCCTTGCTTCAAAGAGTCACTTTTATTCTAAACAAATTCTAGAATCTTTCAGGATAAGAGCAAGACAACAAAGGACATTATTGATTCAATAATTCAAAATGCTTTTCTTTTTTTGGTGCAAAGACTTACAGACTATACACCGTCATAGTTTTTCTTTCCTAGTTGCAAATTGGAAACACCTTCACCTATGAATGGGTTTATTTGCTTGTACACCTTCTGAATGGGGTCCTTTTGTACCTTTGAATATTTTTCATTCAATCAATGAAATTGTTTCTAATCCGGAAGAAAAAAAAAATCCCATCAATTTGAATCTTATAGCATTCCTTAATGAGTAAGCTCATGTCCCCACCATTTCCTTACGCAGCACGTATTTTAGAGACTTCAATTTTCAGCTCCTTCTGTTTTTTGGTTTCACAAAATAGATCTCCGAGCTCTTTGCTTCTGTCATGGTTTTGACTTCTTAATTTCCTTCCTGGTCAATTATAACATCGATTGTGAAAACATTGTCATCATTCCTTTTTCTTTTTGTCGCCTGCAGGTCCTTTTAAGCACAAGTTTCTTAGGGCACTACTTCCTTTCTGGTCAACTGCATTGCCAACTCTACCTGTGACTGCACCTCCTCGTAAAGATGCGAATGCCAATGATGTCAATGAAGGTCGTGTCCGGCACCAAAGACCCTCCAGAATGGATCCAAGAAAAATTCTTCTTATCATAGCAATCATGTACTTCCCCTGGATCTGTTCTTTCATTCAGCTTCATATGGTTTATTGTTTGCTTAAAGTCGTGAAGAGATGATATTCATTCTCTTTGGTTTTCCTAACATTAGAATCTTCATAATCATGTGTGTAGGGCCTGCCTGGCAACAATGGGTATTTTGTACTACAGACTTGTACAAAGAGACATGGGAGAAGAATTTGTGGATGACGAGCAGCAACTGCAAGCAGCACAATGAAAAAAAAAAAAGAAAAAAATGAAAACCATATTTGAAGAATTTGTGGTGCTGTTAGAATTTCTTTGGCTCCTTGAAATCGGACCTTTTACCAAATTTCATCATTACTAGCACTGTAAGTATCTTTGAGCTTTTCTGCAACAGTGAGGTGAAAGTACTTTTTATGTGAGCCTTTTTGTCATCTTACAAACTCTACTCTTCTGTTCCTTCACTTGTATGGATTGTGGATCATCAGATTTAGGTTAAAGAAAATATCTTTCATTGGAACTAATTTATTTTGTAATTACTCAATTCACTCAATAATCTTACATGATAGGATTTTTTTCAAAATGATTTTTTTGAGATGCGGTAATTCTAGATTATAGTATGCTGCTTCCTCGTGGAAGAAACTTGGGGTGTACGTGGTCTCAGTCTGGGTGGTCAATTTGATTTCTCGGAGATGTGCATGAACTATATTTAAAAACTTAGACCAACAGGTTTAGATGTATACTCTTGATCATGAGGCTGATAAAGGCTTTGTTCTCTTGAAAGTTATTCTCACATCAATGCTTAGTGTTCATTTTGTTTATGACTTTGGAAGGTTGATCTGACATTTGAAGAAGACTTCCTGGGTAAGAATTGATTCCTTGTGAACTTTAAAAAATAATCTAAACGAAGGTTTAAATTGATTCACTCAAATACACCTTCGGCTAGATAAAAAAAATCTAAAAGGGCGGTAAATTGATACACTTAAAATGTTTAGGGTTTTGATACAAAACTAAAGTTGTATGGTTTTTTTCAATCTTGTTTTATTCTTTTGAAATTTTCCCTTTAATTTTGTATGCATTAAACACTTTTCATAAACACTTTTCATTCTTATCTGTCTTAAGACACATTTTGTTAATTGAGTTACGTTGGTTTTTTATGATAAAATCGTACCCATTACGACTTATTCAATCAATGAAATCTTATTAAGATTATACCATTTTTTTTATTACGATTATACCTTTTTTTTTTTTTATTACGATTGGGGTAGTGAAAAGACATTAACCATGGGCTTTCTACCCATGTAGCGTAATTAAATACGGTCAATTGCACAAATGTCTAAAACTTCTGATACATCTATAATCCACGAAATTAAGACATTTCGAAAGAAAGATATATTAAAAGAAAATTATGAGAAGACATGTGGGAAAAAAAAAACCTATCAATGAATCTAAAATGGTTATTTCCAAAACCGTTTCGTTTTCGAAATCAAAACACAAAACAAAATACCCCTTATTTGAAATGAATTCACACATTCATTGATTAGTGAGGATTATGAAAGTAAGAATTGTCGAAAAACTAAAACATCATCGACGAGAAGCTTCTTCAATCGGTAAGGTTTTTTGAACAACTTATTGTGTATATTTGAGAACAAAATTCTCATGCCTTTGGTAGATTTTATATGTTTCATGGGAATATTTTAGGGTTTCATGTTTAATCTTAGGTTCTACAGTATATATTGATTTGGTACACTTCTATTTATAGATGTTCGTGCACTTCAAACTTAAGGTTGTAGTATATATATTTTCAATTTCTTTTCTTAGTAAAATAAAAACCATTGTGATTATTCTATATATTATGTCTGGGTATATACCTCCATTGGGTATATGACTGTTCTTCTATATTATGTAATGCATATCCTCAATATGACCTACATATTCTAGCTACCTATATGTAATTTCTATTTTGTGTACATTTGAGAATAAAATAGCTGTAATGTTACAAGAATTAGTTCTGTTTTGTTGATATATAATGTATAAAATGCATATATCAGTACTGCTGTTTATGCTTTATATGTCCTATTTGATCTGCACCAGAAATAGTTTCAATATGATCAGTGTAAAGTTTCTTGGAGGCTGAAGTGCTAGGCCCAAAAGCAAAATGAACATTGTCATGATATCCAAATAGAGTAACACATCACGTTATGTATATCATTTATATTCCACTCTTATAGTAAAAGGTAGAGAAGAGTATATATTCATAAATAACATGCATGATGACTTCGTTATATATATTAAATCAAGAGAGTAATTCAAAGAATCATGGTTGTTTTATAAAATTTGTGTATGAGAAATATTGTTACCGGAAAGAACGACCTTCAAAAATCTCCATGATGACATGATATTGTCTGCTTTTACATAAATTTTCATAACTTTGCTTTCGATTTCATTTCAAAAAGCCTTATATTCAATGAAGATTGTTGGAAATGCGACTAAAGTTCCCCGTTGGTTTTAGATAAGAGGATGATCGTAGGTAGGGTGCAAATAATAACTATATCTCGAGATCTTTTACACTAAAAGTAGACAATATCGTATTATTGTGAAAATATTTGTTTTTGCTTATATACCACCATGATGCATCACCGTTATGCACGTATATTTTAAGCTACATCAATACCGGCTCACTAAATACAAACATGGTTAATTAAATACGACAATTTACATTATTGATCTATCTCATAAGGGGCTTTTGTAAGGGCATTTTATGATACACAACATCTCCAAATACCCTAAGATCATATCCTACATTTCTACACAAACAAACAGAGGTATTATTCTAAATGTCTCTATTACAAGGAATCATATATAGATTCCCTACGAAACAATCAACTCCTAAAAATAGTTTTAATCAAAAACAATATTAGTTATCTTCTAAAACAAACCTCTAAGAAATCAATTAAATATATAATACACTTTCGGGGCCAAAACGAGTATAAGTTGACATATACTTCTTCTCCAAAGATTAACATATACCTTACTTGTCATATCGTAACGAAATATATATTTTCTTGAGACAATGATACTTGAAATTTTTTAATTTTTTAAATATATTCACTAACAAAGTGGAGAGCACACCATATTACATATACATACATATATATATATATACTAAAGAACCCGTAAAAGAAATCTTGAGTTAAAAAGCAATACGTAAGCCATGTTTTAATTAATTTAATTATGTTTTGAGCGTGTGGTTAGTCCTAAATATAAAATTAAAATGGAAGAATAAATATATTTTGAGAAGGCAAATTAAGAATCTATAAAAACAAAATGATCTCATCAACAAATTAATATAGATCGATGAACAAGAGAATAAATGCAATCATTTCTTTTTAATATAATAAAGCAAGATCGATGGATCTTTTAAGTATGTGTGAATATAAAAACACATCGTGTTATGTTAAATTATTATGAAGAACTATTAAAAATTATCTATGTGTGTTTTGTACTTTTGATTTCAAACCTTACACACAGCTAGCAAAATTAATCCATTAAATAATACATGCAAAAATATTTTGTGTTATTATTTTATGATCTTAAAATTAATATAAACTTAATAATGTAAAACAACTCCTTTATTATTGTTTACTAAATAAAGATTTTAGACATAGTATCTTATTATTATTATTATTATTATTATTATTTAATAATAATAATAATAATTGAAAGTTATTTTAAACAAATCCTAAAATAATTAGGCCAAAAAATCCAAAAATATTAAGTGTAGTTACGTAGTTAATCGAGGAATGTATTTATTTTATTTTTAATTTTAAACAAATCTTTAAATGATTTAGAGTAAAGTATTGATTTTCTAAATAATTAAAACATATCATAGAAATTGTCATATTGGATTGTGGTCTCTTCGTGAGACAATAAAGCTTCTGATGATTAGAAAAGTTGATTATTTGATGGGACGAGACGAATTGTATCCGCAAATTTAAAACAATAATATTTAAATCAAATTGTCTCAAAATTAATATCAATTTTTCATTTTAATACAAAGTTTTAGAAATTAATATATATATATATTAATTTCAAACAACAATAAACATACTGCCACTACATTACGTGAGTTGTCCGATCGAACCTTAAATTAAAAGGAAAAAAGAAAAGATACTTGATCGTAAAAGTTGATGTAAACTATGTTATTCTCTTGTTAGCATTTTCATATAACTTTGAGTTTAAAGTATAATAAAATACTGTTTTGGTTATCGAGATTTGAGTTTAATATTTATTTAAATTGAAACATGATTCAAATCGGTCCTAATTCTTGTTTTATTTTAGATTAAATTGACGTAACTGATGGCGTTATGAAACTTCAACAAATGTAAAACAAGAAAAAGAGAGAAAAAGAGGGATAATAGAGAAAGAGATGGGTATTAACCTATTTCTATTCGTATACTTATGCCGAAGGATATTTTTAATCGATTCTTTTAAGTTGAAAGTTATTTTCGAAAATCAAGTTAAGGAGTATCTTTGACACAAAACACTAAATTTTAATTCATTTTACAAGTTTATGAATATCATCATATACTTTTGAAAGTTCAATATTTAATTTATCGTTGTTTTCAATTACTAATGTAGTCTTTTTTTTTTTTTGTTACACTTTTATTCTTTAAATGTTGTGATTGTTATGCTCATGCTTCCATTTCAATCAATATATTTAAATCAATAGCCAACATAAGTTCAGCTCAATTGACACATATATGTATTCGTAGATAAGATGGCTCGGTTAATTTAAACTCCAAACAAATAATTGTATAATAATATAAATCAAAACTTGGATGAAGATATTTATCTTAAAAGAGTTATTATATAATGATTAGATGTGTGTAATGACTAAGGATAGAAATTAACTCAATATTTGAGAGAGATGTTTTAAATCAAGTGGGTATAATAGCAATTTTCATTGCGAGGAATTTTTCATCTTTTATTTTTCTTTACTATTTAGGTAAAAATGAATAAATTTTTTTTGGTTACTTCATTAGGAATTTAAGTCAATGTAAGAAGCTAAATAAGACATTAATATATTGACATTTTCTTAGTCATGGGATCGACAAATTCCTTGGACCAAACAATGAACGAGACCCACAACTTCACACTTTCCAACTCCTTAACCCAAACACTCTCTGTGAACTTCTTTAATTCTAACCACTTATACCTTGGTACCGTTATTTATAAATTATCTCATCTTCTTATCTTTTTCTCTTTCAAAAAAAAAAAAAAAAGAGTTAACCATGGTTTTGGAAGTAATGTCATGGAGAGAAGTTAATTATTTTAGGAGGGGCGCATCATGCATCATCACAAGTTGTTTTGTAATTATAATGCTTCAACCATCCCTCGACTCAAAGACTTTCCTTTAGCATCTCCTCTACGTATTCTCCTTTTCAATATCAACAAAACTCTTTTGATATTTCCTTTAAAGTCAAATTTGAATTAGCCAAAAAAGAAACTAGAATAAATCTATGATAACCAGCAAGACAAACAGTTAATATAATAATATGTATGCTAAATAAATTAGCAATCAACTTTTTTTTTTCCAATTAAAACGAGCATAAACTCAACTAACATATACATCAATATGTGTTAACAAGCATTAACAACCAAGAGATTTGCCGTTCAAAATTCTCCATTCATACGTGTAGTCTTTAAGAAAAGAAAATTCATATATACTTGTAGTGTTTATAAATCCTCATAACTAGATGTAATTAAAAGGTTTGCCACTTGAGATCACTAGACAAACAACTCTATGGGCATTATTTTGTAGATATAATATAGGGTTGCAAAGAATGAAAAATGGAAAAACAAAATGGTTGTTTATATATATAAGAAGAAAATGTGTACTTATTTTTCAATCTCAATTGCATTGTTCAATCATTTGTGCATAGTGATATAATTTCAAATTTGATTTAATATTGTTTGTTAACAACTTCAAATTTTTCTTTTTTTAAAAAAAAATTCGTGCTATTTTCTTACAATTTCTTACCTATGATTTACATCTTTTTTAGAGTGAAGTTTTAATCCAAATTAATCCAAAAATAAAAAAATAAATTTTTAAATGAGGGTGAAATTTATACATTTAATTTTTTTAAAAAAACCAAATAGTTATAAAATGGATCGAAGGGTTGAGTTTTATAGTTAATATACTAAATGATGTAAAATAATCATTTGAACACCTATCACCAAAAACTAATAGAATATCAAGAACAAGATGGATCATGGGAAAGAAATGCCTAATTTTATAATGTAGATTAACATTTTTATCCATTTTTTGTTATGTGCATATAGTTTATACTTTATTTCTAGCTTCTTGCCAACTTCATTTAGATACTAAATAAATTTAATTATATGATTGATATTATAGAGAAAATCATTTGTACCCTGAACGTGTAATGCATATCAGATCGTAAATTTCTTTTTTAATGTCTAATCAATTTGCATTTTTATACCTATACTTTAAATTTTATGACGTGATAGATAATGCTGCGACTTTAAATTTTTTTAGGAAAAAAAATATCATCTTTCAAGAACTTATAAATATTATTTTGGTAAATTATAATATTGGAATATTCTATAACTACTCAACTTGGCATCGATATAGCTTTTTTTTTTCTTTTTTAAAAAAGAAGTTAGTATTTTTCTTAATAATTGAATTATTATTGAAGGGTATTTTTTGTTTCTTTTAAAAATTTTCACTTTAACCCGAATAAATAAATAAATAAATAAATATATGATTCATAGTCTTCAACTCATTTTTCAATAATATCTTTAAATTTAACACCAGTAGATACGATTTAAATTCTACTTACCTTTGATCGATAACGAGTAAACACAAATTCAAAAGACAATTTAAGTCTTTTCTCGTAATTTTAAGGGCACAAAATTGTTAATTACATTCTTAGGTTATTGAATAAATAATTTTTTTTAGGGTTTTCCCATTTCTTCATAGAATTTAGGGATCTATTGAACTCACCATAGTGAATAAAGAACTTGTCTTTTTTCTTTTTTTCTTTAATTGAAAATTAGTAAATAATTAATAAAGAAAGCTTTTGAGTTCAAAACCCAATGTTGAATCACTCATAATAATAGTTTGACATTTTGACATAAATAAGCACATAGTGTCATAATGATTAATGTTTACTTTAATTTTTCCCCTTAAAAAGAAAGAAGAAAAATAATTCTAATAACATTAATAATGAGAGAGTTAATGGAATATATAGTTGGCCTTCATTAATTGCAATATAGAAAAAAAACATTTAGTTTGAATTGGAAGTTAGGAATTATCTATTTGAATAAAAAATTATTAAAATTCGTTTCTCCTACGCACATCTTAAATTTTTATAGAACGGATATTTGGACTACTGTATTTGTTTTGAAGTATCATAAGATATCTTAATATCTAGAGATTTCCAGACGGAAGACATCGAAAGAGTTTTAGGCCCTCCTACAACATGGAACTTTAGATTTTTGGCATCTTCATTTTACAATTGTGTCCTTTTATTTTTTATTGTTATATCGCAATTCTTATTACTTTCGAGAAGATATTTATATTTTAAATTTAAATTGATTTATTTTATATAAAAATTTTAAAATATGATATATTATTTTGGCGAGAAAAAATTACCCATAAAATAATGTATTAATTTTTTTAAAAAAAATCAAATCGATGGAAACAAATATGTTATATGAGTTCAAATTATATTAAATTAATTATAAATTGATAAACAGTCGTAAGGTCATTCTGGAAAAAATTAGGGTATTTTTTAATAGAAATCCTTCTGGACAAATACAATAATCAAAATATTCCTATATTATATTTACAAAAATATTCCTACAAAACAAACATGGTAATCTAAATATGTCGAACATCTATAATTCTATATATTTACGATTTCAAACGTATAAGATTCTTGTTTCATAAAATAGTACAACTAGTAGAATCTAAAAATAATTTAATGAAATCAAATGTTTATTTTTCATTTTCTTTAATTTTTTAGAGGCATTTTAAAATATAGCAAAAAATCAAAACTATTTACAAAAACCTAGCAAAATCTATCAAATTCTACTTAGCACTTTTTTTTTCTTTTGATATATTTTGTAAATAGTTTCAATTCCCCTTCTCTTTATAAAATGATTTTTTTTAATGTTTCATTTGGTTTGAATGGAAAAAAAAAAACATTTCTTATATGAAAAATTGTTACTATAGAAAAAAAATATTTATAAAACATAACAAAAAAAACTAAATGGGATATAGAAAGTTGGAAATAATTTTAATATTTTGCTGTTTTTGAAAATACCCCTATTTTATATCTTAATTTGAGTAAATTAAAAAAAATATTTGAAATCTTACCAAGTCCAAGAGTTTTGTAATAGACTTTAACTTAAAAATAAATACTTGGATTTTTTTTTTGAATTCTATTATTTTTTTAACTTTAAATTTTTAAATAATAATAATAAATAAATAAATAAATAACTTCATCTATAAAACTATATAAGAGTTGGTAGAAATTATATAGTCTAAAGTTACGAAATTGTTGTATTAAACTATCCAATATGATTGCAAATTAAATTATATAAACCACACTCCATAGATTTTACAAAGTATATTGTTCATGTCAACCTCCAACCATATAAGATTCTTACAAATATTAAATTAGAATTCTTAAAAATCAATTTTAATTTTCTTTCAATATTAATAATTAATATTATAGCTTTCAAAAATTTGATAATAACACTTAAGAGATTAATTGTAAAATTGTCACTTTAGTAGTTGCTTTCATCTTTCATAGTAATATCAAAATAGACTTAATTGATACCAAAAATGCCTAAAAAATAAATACACAAATCTCTTTATAATTACGTAATTTGATGAACTGATTTTGATAATATATGAGATGACAAATTAATCATATTATAAAAACTAATTAAAGTTATTAGTATTAAAGATTTATAATATATTATAATAATTAGATTAATATGTTTTGATCAATTAACTAAATAATCCTTTCTCAAGTATTTCTTGAATAGAGTTTTTAAAATTAATCTAATTTGCTATAAATAAATAAATTTAATTTTTTTAAAAAAAATTAAAACAATATATAAAATTGGCACCTTAATTTTTAATGTCTACAAATTTCATATTTTCTATTAATTAAATTTGCTATTTATGCCATCTATTAAATTAAATTTAAAAGAATGAAAATAGATATTTATGTAAATTAAAAGAATGAATTTTTAATTTGAAATTATAAAGATTAAAAGAAAAATTAAAAGATTCAGGAAACATGACACTATTAAAGTGTTGAAATTAAAGAATCAGTAGATCCAATCTCAAAATAATTACAAAAATAGAAAAATTTGAAACCTGATTAACATAAGATAAACTAGTGATTAAATTATTGCCCATTCAGATCATAGGTAAAATAAATCATATTTTCAAAATTCATCTTTTTTATAAAAAAGATAAATAAAGAGAGAAAACTTGTTCTTTTAATTACAAATTAATTTGGGCTGGCAAGAGGGATAAAAAAAAATTAAAATAAGAAAAGCGATTTTAGAGATTTTTAATTAATAATTAACAACTAATCAAAATACCCCATAGAATACATATAGAAGACTTTATGTTTATCTTAAAAGTATTACAAATCTTTAAAATCATAGGAAGCCAATAAAGATAGGGTCAAGAATCAAGATTGATAGTATGGAAAAAGAACTAAAGAAATAATGATTTGACTACACTTTAATTTATACCTCCATGTACGTTTTGTTTGCAAATTATAGTTGGGAGGTGTTATATACGAGTGGATTCAAGAATCAAGGCCGATAAAAGCGACATAACAGAAAAAACGTCATGGTAGACGAGACTAAAGATAGACAAGAAGGTGGGGTTAGAGCAGTTTTCGATGCCAAACCCATTAACTTGTGCATGCATTATGGGGTTCAGTCAAGTCATTTTAAACTTGAGGAAGGATTTTAGGTATTGACCTTGAGTAGGACCAGGTCTACGACATCAAAACAGCTATTACATACGCTAAAACCCTAATTAAGAAGAAGGGAAAATACAGGTCCATTTGCTACACATTCGTTTTCTGACTTAAGCATCAAAGGTCGTGTGTCAAACACTACACCTGGTATGCAGACTTTTTCCATCTTGCGCATTGTACATCCTTCTCAAAATTATAAATTTGATCGTTATTATCAATGGTCAAATATATATTTTTTTAGCCGAAATTTGGCATTAAGAAGGTAATTTGGATGATCACTTGTTTAGGATTATTTCTATTAATACCTCCATACATAATACAATACTTAATTAACTACTTAACTCGACATTAATTAAATAATTTTGCATGTTGATATCTAATTTTTTTGTATAAATTAAAAATTATAACAAAATTATTTAAAATTGTTCTACGATTTTTGTTTCAAATTATTTTATATTTCTTCTAATTATTCGTCGTAAAAAAAAACATTATACACGACAACATTTTAGAAAAATACGTACATTTATATGAAAAATCTTCGATATCTTTTAATACATTAGAGAAACCTAAGATTTTATCTAAAAAAATGAAATGATATTGATGTTCTTTTCATCTATAACATGAACAAATGAAAAAGTTCGATAGATCATGATTAGAAACAAATGGATATGTATCAACAAGTCGTGGGGAGGAAGGAGGCAGGACAATAATAGAGTTCTTGAATTGTTTAGTAATTTCTCATGAAAAAAAAATAGACAGAGAGAGAGAATCAAATCCACACTAATTGCAAATGGAATGTTCAATTATTATTTTATATTTTCATTTTGGTCTATCAAGATTTTATTCCATCTCTCCTTTTCTTTTTCTTTTTTATTTTTAATACTCATTATTATAAAATTTGTTTTATTATCAATCCCTAGCTGCCTCATCTCCTTTGAACCAATCAAATTATACCCATTGTTGCTTATATCTCTCTCCAACATGATCTTTAAGTGAAGAAAAATGTATGTATATATATGGTTCATGGTTTTGTCTGTTTGTATAGCTTCTGCATGCTTATTATATATATAGTTTAACAATATTTTTGTTTCTAATTACTTTTGTGTAAAACTAACCATTTACTTCCCCCAACTTTGGCTGTGTAATGATTGAATCGTAAAAATAATAACCCATGAATAACTTTAGCATATGTTACAATTTACTTTCCCCAACTTTGATTTTGTAACAATCTAGGGTATGTTAGGAGGGTTTAAATTTGAAAAATAAGTAGATTTGAAAAAATTGGAGTATTGGTAAAAAGTGATTTTTGTTATTTATGATTTAGATTTAATAATATAAATAAAATAATCATTGTTGGGCGTAGGAAAATCATATTCATCCATATATATGAATCTTTAAGGGGAATTAGTTTATAAGTTAATCATATATGACAACATATTTATTACCATTTTGTATAATACAATGATAAATATAGGAGTGGTGACATATTATATATTTACAGTTTGTGTAGTACAATCAAATATAAAGAGTTCATATTTATGTACTAACACCCTAAATTAATATATAATAATTTGCTTCTTTTTCTTTCTTCTTTTTTTTTTCTTCTTTTTTTCTTCCCCAGATGCTACCAATGAAAAAAAGTTTTCATATATAAAAACATTTTTCTTTTAAAAACAAATATCTCCCTCTCTCTCTCTCTCTCTCTCTCTGTGTTTGGTTGGAGAGTAAAGCTCGCCGTAATCAAAGGTTTAGAGTTGGACTTTTCCTCCAGCTACGTGCATGTTTATTATATATATATATATATATATATATATATATATATATATATATATATATATATATATATATATATATATATATATATATATATATATATATATATATATATATATATATTAACCTTCTTATTTTGTTGAACAAAATGTTTACAAATGATTTTGCTTTTACTTCTATAAGTAAGTTTGGTCGTCACTGTCATTTGATTCCTTTGTGATGTGTGTTTAATTCATTGATAGAAATAGTGTATGCAATACATAAAAGAAGACATGGTTTACTTTTTATCTGTTGGTATATGGGTTATTATAGTTTGAAGAAAAAGTTACAATTTAGTTTTATGATTTATGATTATAAGGATTTGGTTTCTACATGGTTTGATAAAGTTTCTACAAATAATTATTATATCAAATTATAGAGATTATTTACGAAGTTGGTCAAATTCTAAGATTAAATTTTAACTTTCTTTCAAAAATATATATATATATATATATATAAATAACTAAATTTATATTATAACTTTATATTAGTTATGATATATTTAATTTAAAAATTAGTGGTTTATGAAATTAATTAATGTTTAGTTGAAAATAGAACTAAAAAAAACGCTCTTCGAACTTAAAGCTTAAGAGATGGAACTATCATTGAATTAGGACATAAAATGAGAAAGATACATTTTGATAAAATTACTAAAAAAATACAAAATACAAATTCTTCTAAAAGTCAAAAGACTAAAAATGTAATTTTCTTATCTTCGAATAATCGTAATAGTTGCATTGTCATATGTTCATTAAGAACCGTATAAAACTCTGATTCATTTGGGTCGTAACGTATTATTTTATTTATATGTTTTTCATTTCGTCTGAAAGTATGTTTATATTACATATCATCGATTGATTAGTGTTACAATCTCGATACCGAAATTAAATTAAAATCTTAATCATAATCACCCCCATTTATATCTTCCTTTTTTCATATTTGTGAGTCATTGTTTAGTTGATTTTTCACATTTGCTTTGAACTTAAAAAGGGGACAAACAACACACACGAGGGGAATCTATGTCGGAATGTCTTCTTCTAGAGAAAAAACAAAAAAAAAACTATATTTTAGAAAAGTACAAAAAGACAAAACCCTAAGACATAAAAAATATATAGATAATGAAAAAAAAAAAGAGTATAAGAGAACCATCAAAAATATAATTGAGGGAGGAATGTTTACAATATGTAGTTTTTAAAATTAGGGTAAGATTCTTATTATAATTAGCTAAATGTGCAAAGCATTTTTTTTTAATTATTTCATATTTGGCTATAGTAATTAATTATAATTAATACAATTATTAGGTTACAATTTCAAAATATTATTTGATTAAATTATTTATCAATTATAATATTAAAATTCATTCTATCTCACCAAGATTTTTGTGACCCTAATTTATATAATGTAGGGCAAGCAAATAACTTTGTCAAAAGAAAAATAATATAAGAATAAAAATAAAACATGAAGCATGGTGTTATTTTATTTATTTTAATCATATATTTGATAATTGATCGTTTTTATAATTCTTTAATAAATTTTTTTTTTTATATAAAAAAACAGCCATTTTTCAAAAATCCAGCTAACTAAAATACATTAGTTTAGACTTTAAGGTTGAATTTAAATTTTGTTAATTTTTCTTCACCAAAGTTGAAGCTACATCTTAATTTAATTTTCAATCTAAATTATAAAATATTTTATAGTTGATTTAGAAGAATTTTATACTCATAAAATATTTATAAATATATAAAAAAAATTAAGTTGAATAGACTCCAAAATTTTACTATATTGGTTATATTTCACCGATTCTTTAAATATTCATATGTGTGTGTTTTTAATAATTTAATATTTATGATTGTGAGTTTAGATTATATTTTAATTTTACGTGTTATTTTTGTAAAACAAGTTAATTTATATTATTTTGAACTTATTATAAAAGATTTAGTATTAAATATTAATTTCAAGTTTAACTTGAAATACTTTGAACTATAATTTTAAAATTAAAGAAGATAATTATATTGGTGATAGGTAAGAGGTTTAAAATGTTGAACAAAGTATGGATAAAATGTTGAAAGTGGATGAATATTTCTAAAATTATACAAACAAAAAATTAAATACTCTAATTATACTTTTTTAATAAGTTAAATATGCTTATAATTTGCACTTATATTCACATTATTAATATGTTTTGTTTGCTTCATTCTTATGTTTCTTCCATTTTTGGATCGAAAATAAAGTAAGCTATATATTTATATAGAAGAATATGCCTAAAAAGGGAAGGAATATACCCTAATCAACGTAGCTAGAAATCTCAAAAATCCATATTTTAAGAGGACATTAAAAACCTGTCTCCTTTGTGGACATTATTCAAAGATTAAACATCTCGAGATGCCTATATTCTATCCTCTTGAAAAAAATTTACAAAAACACGATAATATTCAAATGTCGTCGCCCCTATCTTCGTACCCACGAAACAATCTCTCATTCAAAGATTACATGTTTGAATTCCTACTCAAAATTAACAGGTATATTATAATTGAACATACTTCGAAGTTTACCTGCATTTTCTTCAGATAATTTCAAATTTTGGTAGACATCTAAAAAACAATGTCAAAATATAGATAATAAAACAAAGAAAACAGTATATTTTTTCCAAAAAAATATAAATGTAGATAATGAAACAAATAATAACTTATAAGCACGAAAGCAATGTTTATAAACGTATATAAACTAAAAACCAAATGATTATCAAATCTTCGCTGGCTAAACCCTTTAATCGGTTTTCAATATTAAAGCAAAAACTTCTCAATTGTATTGGTTCCCATTAAAAAACATTAGTAATAAATATAAAAATGAGTCCTTTTCAACAAAGTAATAATTGGATAAAAAATCTCTCAAATATTCTTAAATCATCCAAAGTCAACTCCATCTCACAAAAACTCCCTATAAATACAAACAAAAAAACCCCTCAACTCTTCCATTAAAATTAATCTCCAAACAATAATCATCAAAATTAAGGAATATTTAATGGAGCAACTCAATGGAAGTTTCATAGCTAATCATGAAGAAGAAGATCATGAAGAAGAAGAAGAAGCAACTTTCATGGCTCAATTACTCTTCAACACCAAAGCTAATTCCCCACCTGACCCTTTCATGGCTACCCTTTCTTATGATCAAACACCTTCTTCTTCAACCTTTTATAGCCTTTCACAAGAGAGTAGTGATGAATTATTATTCCCCACTAATGAAAATAATAATCATCATCATCATCATTATTATTATTGCAATCCAATGAATAATAATAATGATAACAGTAGTAATTATTTTTCATTGGGAGAGCTTGGGAATTATTACAATAACAATAATGGGAGCAATTTCCATCTTCAAGTTCCTGAGGACTCCATGAATGTAGAGGTGAGTGAGAATAATAGTTTGCAGCCTTGTTTTGAAGAAACTGATCAGTTGATAAAATTACCTGAAGAAGAAGCTGCTCATTATCAAACTGAGATTAATTGCAAGAAAAGATCAAGAGGAGAATTTGGGGATCATCATGTAAGTATATATATGTGATATATTTTTCTATTCATTAACTCATATAATTTTAAAATGCATTGTCTAAGCTTTCGAGTTTAGTCGTAATCTGATACGGGATAAAGTATAGAAAAATGTGATTATATATATATATATATATTATCAGTAGTTTGATGTGTTACGTGTCGTGGTGTTATAAAACCCACATGTGAGAGGGAGTATTTGTAGTTTTAAAAATATATTGAAAAAGATTAGATTCAAACTCATCGATAATTTAAGTTTGATTAAGCTATAAATTAATTTTTGATTATCATAGATTCCCAAATTTTAACCAAAAAAGAAAGTTCTAATAGGTTTTCTTTGAAAATCTGTTAACTTAATTAGTTCAAATATATGATCATAATATATTTTTATCGATGCTCATTCAGAGGAAAACTTTTTGATAGATAAAAATGCGATACATTTTAAGTTTTGTGTGTAATTTGATGATCAAAAGTTTAAGGTAAATTTTGATTTTTCTTTTTTTTTTTTTTTTTCTGGTCTAATAATGATATGACATCTTATGAGATATTTAACTCGTTCAAAATCTTTACATTAGTAATATTATTCTTTTTACCAATAAAAATATGTTATGTGATTTTTTTTTTATGTAAGAAAGATGAGATGTGTGAGATTAATCAGATTCCACCTAATCATCACTCGTTCTCGAATTTATAATTTTTTTAATATTATTCTATTTAAAAGGTTAAAAACATTTGGGTTGATTTATTGTTCTACAAATAAATGGTAGGTACAAAAGGGAAGGAACGAGAGGGGAAAGAAAACTCAAAAGCTTACCTCAAGCACCAACACTGAAGAAGATGGCAATGGTGGCCTTAGCAGGCAAAGCACAAGCACCTACTGCTCGGAAGACGAATCCAACGCCTCTCTCGATCGAAACGGTGGAGCTAATTATAACTCGGGGTCAAGTCTGAATGGGCCGAACAAATCCCGAGCCAGCAGAGGTTCAGCCACAGATCCTCAGAGCCTTTATGCAAGAGTAAGAGACAATAATAATGAACAAACTTTGAGAAAGCTAAGGAAAAAGAAACATTTGGAAAAATGAAAAATCCATATTATTCATTGTTTGTAATAATTATTAATGTTCAAATTTGTTACAGAAAAGAAGAGAAAGAATCAATGAGAGGTTGAGAATCTTACAGAATCTTGTCCCAAATGGAACAAAGGTAAGCAAACGAAGAAAAAAACATGAAAATTACCTTAAAAATTTATGTTTTTTGTTGGAAAAAAGGCATTGAATATTTATGTTATTGCCTATTTTGGGATGTGTGTAGGTTGATATCAGCACAATGCTTGAGGAAGCTGTTCAATATGTGAAGTTTCTACAACTCCAAATCAAGGTCATTTACAAATAATGCATTATTGCCTAAACAAGACTTTTTTTTTTTTAACGTTTGGATGTGTTTGGTTTAACTTTTCAAGTGTTATTTTAAAGTTTATTTTAAACCATTTTAATCAAAAGAGTTTAATAAAAATAATTTGCAACACGAAATGGATATCGAACATTTTACATTTCTGAAAACTAGTCACTTTTAGCAGCAAGATTTGACATCTTCAGCATAAATGATTGTTTTTGCAGCTACTAAGCTCTGATGATTTATGGATGTATGCTCCGATTGCTTACAACGGAATGGATATCGGACTTAATCCGACAACCCCAAAAACAGCAAAAGAGAAAGAATTATGAAACGGAGGAGAAGATAGGGTGTGATGTATAATTAATATGTTGAGAAGAAAAGGTTTAATCTTTTGGGGAATCTAATAATGTGTCTTTTGTAAAACTTCTTGATAGATTTTTCTTTTTCATCAAGTTGGTGATGAACAAGAGGGTCATATGAGAGTTTGGTAGAGCGAATTCAATTCAAGGAGTTTTCGAGTTTTCGAACCTTTTGAGATTAAACTGTATTGTAAAGGCCTAATTTAAAGATAATGCAAATATATATATACCTTACAATCAAGCACTCATATACAATCTTAGTGGCTAATAAGACTATACATAACCTCCCATTAACCACAGACAAGTTTACACACACATTGTTTTTAAACTTTCATAATATATATACAAGACCACTTCTCTGTCCCCGCTACATATGCACACATGTTAGACCAATACACCTATATACATACAAAAACGTAACTACGGTGTTGTACTAGTGGATATGTTTTGGAGCTAGCTGTGTCAAATAGGCTGATGAAGAAGCTAGATCCTGGGAACTCTCTCTCGCAACCTAAAGAGAAAAAGAAAACATTTGAAAGGGGAGAGCACCCAGTGTGTGAGACAAGTTTAAAGGAAACATTTAAACATCAATCATGGCTGAGAAATACTTTCTCAAACAGGGCTTAGTAATCGCAAATGTAGCAAAAACCTGTGTTATAATTAAGAAACCATGTGTCTGATAAGTAATCAATTAAAGAAAACTAAAACATATGGAGATATCATTCAAACGGTCTCAGGTAATAATTAAACCAACTGATCTTGTACCCTAATTCAGCTGATCATTGAGTGCTTCATATTTTTGGTCTTTGAAGACGTTGAGAAGTCAAAAGCTATCCAAACATCCTTCATTCTGTAGATATGTACTCCAACAATAACTTTGTTTCTAAACTTAAAACAAAAATAAAAGTTAGTTAATTTGGTTGAAATGAAAAGAAAATATTAAGGTTTGGAATTTGAATTTTACTCACTCTAGGGTTAGGGTTAGGGTTAGGTGATCAATTAAAATTAAAATTTTGTTTTAATCTATCTTAAACAATTATTTTAAATTATAAATTATATTTTGTATTTATATATTCGCTAAATATGTTCCAATATAAAGCTAAAATATACCAAAACACACTCCATATTCAAGTAAATTTAACAACAAAAAAAAAAAAAAAAAAAGTAAAAAATCACCGTTGTCAGCAGGTATTTTATCAACTACGAAATGTAGGTATGTTATTTTTTAGCTTTAAAAAATGAGTAAACGACACTTAGAAATCTGCAATCTCAATACATTTAAGAGAGAGTTTAGTGTAGAATAATGCTCTGGAAGTACTTTGCTTGTAATTTCAAAAATATTCTCGAACAATTTCAAATGTTTCATTAATATAAACCCTTAAAAGGGAAATATTCAAAAATAATATTCCTACGATTGGTTCTAAGGAAAAAAATTATCGGTACTTTTCTTCGAAAATTACCTTTAAATTTTTAAATTGTACTTGAACTTTCAAAAAATAATTATTTGAAAAGAAAAATATATTTAGAAATATAGATGAAAACTAAATATGAGAAGTTACATTCATTAATATCAATAACTATTAAGAATTTTCTTTAATAGAAAAATGTATTTGTTTCTCATTTTCTTCAATCTCTATACCCCAAGATCACATTTTTTCTAATTTTTCAGTCTTATTCTCTCCTCATTTCTTCAATACTCTTTTTAATCCCTTTCTTTCATTTCTCAATTACTTCATATGGAGAAAGATAGGCCTTACCATATTCCATCAATAGCACCTCACATACGTCTTGCAAATTGGACTATTTGTTATATGTTTATAAGGTTTATTGATTGCATTCGAGCTTCTGTCTGTCTTGGGGAGCGTTCTACGCACTCCCTAAATTTAACTTATTTCTCCTCTTTTTTTTCTTTTTCCTCTTTCTTTTCTTAAATATCGAGACTTTAAATAAACAGGAACCAGCTAAACATGGCAAAACATTAAGAAATTTTCGATATCTAACCAATTATTTCTTCAAAGTTATCTTGAGTCGAAAAAGTACCAATAATTTGAAGTACACTTGCATAAATATTTCATCATTCTTTCATCAATAATATATATCATTTATCATTTATCTAATAATTCTTACTCCAATTTTCCCAACATAAAATAAAAACTCAAAAATTCAAGTTAAAAAGAATGAAATCTTACAAATTCCCAATATCAAAATTTTCATCCCTTTGTTAGGTATAATGTGAATTAGACAAATTGATAAATGCCAAATTCTCACTTCAACAACTTTAATTCATTATCTTCATCATCATCCCTTTATTTTATTTATTTTCTCTCTTTGTTTTTTTATTTTATTTTATTTTTCTACTAAAATAACTCCATCTTTTATAATACTTAAATAAAATAAAATAAAGAAATTATTTCAATTTCATATAATTTATACTTAAAACATGTGTTTTCCCATTGACTCTCACATAGAAACTTTATTTAATTTTGCATTATGGAGGAAATTCCTTTAACCACATCTAAACTTTTTAATGTCAAACAACAACAAAATGTCAATATTGAGTTTTAAGTATATATTATATGAATTGAAATGCAATAATGTCAAACTTTAAGATTTTTTTTTTCTTTTCTTTTCTAAAGTTCTGATCCTAATTTTCTAAATTGGTTGACTCTTGATTATGTATAAATTTAAACCAATCAAGCAAGATCTTTCTTTTCTACTATTTGATATTCTAAAATGTCAATATCTCCAAATATATATATATCTTCAATTTTTAATATTTGTTTCCAATTAGAAGTACATTTATAAGTCATTATATTGTTAAAATTCATGTCAACTTTAGTCCTCCAATGAAGATAGATTATTCCTCAATCTATGAATAAACCCTATTTTATTAGCATAGATCTAACTAAGACATCACCTCTAAAAATTGCAAAATAAGTCCAATTAAAACTTTAATTTGATTTGACTTTTTTTTTCTATTTTTCCACTTGGTTCTTTTTTAAAAATTTTAAAATTTTAATTTTACTCGATCATTTAAGACAGTGGCTATTTTTTTATGATAACAAAAAATAAAACAAATAGAAGAATATAATCAAGCCCATAACTTTAGAAAAAAAAAACCCACTAATATCTAAAACCCATTTTGGGAGAAAAAAAAAATAATGTCAACTTTATGAAAATTAAATAAAACAAAACCATTTAGAAAAATAATTTACGAACCTTTATGCATTTTCTGTCTATTGTTGTTTGTATAATAAATAAGAACTTAAATTTATGTAGAGCATATCTCATTAGAGATATAGGAAGGTTAATTAGGAGAGAGTTAGATGTTTGAAATGTACTATTAAGTGCATGTTTAGTACCTCTGTAAAAAAAAATATTTGGAAGTGATTTTTAAGTTTTTAAAATTATTTTTGTTGGATTTAGATGTAATATTTAATTTTACATTCACATCATCAATATTGGTTTTCAATGATTAGAAACATCATTATTGTGACTTTCTTCCATAGCAATTAGTAATTTAAATCTAATGAAATTAGAAAGAAGGTTGGAATGAATGACAAATTTTAGGTTTGATATATAATGTTGCGGGTCAAGGATTCAAACTAGGATTCAACAACTAATAGCTTCGACGTCCTCTACGACCTAGTGAAAGTTGCTCTTACAAACCAACACATGTCTTTTTAATATGCTCCGACCTTCCTCCCATATATCCTAAAAAAATTCTTAGAGGTCACCCTAGAATTCTTACAAACTAAGTACATTTCACCTCTAATTCTTACAAATTAAGTACATTTAATTTTAAAATTCATATGATTGAATCACCAAAAAGAAAAGTACATCTTATATAAGAAAAGTGCGTTCGCTTTTCCCAACAGTAGTAGTAAGTTACTAACTTTAGCTACATTTCTATATGTTTTTATTGAATTAGTGCAAAAGACCATTTATGAAAGCTCTTGATACTTATAAGAACCAACATATTTTGAATTTTTCCTGAGTATCAAATTTTAAAATCAAATTATTTTTAAAAAAATCCGAATGTTCAACTGCTCAAAATAATTTTTAAAACAGAAAGAACTTTTCAAAAATAACAATTTTATTCTCTAATCAATCCCAACACACCCGAAGTGATTCAAATTAACTACCGTTCATTTCAGCTATCTCCATCTCTTATGAACAATACAATACACACGTAAGATAAAACAAACATGAAAAGTTTACAATTTAAACCTTTGACATTTATAGTGCAACTAAATTACATAACCATTTGACTTCCTCAACGACAAACTACAGTGGTGACATGATGCTTCGCCCATCCAAAAGACATCATAAGTTAAATCACACGAGTCCTCTGCAACTGCCCAAATAAAAATCCAACAGAGAACTCCTCAGCATGTTATAGTCTAACAATAACATGTCAAATTCAAAACCCTTATCGTTTATTGTCATATATTACAAGAATGCAAACATCTATGTTCGAAACTCCTGGATTACGACTGTATTTGACGTGATAGACCACTCCACTCCATTGTGTGCAATCATCTACAGATTCCTAATATATCCTCTTCCTTCTTAAGCACGATTCTCATTGACATAGTTCGGAACTTCGGCTTGGCTGTCAAGAGGCATGTACTGAGCCATAATAGCTCTGATTTCTGAATCCATGTATGACTGCAAGGCAACAAAATCCCAAGGATTATTGATCTATAAAATGGCATAAACAAAGGTACTGGCTTATGTCTACTTAAAAATGAAAGCATGTCCCCATTTCACTTCTGGAAAAAGTTATGATACAGGTACAACATGGATTGTAAAATGCTACCACCAGGATTTGAAGGCTCCTGAATCATTAAGAACAAACGTCAGTTAAATAGTATGGATAAGCTTACCCTCAATCTGTATTTGTACACAAGGTATGCTCCACCAGCAGCCATAACCAAGCCTATCAAAATAACCCAAACAGCAGTCCAGGCAGATCTTCCGCTAGACGCCTTACCTGCAAATGGAGATGGAACGTTAGTGAAAGCCAAACCACCCTCCCCTTTCTCAAACTCTTGGTCCAATTTGGTTTCTCTTTTGAGATCTTTAAAGTTCTCTTTCCCAGCAGGACTCATGACTTCATTATATGGACCTTTCGGGTGTCTTAGGCTCAAGAACAGGTGCTATGCTTTGTGGTTTAATGTAGTGCGAGCTAGTCTTTTTTGAAATCATGTTTGAAAGGAAACAAGTTTTTATAAATGTTGAGAGGAATATGGATGCTTCGCGGGATCCTTGTAAATCTTGTCCTTCTAATAGCACTAGTTCCAGATCTTTTGGTACTTAATCCCCTACTTCAATTGTATGCAATAGGAGAGGGGTTCACATCTGAAAAACTAGGGGATTTTTTCAATTATTTGATCTCTCATCAGTAAAATTGTACTTTTATTATTTTTAAAATTGAAATATTAGCACATAGGTAATTGTACGAATGAAGATGCTTTTGCTTACTTATACAAGTATCATGGTCTCTGATATATAAAAGATCACCACTGCAACTGCAGTCGTAGCTACCCCAGGTATTTTTGCAGCTACATTCAGGGCACTGACAGGCCTTCTTCTCTTGGCACTCATCTATATCTGTATGACACAAAATCAAACAAGTACAAATTACACATCTATCTTACATACGAGTTAAGAGGAGATGCCTCCTTGTGTAACTTTGACAACATTTTCCATCCAAAGTAACTGGCTACTTCAGTCAGTCACAAATTTAGTATAGCAGTGGGTCAGTAGATTCTCATTCCATAAACAATCGTCTACTTAAGCTCTAATAAACATGATGTGCTTTTTTATTGGAAACAAGAAAGCCTCTCTTGAAATAAATGAAACCAGTCCTATGTGCGTAATTGGAGAGACCTTTTGTAACTCTTGTCTTTTGGGGGAACTCCCTTCTTATGTATTCTATAATTTCATACAATCAATTTTGTTATCCGGAAAGGAAAATAAAGAAGAAAAAATGTTCATGGTTCATTAATAGAGACTGAAACGGTGAAAAGCCCACTAAAAAAATATTTACAAAGTACGAAGTTAACAGTGACAATAATAATAGTCTACAATGTCGATACATCTTCTGTTTGTCAATATCCGGGGGAAAAAGGAATTAAAAGAAATAGTTGCTTAACATACACCATCTAGGCATGAGTGAACAGTAGTTATAATACTTGCATGTCTACAACAAGAAAGGATTGATGTCTTTTTTTCTAAAAAAAAAATGAGAACCCAACCTTTTGTTGAGAAAAAATGAAATAGTGCTACAAAGGTACATTAAAAAAGGGTCACAAAAGTTCTCCTTCCTTTAGTGGGGCTCTATTTTGTTGGGCCTTTTTTTTCTTTTATGTCCCTGTATTCTTTCATTTTTTTCTCAATAAAGTTATTGCTTCTCACTAAGAAAGGGTCACAAAAATTCTCCTTCCTTTAGTGGGGCTCTATTTCTTGGGCTTTTTTTTTTTTGTATGCCCTTGTATTCCTTCATTTTTTTCTCAATGAAGTTATTGCTTCTATCAAAAGAAAACCACAAAAGAAAGTCCCATTGAAGAAATGGACTCCAATTAAGTAATAAAAGAACTAAAAAATAATTACAAAATAATTTGGTAACCAACTTCCGAAGGAAAACATTGAACTAACGAGGAACCAAACATCCCATGGGTCCCTCTCCACTTTAAAGATTCTATTGTTCTTTTCTCCCGTAATCCCCAAATAAAATACACACACCCAGCTTGCCATAAAAATGAGGTGGATAGAAGAGATAGGTTGCTGCATTCTTCTGGCCAGTTTTTTTCCAAACTTAGTTAAGCATTTGACAGATTCAAATGGTGTTTTGGAGAAGAACATGCATAAAGCAAGGTGGAAAGGTTTGTATGCCAAAAAAGTAAAAAGCTTTGTGTGGAATGCGTGCTTAGAATGTTTCCAAGTGAGAAGAGTGCAAAAAATGTCAACGTCCAGGTTTTGTGCTTGGTTCTATGTTGTTTATTTAAAAAAAAAAAAAGAAACAAGACTTTTCATTGATTAAATGAAAAGGCAGTAGAGTTCAATATACAATGAAACAAAATGAAGGAAAATATAGCAGTTATAACCATTAAGGACAAATACAACAACAAAGAGAAGAAACAAGACTTTCCTCATTAAGGAAAATTGTGTTTGAAAGATGTCCTTGGTCATCCTTTTGGTAAGGAAAAGGAAATTGTTTGTTTAAATCTCACCCGAGTGTTCCCTTAGTGTGAGGAATCATCATATCTTTGAAGATAAGGCAATGAGTTATGAGTCTTTCTTTGATCACTCACCTTTTATAGTGCTCTCTTGGTGTAAATTCTCTCCCATTTTTAGAAGCTACAATCTCACTTCTCTAGTCGCTGATTAGAAATATTTTTCATAATGGACATGAAAAATATTCATAAATAATAGAAATTCCAACGATAAGGGTGAATGAGTCTGGATTTCACATGCCTCTTCGAAGTCCAAGGAAGTTAAATTTTTAATGTCGTAATCTTCTGAACTCATTGGGAGTCCCTTTTATAGCGTGGTTATGGAATGCTTCCAGGGAGTTTTGAAGTGATGTCTTTTCATTTGATTTCCATTTTCCTCGTCTGGTTCAGCAATGAGATCTATGTCATGCTTTTAGCAGTCTCCTTCGAAATTATCATACACTGGTTTGATGTGGTTGGATTTGGTCCTTTGTTTGGTAGCTCTTTCTAAAGGCAATAGCTTTAAGTTGATTGCGAGAAGAAGTATGTGGTCGTGTTAGAATTCTCCTGAAACTCAATGTCATGCCTTCTTGATGCTGAATTTGAAGTCAAAGATCCTTGAATCCTTGGACTTTTGAGGTCTTGTCAGGTTTGATTAATTCAAGGACGGTTTTTTCTTTAGCTCCTCTATTGTTCCATCTATATTATATTTCCAACTTGATTAATGATATTCCCCCAGCGGTTCTTTTTTTTTTTTCTCTCTTTTCTTTTCTTTTCCCTCTCACACTCTATTTAGGAGGACTTCATATTCCTTGAAAAAAAATCATTTCTATTTACCGCATGAAGCATCTTGTTCAAAAGTTAACAAAGGGTTCAACTTTTCGGCACTATCTTTCGAGTATCGTCCACATCAACAAATTCTCTCAACCAAATCCGGCCAATGTTTCCACACCAGTTTTAGCTCTAGAAGCTTCAATTTTATGCCAATAAAAAGCAACACTTGTATTCTTTATAACAGTTATCTCGATAGCAGGATACTTAAAAATAAAAATGAAAAAAATAATAATAAATAGCAGGATACTTCAATCCCCCCCCCCCCCAAAAAAAAAAAAAAGGTAAAAGAAACCTACAGAGAAAAAGGTCACCATTACACTCAAAACAAATAACTTCTATAATGGCGGTATTCCCAAAAAAAACTTCAGCAATTCATTCTGGTCTGGTTAAAAAGTGGTACATCTCTAGGCTGCTAGCTTGAAGTTGTTTCATCTTGAATCTTTTACTCAACCAATTAACATATGCAATGCACTATAGCTACACGCTACACATTTTTATTCCCTTCCCTTTTCTGTTAACATACTTTTAAGATGAAGAATCCCCAACAAACTGATCTTGAAACACCCTAGAGTTTCTTATAAAATAATAATAATAATAATAATAATAATAATAATAATAATAATAATAATAATTTGTCAAGATGGATCCACAATTGTCTTATTGGTTGTATTGCAGTAATAAGCACCCTAAGAAATTTATGCATAGCCAAACTTCTCTCATATAATTCGATTAAATATTCACCTAGAAGAAATAAGTACTCTACAAAAATGGTAGTTTTAATAAAATGTGTGTTCATAGGGGTTCTTGATTAACAATAGTAAACAATTGAGCTCGTGCATGTAAGATTTTTCATTTCCCCATATCTTAAATTTAAATGTGTAAAACCAAAGAATGATGAAAATCTCGATGTCCTTACCTTCGCAGCTTTTGACACCATCACCTTTAAACCCGGGAGGACATGAGCATTTCACATTGCCGTCGTCCTGCTTAAAAATGATAAGTCAAAATCCGAAACCCTGAATCAACTACTAAAGGAATGGAATGAGGATATTTAGAGAGAAATGTGAAAACCACTAACCGTACAAGCAGAGAATGTATGTCCATTCCGGGTCTCATGCCAACATCCTCCATTATTAATTTTGCACCTTGCAGCCCCGCTGGCTGAAAGCAAAAATAATCAATATTTTTTAGTGTAGCTCAACATCAAAATATTAGATGACCAAATGGGTCAAGCTTCATCAGAAAAGGCACTTTTGAAGGTGCCTTCTCAAATGAAAATGAAGTTCTTTGTCTTGAGAGGAACCATAGGATCTTCAACAAGGGCCCAAGGCTATTTAATTTGGCAAGTTAACTTGCATTTGAGACTAAGCTTTTTATTCCTTTTTTTAATGGGAGAAAGATATTTCACTGATTTGATGAAATACACAAAAAAGGGAGAGAAAACCTTGAACTAGAGGAAGTTCCACATCTAAGACTAAGCCTTGATTCATTAATTCTCAAATAACTAAAAATTTAAAATTTAAAAAGTTAGCTTGCCATGCCATTATGATGATTATTTTGAGACCATTTCAAATAACCACTAAATAATCTGCATGTTTATATTAAAGGAGTTTCCTAATGCAAAATGCTACTAAAAAGTACAAATTGTTCCATGGAATTTGCAGAGGGATACAAGAGTTAGTTGCAAAACTCTCTGATTAGCAGAACCTTATGAAGTTCTTTGAAAGATAATCTACACACTCTAGTAAGCAAAAAAATATATTTGATTTACTGGTTAGTACAGGGATCTGGCATCAGAAATATTAAGAAATTGAAGCACTCTGATTAAAGATTAAAACTGACAAAACGTGGATGCCAAAAAATAAGAACATCAAATAGTCCAATTGAAGATTAATATTGTGCAAAAAAATTAAGAAAAAAGATAAGACACTAAAATAGGAAAGCAAAAGGCCAAAAATATTTAAACACAAAGGTCATAACTAGCTTTCAAATTTAAGTACACTACTAAAATTTAATTAGAAATTAGAATTTTTCAATATCAATATTCTATTAAATATTAATGCATCCCCATAGACAAGAAGATGAATAACTAGTACCGGCACAAGTTGTGTAACCATCTCCTTTGAACTGCACACCATCAACAAGTGGGCATTCACACACCCTCCCACGAAAAGTATCCTATGTAAATTGAAATTGTCAATAAAAAAAATAACACACACTTCTGAAGTAATCTATCCTTAGTTTAATTTACTAAAACTTGACACCAAGTTTGCCATATAGTCTTTGATTCATACCTTGCAAGCTGTTAGATTAGCTGCTTTATCTTGCCAGCAACCACCATTATTATCTAAGCATTCGTTGGTCTCAACATCTGCCAAGATCAGTAACCAAAGCAACTAATGTCAAATCAAGGTAAAGTAGATAAGCAAATAACAACCATAGTGAGGATGAATAAACAGTTGAGAAACCACAAACGACGTACCACTACTCAAACAAATGGCAGGTTCAGTTGTTTCCTCAAAACCTGAACATATGGCCTTCAGAACTGCACCCTTCTCCAATTTTCCTGCAAGCACTTAGGTAAGAAAAGGAAATGTCCAGAACAAAGGTAATAATGAAACATGAGCACAACAGACCTCGATATTGTCGATTATTGACAACAAGTGTAGGCAATATGGTAACATCCCCTCTGGATCCTTTCCCTACCTACTAAAAAATTTACATCAGGCAAGTCTAGATAATAGTTAACTATATTTATGTACCAAATATGAAATAAATATAAGAATCCTCTTATACTTTCAATTAAGAATATCACTGGAATAATTAAAAGTTTATCATATGGAGATCAAGGGAGGGAATATCTGTAGGAAACACAGACTTGGGCATCTTGCTCTTCTTTCAAAACTGGATTTTCAGTATCTGCATTTGGATCCCCCATGCACTTCTCTATCTTTTTACCATCAAGCCCTATACATAAGTCAAAAACAAAAATAAAAACCATTACTGTCTTGGACATGTATCCTCCACAATACAATATATAATAGTAAACCAACATACCAAGAGACTTAATAACGTCATCAGCACATTCCTTGTTGTACTTTTTATCCTTCATTGGACATCTGATCTGAAAATCTGTCACATAGTCCCACCACATCCAAGGCTTTTGAGTTTCATTAGCCACCTTGAAAACACATAGCTGCCTCAAGTTTTCAATCACCACATCTTTCCCTTCATATCCAGAACTGAAATCTTGTTCAGGATCAGGAGCACAATACCTCCCCTGATTGATACATTGGGACTTGCACTGCTTGCTTAGAATGAATGCTTGTGGACAATACCAAGTTATATAATGTGGTGTGAACTGCGAGTAGCCACCCTTTTCGAGTAACTGGGCTGCACCTTTAAAATCCTTCAAGAATTCCATCAGCATGTCACACTTAACACCACATTCATCATTACTGTTAGTCCACAATTCATATTCCACACGATCATCAGGGTGAGGTACAGCTTCCCTCCAATCAAGACTCACACTGACCATCTCACCAGAACTGATCTCTTTTTTCAGTTTTTCACCAAAACTTTTTTCAATAAGTGCAGAGGGTATTGTTATGTTTTCAATATATTTTGCGGTAGAACCATCCTCTTCAGGGGAGTCCATGGTTATTAATCTTTCCTCTATGTTGTCTGCAACAAGAACTGCAGAAGCACCAGCCTTCTGCGCATTCCAGACTTTCAAGGCAAAGAAACAATCTGGAAGCCAGCATGAAGAGCAAAAAAATCAATACCCCAAACAATATTGTTCCTCATGAAGAAAACTACAGATAAATATAACCACAAGGCAAAGTTCATCCAAAATTCAAACTTCAACAAAATTGGAGGGATCAACCCATTCTCTACTTCTCGATATTAGTGCAGAAAGTCAAATACTGCTTGTCAAAGTTATAGGTGCTGAGATTAAGAAGTGGCCTAATAATTGTTTTGAAATTTATCTTATTAAAAAAAAGGATATCTGAAAAGAAATTCCAAATCCACACCCCCCAACCCGTTCACAATAGATAAATAAGACAGTGATTTTTTTATTTTATTTTTTTTTTGGAGAAATAATGAAAGAATATACGGGCAAACATAAAAAAAGCCCACAAAAAAAGGAAGCTCCCTCTACAAAAGGATCTCCAATTATAGTGACATTACCACTTGTTTTTAACGAATTCAATTGCATCAGTTGTGGGCAATATATTTCAAAAGCTTCATTTTTCTTCAGGATATAACAGAATGATAATGTTCTGAAGTCTTTTGTGGGTTGCATCCCAAGTAAAAGGCCAAGGTCATATGGTAGAATGCATGGAAAGGCTCAATTGTGGTATCTGCGGATTAAAAAAATAGGATACTTTTTCAGGTTAGAGATACAGAGGTTGTGAAGATTATGGATGTGCATTTCGTTTCTTCTTCCAGGCGTTCTCATGTAACTATTTCACCTTCCTCGGACTTCTTGAAACTGGTCCACTTTCTCATCACTGTAAATTAGTAATCCTTTTGGAACATTGTAGTCGCTCAGTTTAGCTTAATACGATTTCTCACCTCTCCCTTTCATACTAATTTCAATCTACCTTTTCCTACATACAGATAACAGTGCCCTATCTAAGACGAAATGAAAAAAAGAAAAACTAGATGGTCTCTCAAGTTTCAAATATCAAAACTCGAACTCCTGCATTTGCTCGCCAAGGAGATGAATCATTAGAGCAAACTCAATCGGCATCCAAAACTTATTTGATAAAGAGATTATAATCTCTTCAATTAGCCAAATCAGCATCAAAGAAGCACCAACTGATGAATTTCCAAGAACGAAATTATATATAAAAGCGACATTTACCTCCCCGATCAACCAGAACAAACGTAGGGAGAGCTCCTGGTTTCGATTGGAACGAAATCCCAGCATCGCTGAACTCTCTGCAACCCTTCTGATTCTCCTTCGGAAAGACCACAGTCCCCGACATGCTACCTCCATATTGAGGAATCCCAAAATTCCCAATGGCACTATCGTAGGTACCTTTCAAACCATCGGGCGATGTAACCCTCAAGCTATTCTTTTCAACCACGAACCTGGCCACAGACAGTGGCACCAACGACAGCAAAATAAGAAGAAACCCTAAAAACAAACTGAAACCCGATTTTTGAAGTTCCATATAAGGCAATCCCAGATGATTAAATTTAACAAATTACCAATTTTCGCAAGTGGGTCTTCCACTTCTAAGATCAATCAAATCAGAACGAAACTAAATTCTTGAAAAAGGGATCAAAATCAAACAAATTGCTATAAAAAGAAATCCTCCGTCGGCGATGCCGGTCTTCTTCTCTGAATGAGAAAAGACAAAAAGGGGTTGTTGGTTTGCTTTAATGGAGGTCGGATTCGTGTTAAAGAAGGCAGCGCCTTTGTTAGTCTTCGCGACTCGATGACCGAAGAGAAAAACGAGAAATGATCTATTGTGAAATGAGAGATCTTTGGAGAAAGAGAGCGAAGGGAGTTTAATTACGCGGTGTCCCCACTTGCTTTTAATATCACAAATATTAACTAAGATTTTCAACTCTAACTCCCGGAATTACAAAATTAGCATAAGAACCCCACGGAATGGAACATCTCTCAGTAAGCTATCTAGAGTGTCCTTAGAAAAAATTGTAAAAAAAAAGTAAAAGCTATCTAGAAAATGTATAAAAGTATAAAAACGCTAGAAGAAGGGCTTGAACCTTCGACCTTGTGGTTAACAGCCACACGCTCTAACCAACTGAGCTATTCCAGCTCCATGTTAAAAATGCCAAATATTTTAGTATAGACTTTTGAAAAAAAGTGAAATTGAACAGTTTGAATTACAAAGCTTTACTTTAGTACAACAATTACAGAATTAGGTATCAGAACTCTAACCCAAAAGAAAAGCTGTGCTAATTACGATTGACTAAAATCATTGCATATTTTAAAGTATAAATGTCGAATCGTTGCTTTATTAGGATCCAAGTATAAAAATGATACAAAATATTATAAAGTATAGGAACTAAATCGATATCTTTTGAAATTCAATGATTAAATTGTTACTTTTGTCAAAGTTAATTCATGAACTAAATTGTTACCTGATTAGAGTCCGTGTACTAGTTTGGGTTTTGAGTTGAGTTTGAGAGAGTTGTTTAAAATAAACTCAATTCCATACAACGTTTTGATTTAGTGAGTCAATGTAAAGTATTTCAAATTTTTACCGACTCAAGCTATCTCGAATTTAACAATAAATTAAATCTTCACTATGGGTGAGCATATGATAAATCGAAAATCGAGTTGATCGACTAAAATCGACCGAACAGAAGGTAGTCGGTTGAAAATAAGAAGAGGCTCTATCGATATCAATTGAAGATAAGGGGAGAATCTGAAGATGTCGGTCCGGGAAGAATTCATCACCTTACCACAGTTAGATGGAAATCTACGAAGGGATGATGCCACATTATATTAGATACATAAAAGAGCAACTTTGAACCTTTCGATAACCTAAAGTTTCATAACTACCCTTCAAAAAGACTTCACATTTCAGACCACTTCAACTTCATTTCTACTCCATAGAAATTCTTATAAAGTAAATTAAAGTTGAAAGAAAATCTGATAAACCCAAATGGTAGAGAAAGAAAAAAAAAAAAGAGAGATGGAGCCAAAGCTTGTTGCACTAATTTTCATACTTACAATAATATTGCTTACTTTTTCTTGTCTTCTCCACTCTACAACTCTCTGAATGCCTCCATCACCACCATTTTTATATGTAATTTTGGAGTGTTTGTTTGATGTTTTCCTTCGAATGTATGCATCCTTTTTAATAAAATAAAACATATAGCTTTAGTAAATATATCGTTATGCTTTTTACATTATAAAAAAAAAAAAGTGATTTTAAAAATTTCTAAAATCACTCTCAAATATGTTCATAGTCTTACACTATGCTCATGTTTTCTGTTTTCGATAACTCTCGTATCGTTTTTGTAATGAATTTTTTGAAAAGGAAGGAGAGGGTGTTGGAAGCCACCAAGAAGGTGTGTATAAAAAGAGGCATAAAAGGAAGGGATCATTTCCAGGAGATTGTGATTCAAAGTGCAACAAACGCAAACCTTGCAAGCTTGTTCAAGTATCTGTGAGGTCCCATGTGGACTTTGTTGAGAATAATAACATTGAGTACTACCCTCAAGTACGAAGGTGCATGTGTCATCACAATATTTCTTTCCCTTAATTAAGATATCATGTATTACATGTCGTGATATCAACACATAAACATGTCCAAATCTCAATTCAATGCAAATATGAATGAGTTGTATCGAATAATACGTAAAAAGTTTAAACCAAAATGTTACATATCCTATTTTTTATTGAAAACCAAAAATAGTAAAAAGATAGATAAACGTAACCAAATAAATTTCATATTGATTTTTTTTCCTTAGAGTTGTACAAAATGTAAGTGGATAATTTGAAACTTTTGGTTTATTGGACTGCAACTTTCTTTTTTCACAATATTCAACACTGTATAATTTGAATTATACTTTATTTTAGATAATTTAATTTCAATTATACCAATTTCAATCCCCAAAGCCTAAACCTTCGATAAAACTTTAATTTAGTGCTTCAAAAAAGATTGTATCGAAGTTGTACCACAAAAGACAATATATTAATATACTTTCACATCCTATAAAGAAAATGTTGATGAGACTTTTCTTCTCCTTTTTCTGAAAATGATCAACAATAAACTTAATACATGATTAATTTGAAAATAATATCGGACCAATCATGGACATTTGTCGAGAATAGTAGATTGAAACTTAGAGTAAAACTAGATAGCTTATCTCTTGAGAATAGTCGAATTATGCTTCGAACGAGAATAGATAAACCAATAAGAATTACTTTTACCATACTCAAATTCACTCTAAAACATCGAAAATCATTTAAAATCAACTTGTTTGATTTTACACTTAAAAACACTACTTTCATTTCATCAAAATTGATTTTGAGGGATGAAAAGTATACATTAAAAATTTTAAATATGACTCCCAAACATGTATTATCGAACTTTCTGTTTCTATAGCATCCTACTCTTCACAATTCTGTCTACTTCAGCAGTACTCAAATGTTTGACTCCATTTTCCTTCATCCAACTCTGTTCTCCCACCAAACTACTTTTTAGTTGCTCTTCCTTCATCTTCAACAATTTCATGCTCTCACTTATTTTTGGGAAAAAACCTTCAGGCCTCAAACACCAAGACCTAAATATCCCAAACAAAACTTCCATATCATCACCAAACCTCTTTACTCCATCATCATTAAACTGCACATTGCTCATCAGTATGCAATTGAAAAGAAATCGATCGACACCGGCAGCCAATGTTCTCCAGAGTGAAACGAAGTCGATCCCGTTCAAATTCTTTTCTAAAGTAGACATTTTTCCTTGCAAATAATCTAAAGCTCCAATTAAAAGCCTGGACACTGTCCAGCCATCTTCACATTTTTCCTTCCATTGTTTTTTGTTCTTTATGTAATCTCTACTTTGAGCGTCAAAACCCCTCAGAATAACCATGGATATTTTCTCAACCCATTCTCGTCTAAACTCCTCAAACTTTCTAATCTCTGAGTCAATTATACCAGTTGATGGACTCTCTAACAGCTCATCAGAAGCTGATCCCATCTCGAGGAAAAACATGTCTTCACACCATTCTTTTAGAATAGATTCAAAATATCGTGCGGCATTAATCGAGTTTGCAACTTTAACCAATGCATCATCGTCTGTCAAGGCAGTTAAACCTTCAGCTTCCTGGCACCTGATCAGTACACAGTTAAAAAAATTGGCTATGATAGGAGAACCAGCTAGCTTGAAAAATCTTGACCTCAATGAGATACTAGGCAGTGATTGACAGCGATAAACCAAAGACGAGAGGTGCTTAATAAAGATGGTGGAAATTGCAGGAGATTTAGAATGCTCAGAGGAAGAAGGAAGAGCTGCAGCTGGAATCTTATCAGACCAATTCCTCTCATTATCTACCTCAGTTTGTAGTTTAACCATCGCATCACTTAGCTCCATTTCTGCCCATAAATCAAGCCAATCAGGTCTATCACAAAAGACAGCTAATGAAGAAAGTCTTTGCAAGTTCCCGTTTTCATCAAAAGAAAGCAAAAGTCCAGACTGCTCAACAAGTGATTTAATTCTTTTATCAAAAGATATCATCAGGTCGACTAGATGAAGCCACGATATTCTAGTCTGTGATTGAACACCAAAGTTGGAGTCTTCATCGAGTTGACTGATGTAACTTGGGAATATCTCCTTTGCCAAGTAAGTTGACAAGGAGGTTACCATTGATGATATCCATTCTTCTCTGCAACTATACCCCACCAACCTGGCTTCATCAACAAGAGGTTGCAAAACTTCGTCTATAGAGTCGACATAATCCCTTGTAATCTTGTAAGTGAGAATAAAAATAAATTCTGGCTTATCAATCCACTTTGAAAAATGTTCTTGAGCTGCTAATGATATAGGATTTACAAGCTCTTCAATTGCCCAAAGGGGCTGTGGCAAAGAAACCTCTTTACTGTAACCTTCAAGTTGTCGAGATTTCCTTCGTCTTTGAATCTCTTGTAGGCTGCATAGGGCAAGAAAATTTTCACAGTATTGCTGTTTGAGCTTTCCTTGCATTGTAAAGAGAGGATTTTGGGATTCAGTCGATTTTGTTGCATCACCTGTAACTGTTACAGTGGAGAGAGGTGGAGGCCATCCAAGGGAAGAAAGAAGAGAGCGATGATCTGCGATTGCCTGAGGTCTTAAAATAGCTAATGCCCGATCAACTCTATGGTCAACTGCTGACACAAGATGTGTCCACTGGGGCCGTGTTTTTGAAACCGATACTAAGATGTCTTCTGTAAGTTTAAAGGTTTTTATAGCAAGCAGCCTTGCATCCTGCATGCAGTAGACAAGAATGACTCAAAAGGTCAGTTATAAGGATGTTAAAAGAACAGAAATTCAAGGGGTAAATGGGAAATCTATGTTTCATTAGGATGCACGGTAGTACAGAGAAGGTTTCCATCCCTTCTAGGGAACAACAAAATACAAAACTGAGAGAAAAATACTTAAAGGACCCAAGCTACAGGTAAAATTGGCACGCTATAAACAATAGTTTTGAAGAGAAAACCTATCCCCAAACCTCCTCCAATCCTATCAACACCCAAAAGATTTTCGTTCAATCATATTACAAAATACGGGATAACACCTGCTCATTAAGGTAAACAACCTATATGCTATTAGACTAGAAACAAAACTTTCAAAATTTATAAATGATTGCAAAGTTAGAAAGAGTACAAAAGTGCCCAGCCTACAATTTGCAGACGGTGACAGCAAAGTAAAAGGAAAAAAGCGAAGAAAAAAACAGTTGAAAAAAGATCCTATAAGAAACCATCCAGTTTGAAAATGTCAGGAAAAGAATAGCCTTAAAGAATTACATCTTCCCAATCAAGTCTTTGGTTACATGGTTGATAGTAAAAGTTTAAGATCAAATTATAATTTGCTCATTAGAAGAAAAGGTCGTGAAAGAAGAAAATTAATATTTGGCGAGGGCATCTTGCAAACCAGCCAACAGTGGGGTTTCCATCCCGTCTATTACACAAAAATTTGGGGAAGTCCTCACCTCTAAACTCTGCTTCCTCAAGTTTTTGTTTATTGCAGAAGATACAGCATCTTCGATGTCTCCTACCATGCTATCAAGCTTCATTGTTGTTTCTGAAATATTTGAAAGGAAAACAAAATTTGAAATATGTTAGAGAGTGAAAACGAGAAATTAGAGATGTAATTTGATGATTCAGGAATATACATATAAATCTGTTACTGATAGAGGTCTGCCATTGATGATGTTTGGAACAAGGAGAACAATTCTTAGGTTCAAAATTTATGGAGATCTCAAACAAGATGAATTTCAGAATGGGCATGCCTTACTCAGCTTATTTCTTCAGTGACTCAGTTTATCTCTTGCATGGGAAAGATCAACGAGTTTGGAGACACATCAGGGCACTTTCTCTATGAAATCATTAGTCTCCAATCTTACTGATGGGAAATCATGCTCTCTCCATGGAGCAGTACAAGAACATTTGGAAGGGGCATTATCCTAAGAAGATAAAGTTTTTTTTTTCTTTTTTGTGGGAATGGGAACTCAACCATTCTTGCCTCAACAATTAACTTACAATCGGTTCCAGTGAAGATGCCCTGGGACTGTCATCTCCCAAAATTGGTGCTTTGTAAAGAAGCTGGTGAATCTCAAAGGCACATCTTCATCACTGCCCCTACACAACAAAATTTTGGGCTGAAGTCTTTTTGGATGAAACAATGTCTCCCCATAGATTATGGATTGGCTTAATTTTCTTTTAAAAGATCATTCATTTAAATGGACAAAGAGTAGTATTTTTTGGCATCACATCATCAGGGCAGTCTTATGGAAAATATGAAAAAGGTAACCTCACAGCTTTCAAGACCCAAAACTCTCCACAAGAAAGCCTTGACGCAGCTCTATTTATGGCTCTTTTCTTTTTTTTTTTTTTTTTTTGAAAAGGTATTGTAATACAACTTGTGGTGGGGGGATTTGAACCCGAGACTTTTTGTCCTCGGGTATAAACAGGTTCCAATTGAGCTGAGCTCATGTTGGCTCAATATATGGCTATTTTATAGGGTAAAATTTTAGTCCCTCTCAACAATTACAGCTTAAATAGTCTCCTATGAAATTGGACAAGCTCTCTAAAATCACTTGGGAAATCTCTCTTTTGTATTGTTCCATCTAATCAATGAACTTGTTTTCTATCCAAAAAAATATATATGTAGGGCGTGCAATTCAGTTGCACATTAGGCTAAAAGAACAAATCACTACATCTTGTTTCTTGTTGTCTTTAGAACTATGTTGTCAAATAAAATTTCCTTCTAGCCACACACATATAAGGTAAAACAATAAGTCTAGTTATTATATTCTTGAAGAATAAGGCTTCACAAGAATAAACACCAAGGCATTTAAAAAAGGCTCTCCAATTGGTCAACAAAACAAAAAAAAAGGAATGACAACAATAAGAAGAGACAAAACTTGATTTCAGAGCTCAAAGAGTCATAAGATAAATTGCATCCTTCCTAAGCTAATTGCAAGGGAAAGACCTCTCTTCACTACAAATTCTTCTACTTCACTTCAACCAAACGAACCCTAAGAGCATCTTCCAACATTGATCAAGGTTTTTATACTGAATATTAAAATGAAAGTCCAAAAGGATTTTAAAGGCCAACTTTAGCAAAGAACGTAGAACCTTGGTCACATTAAAAACCCCTCAGAAACTTATCCCACATATCGATCACCATGGGACTAGAACAGAAAAGATGGTTGCCATTCTCCCGCAATCTTTGAGCGAGAATGCACCCAGGAAGCACTAAGAATGAGTTTCTCTTCTAGAATTTAATTTTCATTGATATGTCTAGAAAAGATCAATAATAAAAAGGTAACACAACAAAGCACACATAGTTTCAAATAAACCCATAAAAATCTTTTCAAATTATAACATTTTCAATCGAAGATACAAAAATGGTCATTCATGGTCGGCATCGAATCATATCCCCAACCCAACATTTCAACGCCTTCCCCCGACTACATTAATTATACTCCGAGAAGAAAACGAGGGAGAATAGCAACAGCAACTCACCGGCATACATCCGCACGGTCTCCATTCTCGCCACTTCTTTTGCCAACGACGACAGCTCCTTCCCCAACACCCCATCAGCTATCCCCACTCCTGTAACAGATCAACAAGCAGAGATCTCGTACTCAATTGCAAAAAAAGAAAAAGTTACATAACAGGGCATGAGTATACACAATGATTTCCCATTTCATAAACACCATACAACTAACTATAATAATGCGTATAATTCGACAAGAAAGCAAGCTGCACAAACCTTGCGTGGAACTCCGAGAGCGAGTAAGCGAGTCAAGACCCATCAATTTTCCATTGACATCTCCAAGGAGGCCATGAAGACGATCCGAAAACGTAGACTGAGAAAGAAGGGTATGTTTAAGACTCCGATTGAGGTCGATTAGAGAGTGACTCAACTCGTGGCACTGACTTTGAAGGTCGATGACGAGGGTCGGGGCTTGCGCTAGGGTTTCTTTGTTGTATAGCTGATGATCGAGGAACGAAAGGACTGAGGGCGAAAGATTTGAAGGAGGAGGAAGAGCTTTGAGCTTGAGCTCGCTCATGATTGAGGGCAATGGAGTGAGGATTGTGAGAGCCAAATTCTGTATGAGTCAATGTGGATTCTAAGATTTACAAATCAATTTCTCTTCCGTAGATTGAGAAAATGAAGATGAATCGAATTTGACTAAGAAGATGATCACATTCTGTTGTATTGTGATCCGTTTCTTCCCAACGAGAGAGACGAGTAGATGAAATGAACAAACGGAAAAAATGCCCATAAAAGAAATCAACATTTTGAAGGCTATTTTAGTAAATTCGTCTATAGACGGTAACCTACAATGAGGGGTAGATTGGGAATAGTCAAAATGTATTCTTTATAACATAAGCTTAAATATATGTAATTAATAACTTACAAAGCGGCGGAGCGATGGCGGTGTTTCGGTCTGCATTCGATGCCGGAGAGTTGAGAACCGAGTTCGAGAAGGCCGGCATCAAAACCACCTTCATCCCCTTCATTTGGAAGCATTTGCTTCACGATCAAAACAACCTATTCAACCATAATCTGGCATCCGAATTCCAATGGGAGCAAGCTGTGCCTTCGCTGCCGTCGGCGGCCTATTGCTTGCTCCGGTTGAAATTCAAGCCTCTTACTTCCACCGTCCACTCTGTCGTTGATTCCTCCGATCAGGTCACCACCAAACTCCTTATTAAGCTTCAGGTGCCCTTCTCTTCCTCTCTCCCCCTCTCTTTCTCTTTTGGGAAAAGTTCGATTTGTACCCTAAACTTACCGGAATGAATCAACTTTAACGTCAATTTCATCGATCAAATTACTCAACCCTCATAAATTTATGGAAATGTAAATGTATGCAGACAGCTAGATGTTATTTTTATTATCGTGTTTGTGTATTTTCAATTAGTTGGGTTTGAACAATTTGTTGCTAAGGTGAGCGTTTCTTATCTGCTTAACTGTGTGGAAGTTCAAGTATTTTCTTGATAGAATTTGGGCTCAACTTTTTCTTCTTCTTCTTCTTTTTTTTTCTGTTAGATTAATTTTGTATAATTTTTTGGTAGGATTGTTGGCAATTTTCGAATTTGAAACACATATTGAAGTTCAAAGTTTTAATAGATGAAATAAAAATCGACTCACCCACTTAAGACTTAAGTTTATGGATGAAATTCAACTTCTTTTTCTGTTAAAGGGTTTGGGGATTTTGACAATTTAGTAATGATAGTTCAAGTCAAGTAGCGAGTTTCTATTGATTACTGCAGTATTCTTCGGTTATAGTAGTTCTTCAAAATATATCTTTAATTTTGCTAGAGTGGAGCTTTTGTGGAGGCTGTCATAATGAGGTATGATACTCGTCTAGGAAAATATGGCGGCAAACCTCGTCCAGGTGGTCTGCGGTCTACTCTTTGTATTTCTTCCCAGGTTTTAATTTCTTTATCCGCATTGTTATTTGTTAGCATCCTTTGATTTTGCTAGAATGGATATTTCATTATAAGTCTCATACTATGCATCTGTTTTCAGGTTGGTTGCAAAATGGGATGCAGATTCTGTGCAACTGGAACGATGGGGTTTAAAAGCAATCTGACTTCAGGGGAGATAGTAGAGCAGTTGGTTCATGCCTCCCGTTTTTCCCAAATACGCAATATTGTTTTCATGGTGATTCTTCCACCCTCTTGTTGGTCTGAATTGTCAGTGTAGTTGAAAAGGTTTCCATTTTGAGGTAGACTTGTTTGATGCACTCTTATGAGATTTCATTCTAAACATTGTTAATTTCTTCTACTCAGCATGTTATAGGCATCTGTCCAGAATCATTTCTTAGCTGACATGGTGAATCATTCTTGTTCGAAAATTATAGAATGTAAGGTTTATTTCAAAATTTGAATTATGTGCCAGAAAATTACGACGTTATTGTCATATGAAGTGATTATAGAGAAAGTGTGCTTGATAGGAACTAAACATCTTGGTTTACTTCAAACACTAAACTTCACAAGCTCTCTCCTTATTTTCTTTAGCATATCAATTTAGATGAAAAGAACTACTCTCATTGAGAAATAATGAAAGAATACAGGAGTGTACAAAAATCAAGCCCACAAAAGAGGGACCCCTCTAGAAAAAAATGGGACCATTTTTTAGGTAAAAAAACTTTGAATTTGAAGCCTGAAGAGAAACACGAAACTGAATAAGAGGCCAAACATCACCAGACTCCCTTTCCAACCCTTGAAACACTATATTGTTCCTTTTGTCCCAAACATTCCGCACGATAGCACACAGTCTAGCCACCCATAAGAAATGACCTTTCTCACAAAAGGGAGGATGGGGAGTTTAGTACCACTACAATGAAAAAATGGTCGTGTGAAGAAAATATTCCAAACAGAATATGCATAATCACATATCCAAAAGGTGATCAATTTCTTCATCTGACTTCCGGCAGAGAATGCGACAAAATGGTCCTACTAACAGTGCCATCCTTCTCTTCTTGAAAGCCGATCCTTAGTGTTCACATGACCATGTAAAACTTTCCTAAAAAGATTTTTACTTTCTTATTTTCTTTAGCAGATCATGGCCCCATGTTTGCCTCGCACTTTCATATAATTTCTTACATTTCTTATTCTGTACTCAAAAGTCAGGATATACCTTTTTCACGTTAATTTTATTACAGGGAATGGGTGAACCATTGAATAACTATTCTTCTTTAGTGGAAGCTGTCCGTGCAATGATGGGCCCACCATTCTTACTATCACCCAAGAGAATTACTATCTCAACTGTATGTACTTCCATCTTTTTGCTAGCTCTTTAGTCTTTACTCTATAGTTTATTTTTGTAGGGATTTATAAGCTTTCACATTTTTCCCATAGCTCTCATCTTAGTACGGGATCTTCCTTTTTCCTTCAAGAAAATTGAATTTACTTCTGATTCGAAAAAGAAAAAAAAGGAACATTAAATTTACCATTAGAAGATTGAAAATGAGATTGGTAACCCTACATCTTCCCATCGATGCAGTGGTGTAGGATAGAAAGTCATTCAGATTTGCAATAATTATAACAATTATAGAATAGGGAGTTAGTAATGACCCAACTAGAAATATCAAATTATTCATGATTCCATTAGCTTAGTTTGATTATGTTTGTCCGTGTCTCCTGGCAATGACCTATGATGGGGTTCAGGTTCACTTATCTCTACCAGTCTTGCCAGAGGACCCACAAAATTCTTGTAAGTTTCTCCGTGAAAATTAAAACCTACAGTGGAGATGACAATGTGATAAATTCTTTCCCTCTCTGTTTCACAAGGTCTGGTGCTCAAATCTTTAAGGATTAATTACAAATTGAGATATATAGTTGTCAGTGACCTTACAAGAAACCTGAGGTGTGCACTCACCTAGTAATTTCTGCTTGAATGTTTAGAATTACCAAGATTCTTCTTCTTCATCCTTTTTGACAACATCCAGATATACTTCATTATTTAAAGTCAACAGACTTTTGGAAAATTTATGCATTTATTGCAAGAACAATGTTCATCAATTGTTAAAAATTCTGTTTCTTGTTAAAAAATGGTTTCAACAGCACTGATCTTATTATCAGAGAAGAGTGTTGTAAAGACGAGTCTTTGTCTGAGATTTTTCTTTTTCCTCAAATCTGATCCCGAATCTTTGTTTGAAACTAAAGAAATGGGAGTTCAGAAAGTCAGTTTCTATTGTCTTTTACCCTTTTTCTCTTCCTTTGAGTTCTGTTTAACAGTTAAAAGAAGGTGACTAGGCAAACTTTGTATTCTCTCTTAACATGTAGGTTGGAATTATTCATGCTATAAACAAACTGCACAGTGATCTTCCAGGATTGAACTTGGCTGTTTCCTTGCATGCACCTGTGCAAGACATTCGTTGTCAGATAATGCCAGCAGCTCGAGCTTTTCCTTTACAAAAGCTTATGGATGCTCTCCAAGAATATCAAAAAAAGAGGTAAAATATTTTGTTTGCTTCTGCTGAAGATGTTGCAATACTTCGATCCTTCTCCAATTTAAAAGCATCCTGTATCTATGATTTCAGTCAGCAAAAGATATTAATTGAGTACATAATGCTTGATGGAGTGAATGATGAGGAGCAACATGCCCACCAACTCGGGAAATTGTTAGAGACATTCCAAGTGGTTAGCTCTCAAATTGATCATTTTTACTTTTGTTTAAATCCCAACGTTAATTGGAATTTTGAATGTTGCATTGTGTTGCAAGTAAATATTATGTGTTAGGAAGTTTCTTGGAGATTTCATTCGATTCGCCATATCAATTCTAGTTCCTTTCTTTGCTTAGCAACAGTGATGCGACTAAATTATATCTTCATTCATGGCAAAGCAGATAGTAAACTTAATACCATTCAATCCTATTGGTAGTTCAAGCCAATTCAAAACCAGTGGCGATGAGAAAGTTTCAGTCTTCCAGAAAATTCTCCGCGGTACGTATAACATACGCACAACAGTTCGTAAGCAGATGGGTCAAGATATTAGTGGTGCATGTGGTCAACTGGTGGTCAGCCTGCCTAATAGAAGCTCTAGTAAACAATCTAGCGTTCTACCTGACATTGAAGATCTTCACCTCTGATGTACACAAGATACCACCAGGTAAGTGAGACGCTCCTCGTCTTCGTGGGTATTAGTATGTTAGTACATATTCTTGTCAAAAAAATTTATATCTTGAGAATCCATTATTATAATTGTAAGAGAACATTTATATAATTCAGGTCGACATTTTCTTCACGTGTTTACTAGATTGTCTTCTAGGCCAAAATTGGATGCCAGTCTACTGTTTTTATTTCTTTCCCTCTTACTAATTTTTCTAACTATGTTATATAGCCGGTTTGATTAACTTTCACGTCTCATCAAATCTAGTAGGAAAACAACTTCAAATTAATGATGTACATGACATTTGTTTTACTTTTGATTCTTTTATGCTTTGCCCCCAGTGTCTAAGAGAGTAATGTAATGTCGGAGGCGGTTGTTTCAACTGTTATGAAAAGTCATCATTTGGTAGACTCGAACGGCTTCCTGGAATGCACATTACAGAACCAATTTTGAGCCAATGCCGACTGGAAAGCAAGTATATTGAAAAGAAAAGGAGACTAGGGGGATCAAAATCGTTCAAAGAGGTGGAAATGCCAAGGAAACGAAGAAGTTAAAATGTGGTTGCAGGAAGACTTGATTGTGATTGTTGCAATTCAGGATATGTTTATGAATTAAGCGTTGGCAATTGGCATCATACAGGGCTTTGTCAATTTTTCCTCAGATAATTGAGGGGGAAGTGTTCAGCCAAAACTGAAGCCATAGATGTTTTTTTTCTTCCTTTTTTAAGTTTCAATGCTTTCTTTTTTCCACCTTGTCCTTCAAATCTAAGTTTAGAGATATGTTTCTTATGTTCAATGTTACGTACGGGATGCTGCTTTTAACTCAAACTGAAGCCCAACTACTGAAAAAGCATCGCATTAGCAATGGCATTGGTAAATAGTATATTTCATTTATTAACTGTTCACCTAAAAACCAATCTTTGCCCTCACAACACAATGTTAACAAATTTAAATTAAATAGTGACAATTGTAAAATTTTAATTTCACTATGGTTATGAAAAGAAACCAAAATGTGAAATAAAGACAAAGTCACTACTCGATATATTCAAAATATTATAAATTAATGTGTCTAAATTAGTTTGTTTACACCTTTACTATGCTCAGAAAATTTATAAGATGTTAAATTATTGATACATGGTTATTAAGAAATTTTACTCTATTGCTTCTAAAACCTTTGTTATTTTCACTTGCTCACTACTTATCCAACTCATGGTGATCATCACAAACGATAAACAAAATGGTTATTGGAAAATCTAAATATCAGTGCATCAACAAACCAAAATACGAAATCGTTATCTGTTATCCATAACTAAAAAAAATGTCATTGCTTTAAGGCACTCAGCAAGCTTCTTATCAACAATCCGGAGAGTAATACTTACTGTACAATAATCTACAAATTTATGATGCTGCATGAAACAAACGGAGTGATGAACTAACCTAAAAAAATAATGGATAATGTCCAACAGGTATGAACAAATATACACAATGATAAAATGTTATAGTATTAAAACTTCTGATTAGTCTTCACAAAGAATAAGTCAATTGGAATATGTTTGACCTCTTTCTTTGGAGTTGACTTTTGCCTTTTGTGCTTCCTTGGACTAGACAGTAGGTTCTTGTCAGCAGTTCTGTTAGATTTACACTAGTAAGAAACACAAGCAAATTACAAGAATAGTAATAATTATGATTATAGGAGAAACAAAAACATATTTGGGGATGTTATTAGCTCGACAATAATCATGCACAAATAGTCAGTGTTGAAAAATATCCCCATTTTGCTTCAATAAGAAATGGGAATTTTACTTCAATGAGTCCAAGTTGAAGATTCTTTTCACCATATTCTAATGGACGTATAACTTGCAATCATCAACAATAGAAGTGATTAAAGCAGCTGTGGTTAAAAGATAATTTCAACGAAATCCCAGAGTGCAAAACAAGATTTACGAGCACTATAATCTAGAATGGTATATTACCTTTGCCTTGGCGTAAGGGTTCTTGAACGAATGCCAGATTCCTCTTCCTGAAGTTTTTCCGCAATGTGGAAATCTATATGCTCCTGTCTTTCATCAACGAAACTCGCTGGTACTTCAGCACCACAGATTGTACATTTGTAGTTGTCTATCCACCAAATCTGCCCATTATTATCTGGTGATCTTACCTCGACCTGACTTTCATCATCCACATTATTATTTGGATTGCCTTCAAGGTTTCTTGATGAAGCACATGCTGTGCTTGAGACTCGAGGGATTAAGGCATCTGAGGAATCTGAGGTGCTTCCTATGGCAGTAGAAATGTTTGCCTACATATATTTTGAATGTATGAAAAGCCATTTGTATGATGAAGTAGGGATATAAACACACTTGATCAAAAAAGTGAAGTTCAGTTACCTTTGAGCTTAATTCCAAATTAATAAAGGAAGATGATAATCCATAATCCAGAATTTATTCTGGATATATACCTGATCAGCGCTGACGTTTCTCAAAAGGTTCTCAAGTTTCTCCGACTTCTCAGCGACATTGCTGGACATACAGTTGCTGTCATCCATATTTGAGAAATTGTTGTCAAGTCTTTGATTACTGACTTGATGGTGTGTTTCAGGATCAGTATCATAACCATTGATGCAGGTATCAATTTCAGTGTCATCCATGAAACCATGATTGTTAGAATCAGTATTCAAGGAGCAACAATCACCCGTACTCTTTCTTGTAGCATCTCCTGATGTAATAAATCTAGTAATAGAAATTTGGGTTGGACCAAACACAGCAGTGGCTCCATCTTCATTGAACTGAGATATCCGCAGCCCTGGAGATGTAAAAAAAAACTTTACAAACTTAATGATGTAAGATGCATGATCAAAGGATTTCAACGTCTATTGTTCATAATATGTGAGACATACAGTACGTCCTTTTGTAAGATATCAACATGAGATCAATACCAGTGAAAAATGAACTCTAAAGATCCATTTGATAAACTTTTTTAGTTGGCATGCATGCTTCTTTCCTAACAATTTCGTCTACTTCACTTTCTTTAAAAACAATTTTGAAATCTTGAAAAAAGTTCAATAACAAAAATATTTTTTTTTAAGAGAAGAAACATTTCATTGAATAAATGAAAAAGAGAGACCTCAAGCACCTAAAGGTGATTACAAAATAGATTTCCAACTAGAGATTATAAAAGAAAGACTACAATTCTTAAATGGGTGCCCTGTTGTAAATGAAAATAAAGTTTTTAAGCAATTACTGTTTTAGGCTTTAAAATTTTGGCTTAGGCATAAGTATAACCTTTTTGATAGGGAGAAAATGAAACAAAGAAACATGAAGATGAAACAATGTTTATAAGCTTAGTTTTTTAATATTTGTGAACGTCTGGACTAACTTATGTGCATCTTGATTAATCTCACGGGACAACTTCTCAGATCCTTCGACATCTTACCACTAGCCATATATTGAGACGGTCTCTTTTTTACCACTAGGTCAACCCATGATGGTTGTGCTTATAACCTTAGCCTTAATTTTCAAAAGAAAGGAAACAAAAAACAAACTGATTATCAAACAAGCCTAAATTGTCTGATTGCGACTCTTTTTCAGGAAAACAAAATATACGGTAAAATCAAGAACTAACCTATTAGTCTTAGAGAAACGGGCAGTTCAGCCTTTAGTAGCCTTGATGCATGTTGCAAGATGTCACTGCTGGAGCAAATGTATTTTTGCAAAGTTACAGCTCTGGTTCTAACCTGTAGATTGTAAAACAAGTTTGATTAGTAAAATCAAATGAACAACTGCAGGAAGAAAGACGGCAGAGTTAACAGAAATCACATATCTGAATGAGTGGGTTACTGAAACCTCAACATATTAAACATATGAGATTTCTTCTACACTATCTAATCTAAACAGTTTAAACCAGATTCAGGACGAATAATGTACCTCAAAGGATGCAGTTTTTAGTTTAAGAGTCAGTGTCCGCCCAGTTAGACCTTCTTTTTCCATGTCCATTGACAGCATCTCCGCAAGGTCAGCTGCAATTTATACGAAGTTTACAAGGTAACTGGTAAAAAGAAAAAAATTCAATAGTGACCTAGGATTACTGATCTGGTCGGGTAATCTTTGGATTACTGATGGGATACTTTCTAATGATCTAGTTAAAAAACTCGACAATGGTAGATTCATTTTCCTGGTCACCAAGCAATACTAGTCCACTGCCAGTCTTCTAAATAATGGCCAAAATATTTCAAAACACCCATGACCCACTAATTCCATCATTATGTTTTCTCAAATTTTATGTTAACAATTCAACAAGATTATGCGATGATATAAAAGACGTAGTTCCTACTTGATGAAACACCAAAACTTGCAAAGATAACAAGAAAAAGTGAGAAATAAAATACATCAAACCGTAAAGACAAAGTCCAAGCATAAGGGAAGTATAATCAAACTCAAAATTCATGTGACTCAGAGGGGAAAGTTGGAATATGACTTCAGAGTAATTATTCAATAGAATGCCAATCCAGCAATCCAGAAATTCGCCCATGGTCAAATCCCAAATCACGATTTTTTTTTTCTTTTTATAAAAGAGGGAGAGAGGAAGAAAGAAAAGGGGAACAATTACCAAGTTTTTGGAATATTAATCTTTCATCAGTGGTGGCTGCAAAAGTTCTTTCATTGCTGATGCTCTTTCGAAATCTAACCTGTGGAGTATCAGTGCTCCCAAGGCCAAGCCCAACCGATAAGAAAAAATCTGCAAGCATGGGTAAAACATTAAAAGATTGTATAAAGTGATACAACAATCAATAAATAATTGATGATGGTCAAAATCGTAGTTTCGTAATAAGTTTACATTTTTTCTTTAAATAATGAGTTATATCTTCAATTGATAAGGAAAAAGAGAACTAAAAGTATCTTCAACTCATCAAGATAAATTAATCTTCAGTGAGATAATGGAACATCTGACGTATTCATGTGTTCATTATATAATATCAGTGAGAGATATTATAGCACCGACCTGCTGAGGATTGAGAAAACAACGCACAGAGGTGGCCACCCTTTTGTAGCATCTCCTCACATGTATTAATCCCCAAAGCATCCTTTAAGATATGTTCAGTGACCTTTCCAATCCCACCAATCTGAGATAATAGCTTAGCCTGTCAAATTCATTCTTGAAATAGGACTCTAGGACGAGAACTCTTAACGATCTATTCATTCATATTTGATAACATCTTTAAATAACATTGTGGATTCTGTTTTGGCATAAAAGCAATGATCACATACCTTTCTTATGGGTAGCGATGATATAAATGTAACAATAGCTCTTCGGTCATTTGGTAAAATGAACTGTCCATTTGGCTTGTTAATATCAGAACAAACCTGAATAACAAGTATCCTGTGTTAATTCAATTCTTCTGTGCAAAGTGGAAGATCTAAGAGCAATATTTTGCATTGGGTTTTCATCCACAGATAAGATAACATACAGTACTTTCTATTCTTGTCATTTCATATATGGTAGGACAAATATGTTGGCAAGCAGTTCACAGTCACCAAAACAATAATAAATTTATACTTTTTCTACAAGAGATGGATATACTCAATAGAACTTGTGAGCAATTAGAAACCTTGGCAAGTAGTCGGTTGGCAGCAACTCCAGCACTACACGTAAGACCAGTCTCTTCATATATACTGGTTCTAAGATCCTTAGCAATCTAAAAAATAAGCCAAATAGCAAGAGAAGCTTTAGACTTTAGTAGACCATAAAGACAGCTATAGAAAAGATTATCTGCTGCATTTGATACTATGCACTTCCTATCTGGAAACGTACAATTTCAATGTAAAAACTTCACACTTCAGTAACCAAGCTCATTCTACTGCTGATTCTGAATTCTCTAGAAGACATAAATTTTCTTTTGAAAAAATGAAAAATAGAAAAAACCATCCAATACAGATTGACTAAAGGCTTGTCTACAAGATCACAACTAAATGCTGACACACCAAAAAATTTAAAAGATATTAGTGAAAAAGTAATATGTCATTACTTCTTCACTTGTAAGGCCTCTTTCTTTGCAGACTTCAGTTATATCAAGGTATGCTTCATCCAGACTAGCAGCCAAGAAGTTGGGATCATACCTATGAAATACTAACAAGGAAAACAAGTGAATACCAAAGAATAAGAACTAAAACCTACAAAATGCATTTGTAGCTCCTTGAAGCATGATTGCTTACCTTTTCTAGTTAAATCACTGTAATAATTATACTTTTCAAAATTTGTGGGAACAAGAATTAACTCTGGGCATAATCTACGTGCAATAAAACCAGGCATAGCAGCACGAACACCATACTTTCGAGCCTAATCCAGAATAAGTAACAAGTTAGAACAATAGTGCTACTGCTACTAGTCCAGCAACTAAACAATGCAACAATTCGTGTATATATATAGACAAGCAAACCTCGTAGTTAGCAGTGGAAAGCATAGACATGCTACCAACAGCCATCGGCTTGCCCTTTAACAAAGGATTGCTTAAAGTTTCGACTGCAGCATAGAAAGCATCCATATCTACATGCAACCATATCCTTGATAGATCACGTGTAATTTCCAGCTCCAAAATTCTTTTATCTGCAACCTGCTCATAAGAGAATTATACTCTTACCTCCAAAATTCTTTTATCTGAACCTGCTCTTTAGAGAACTATGCTCTTGACTAAACTGGTATAATAAGAATCTAAGTTCATACAGTAATAAATAAAAGAATTATACATATTTGCCTGAAATATCAGTTCCCTAAAAAGAGATGGAGAAATTGACTCGAATCATGAGAATGGGACCACTACCCACTTGTGTAGTTTGGTTCAGAGTACTAAATTGTCATTCCATATGACTGTGGCAAGGAATAAAGACACAAAGAAATCCTAAATGTTTCATGAGTCTTCACAGGGTAGAATCAAAGTCATCCAAGTTCACCAAAAAGCCCAGACTGCAGCAGCCACAAAATGTTCTCGATCGGAATTGCATGAAATGACATCTGCCCAGTTTAATCCAAGTGTAATAGGTAACAGATGTTTTTTGAGCTGAGTATATATATATGTTCTCATTTCTGCACCAAATGTCTAATTGGTAGCCATGAAGTTAGCGAGACAACAAGATAGTCTTACTGAAATAAAACTCAACAGCCAAGAACTTATTTCAAGGTAAACATTGACTTGTCTTTGTACATCTTTCGTGCAAAATAATAATACAGAGAAGGAGGAGGGTAAGTAAAAAACAATGATCCTGTGTCTATCCTTTCCCGGCCAATTGAACTAACCTCTCTATAGAGTACAAATCTAACTACAAGCTCAATCCTCTAACAAATGGGAGTCGTTTGCATAATGAGAGTAAAGAATAAAAATAAGAAATAAATGAATAAGCATGTAAATGTGCCTAGGTGGGAGGAGGGGTTGACATCTAAATCTACCTTTTGATACTGAGAAAGATCCGTTGCTGTAAGCTGTGCACACCTAGCTCGCATATTCTCAATCTTTTCTCTGATGGTGGCCTCTTTCCGCTCCTCGTTTTCAAAATATTTTGACCCTTTGCTCATTTCATATACAATTCTTTGTACTCTCTCCTTGTCAACTCCTTCCATACCTTACACGCAGAAAAAGAGAATAGAAGGATTAAGATTACTAGATATCAAAATATATTAGTTACAATTCATTAATTTATTGAGTACAAGTTAAAACCGTTCCTACTCTCCAATTCTATTGTTGAATCTTCCATTAGCCATAACATATCGAAAAATATACTCGTTTATTTTTATTCAATTACTGATTTCTACAGGTTTGCTCCAAACAATTCAAAAAAAAACACCGAAATCGAAAATTCAATCGCATAATATACATATACACGATCAGAAGAGCTCACCAGTTACTGAAAATTCTCTCTAGAAAAATTAGTTCTCCAGATTTTAATCGACACCGTAAACGAAACAATCAAAAAAGAACCCTAGATCAGCAACAGTCAACAGTGCGTGAGAAGTAAAAGAGAGAAGAAATACCGGCTTTTGCATTGGTGTAGACAGTGTGGTAAGACTGCCATGGACGATCGGCATCGCCGGCGGTTTCCTTGTTTTCCATTTTTCTGAAGGTTTCGAAACTGAAGCTTCCTGAGGAAGACGAATGAGAAAAAAGTCTGATTGATTTGCAAAACATAAATTTATAGCGTTGAAGTCTGGGCGCCAAAAATAAAATTTGGTTCGTAAATTAAGTGCCAATAATTATTTATAGCCTTATCGAAAGAGGTTTCGTTAAAACAGTAATTGATTTTTTTTTTCTTTTTCCAATTCTTCTACTTTTAATAAAAAAAAAAATCATAAGTAGAGGTTATTAATATACAAATATTAGTCAAATTATTTCTAAAAATCAATCGATGATAAAAAAAATCGATACAAGTCCATCGTTGTTACTATCGGTTAGTGATAAAATCTGATAGAAATTCATCGATATATGTAAGTGATAGTAATTAACATAAATCTGTTACTTAAAAAGGTTAGTAGAAGTCTATTAATACATTTTTTTAATGTAGTTTGATGTTTTTTCTATCTATGGATATTTCTTTTAATAAGCACTATGTTAAAATATTATTTCAATCCCTCTATTTTGAAATTTGTTTCGTATTAGTTTATCTATTTTTAACGGTTTAGTTTCATTGTTTGTATTTTTAATCAATCATAACTTTTTAGAATAATAATAAAAGAATAGATTATTTACACTTTATGACAAAGTATATACCACACTTGATTTTTCATAAAGCTTGAAAATTTTGTCCACTTTACTAGTTTTTACAATTATTCGAGTAATAAAAATGACATAGATAACAAAAAAAACACTTAAATTAACATTATATTAGATAACTCAATTTATGATTCATTAAAATATAGAGATTAAAATTGTCATACTTTAAAGTATATTGATCAAAATGACATCGAAAAGTTTCCAAAAACAAGAGGTTCAACGTTCAAATCCTACACACAAAGTTGTATTCAGTGGTGAATCTAGAAAATATATTGACGGGGTTAAAAGAAAAATATGAAAAATAAAATACATAAATAGAATTTGAACTCAGGTGAAAATGGGCTAATAGTCAGAGTAACCACTAAACTAATGATAAATATTAATAATTATGTAGTTTTCTTTATGTATATTATATAAAGACGATAAAGTTTAGGGGGGCTCGAGCCCCTTAGGCCTATGCTAAATTCGTCGGTAGTTATATTTGAAAAGATCTTTCAAAATAAAGCATCTTAATTTCATAAATATAAGTGTGATTTAACCAAAGGATTGTCAAGAGATTTAGACTCATTTAATATGCGATTCATTTTCATGTTCTCAAAAACAAAAATTAATAAATAAAAAAATGCGTTTGGTATTTATGTTTCTTAAAACAATTTCCTAAAACAACACTCGAAAAAACCTATCTTAAAAAACAATAATTCGTTTTTCTTTTTTATTTTAGATTTTGTTTTAAAAGATCGAGACACATTTACAATTCCACGACCTAACACAAATTTTAATTTTTAAATCGAAACAAACTATTTCTTCAAATACAATTAAAAATACGAATTTGTTTATGCTTTTCATAAAAATCTTTGTTTTCCAAAATAAATTTCAAAAAGAAATTGAGGGTTTTTCAAAATTTGGAATTTTCTTTCCCTCCAAAATAGTGTAGTTTTTAAATAGAAGGAAAAAATGTGAATAAATCAAAATATTGGATATTAATAAAAATAAAAATGGACCGTCACCGAACGGTTCCGTAGCTTCATGGCGTGGAGGGTTGACTTATAATTTAACTTAACCCTTAGGTCGTGGCTTCGATTCCTATTAGGTAACGAAGAAGAAAAGAAAACAAAAGCCATTAATTAATCACTCTTATTTGTAAGGTATTTAAAATACCTTTTTACTATATTAATAATTTATTAAAAAACCATGCGAGAAAACGAGATACATTTTTTTAATTAAATTTAGACGATAAATATATAACATCAAATTTAAATCATTGCATTTTCTAAATTACAAAAATAGCAAATATATCTAATGACTTGTTATAAATTGTGTTGGATTACATAAAAGAAAGTGGACCCCACACCTATGAGGAAAGAACCGTTGCTGTTTAATTAAACTATCATGGACCGGCTACGATGTTGAGCTTATAATATGTAAAAAAAAAAAAAAAGATGTTATTAGCTTTTTTTTTCTTTGTCATCTAATTCAATTTCCCAGCAATAAAGAAAAACGATAAAATTTCTCGATCACATTATTATTATTATTTTTTTGTTCGGTACTATTTGAAAACATATTTTCTGTTTTTCATCTTATTTTAAAAGTTACAATAATTTTAAATTAAGTTCCAAGCCAAAGTCATATATTTGAAATTTGAGAACTTTAGGAGAAAAAAAAAGAAAAGAATATATTAAATAAAATTTGTTAGGCACATTACCAAACGGTTTCGCAGCTTGATGGCCTAAGGGTTGCACTATAATTTGGTATGACCCTTTGGTTCATGAGTTCGAAGCTTACTAGGTACGAAGGAAGAAAAAAGAAAAAGAATATATTCAACATATATCATTTACAAGGTATTTCATAATACCTCTTTTTAATTTTCCAAGTGTGACATAACATAATAAATTTAAAGTGTATATTTTATATTGATTTGATTACAAATAGTTTGTGAATTTTTTTATATTTTTTAAAAAATTTCTCTTATTCGTTTCTATATAAAAATAATATAGAAAAAAATCTATTTTTTAAAAAAATTATTATAAATCTCGATAAAATAAAATTATTTACAAAATATAATAAATTTAAAGTATATTTTTTACATTGTTTTGATTATAAAAATTTATCATTTTTAAAATAAAATAAAATTATTATAAATCGCAATAAAATAAAATTATTTATAAAATATAACAAAATTCTATAACACTAATTTTAATTTTTTTTTTGTTTTTGAAAATGTCCTTTATTTCAATAATTCCTCTGATATTATCTAAAGAAAAAGGTTTTTTTTTAAATTTCTCTTATTCGTTTCTATATAAAAATAATATACTATAAGTTTTTTAAACAAATTATTATAAATCTCAATAAAATAAAATTATTTACAAAATATAATAAATTTAAAGTATATTTTTTACATTGTTTTGATTATAAAAATTTATCATTTTTAAAATAAAATAAAATTATTATAAATCGCAATAAAATAAAATTATTTATAAAATATAACAAAATTCTATAACACTCATTTTAATTTTTTTTTTTTTGAAAATGTCCTTTATTTCAATAATTCCTCTGATATTATCTAAAGAAAAAGGTTTTTTTTTAAATTTCTCTTATTCGTTTCTATATAAAAATAATATACTATAAGTTTTTTAAACAAATTATTATAAATCTCAATAAAATAAAATTATTTACAAAATATAGTAAATTTAAAGTATATTTTTTGCATTGATTTGATTATAAAAATTTTATCAATTTTAAAATAAAAAAAATATTATAAATTGCAATAAAATAAAATTATTTATAAAATATAACAAAATTCTCTAACACTAATTTTAAATTTTTTTGTTTTTGAAAATGTCCTTTATTTCAATAATTCCTCTGATATTATTTAAAGAAAAAGGAAAATTTTCTAATTTGTCATACCCATTTTTATATAAGTATTTTTTATTCAAATTGCAAACTATGTATATTAGATTTAATTGACAATGGCATGTTAATGAAACTGGCAAAATTGTCCATTTACAACCCATTTAAATAAGATTGACAGATGAAATTTTACTAAATAAAAATTACACCTAAAAGAGAAAGTTTCAAATGTCAACTCGAAATTAAAAGTTATGAAAACAAAAATATTAATTTTGAAAATCAAAACATTCCAATTCAATAATAAATATAATAATTACTAATATTGAGAATTCATGAGGATTTGAGGAAATTGGAAAGGTTAAATTTTCGGTTTAAAATTTATTTAACTATTAAACATTTCGAACATTAATTACCTAATGTTGTTTTTAATTAAATTTTCAATTTTGGTTGTAACCTACCCTTAGTCCCTACAAAAGTACATTATTATGCAATTAATGAGAAATTTAAATTGTAAATTAAGGGTATGTTTAAATTTTTTTTGTTAAACAATTTCATGACTATATATTTGAATCAATAATCAAGAGGTACAAAAATTTATGGAATTTTATGTTCTTTTGTGACCGTATATTAGATTTTAAAATAATAATCAAACATAGCGATCATTTTCACTCAATTTTATTCTTTTTTATTAAAGAAAATTCTATATTTCCAGTATGTATTTTTTATCAATAAAAAATGAGTTTTTTAAAAAATATAACAAACTGTCAAAATATTACACTGTATAAAACAATTATGAAAACGGAAAAAACCCACATGCCCACAATGTAAAATACAATTACCCTAGTCAACACACAATAAAATTGACCTTACGTGCGTTATACACGATCATGTAGATTTTGATACATGATATCGGACATACATTGCCCTAGATGCCCTGGGTTGAAAGACTTTTGTCCTTAGTTATTCTATCTCAAGTCTTAATTGCACCAAGATAACCTTTATTTTATTCGATCTCGAGCAAACATTACTTCGAGATGAAAGATTTTTACTTTTAGTTATTCGATTTTAAACCTTAATTGCATCGAAATGGTCCGAGACCTAATCAATCGCGATATCTAATAGTAAATATTTTAGATTTTTGTTATATTTATGGGTAATATATTTATTAAACTTTGTAGATAATACTTACAATTATATTAAAAAGAGGGGATCTGAAAACCTTCGTTGTTTTAAAGACAGATTAGAATTAGTTTGATTGCATAAATCAATCAATAAATAATAAATAAATAAAAACAGAAAGTTTGACCAAAAACTATTTCTATTTATAAATACGAAGACACAAACATAAATACGGATGGGGAAAAAATAATAAAAAGACCAAAAACAACCATTTATTTCGAGTTATAAATACCAAAAGATCCAAATATTAATTAAAAACATAGAAAATTCCCATAACCTTTTCCATAACTGCCCGACCTCTTTCTCATCGTATATATATATACATCATATAAACCTATCTGTCCCCCATGCAAAATTTCATTCCTTTTTCCTTTTATTTTCTTTCCCTTATTTATAATCTTTACAAAAATAATACTCTTTAATTGTTTCAATTTATGATAATCTCTTAAAAAAAAATTTCCTTAATTTTCCAATCCCCTCTTTCTCTTCTCTTCTTTTTCTTCTTCTTCTTCTTCTTCTTCTTCTTCTCTGATTTGTTGAAGAAAAAATAGAAGAGAGAAATGGGCATGGCGATGATAACAAACGTGGCTCTCATTGTCTGCGCTCTTCTTGTTGCTTCAGGTTTGTCTCTTTATGCTTTTAATTAATTATTTAATTTCTTACTTCTTATTTTTATTGTTTTTATTTTATTTCTGTTGAGTATATATATAGTTTATATACCATAAATTATATTATATAGGTTTTACGGTTAATTTTTGTTTTTTAGTAGTTTTGTTATATGAGTGTAAATAGTTTGTCTAATTTTTTTTTTTATTTTTTAAAAAACCCCTAGTTTTACGGTTAAATTTTTTATAATTTCCAACAACAATTAGCCATATATAGATATAATGTGGATCAAACGTGTATATGGTATCAAAGCATGAAATTGAGCTATATAAATTGGTAGAGGTAAGTATTGATGTAATTTAAATGGATGTTTTCAAATATAGCAAAATAGGTCAAATTATTTATAATATAAAATTTTTTTACTAACGACTATTCCCGAAAGACAATGATATGCATGATGTCTATTAATGCCCATCTACCAAAGTTTATCACCAATCTTATATTTGTAAACATTTTCAACAATTTTATTATTTAAAACATCTATCGTAATTTGTATTGGATGACCGAATGAAACCAAAAAATAATATAAATTTTATTTTTCTTTCCATCTTGTAGGCTTGGGGACAAATGCAATGACATATGACTACTCAGCTAATACTGAGGTATAATTAAATTTTGAATTATTATAACGTAACATATACTCATAGTTAAATATTGATTTCTCGTTTAAAAAAATTTATAAAATAATTCCAAACGGCGAACATTATTTCGTAATTTTTTTTGGACAGTGTTTGGTAAAGCCAGAAAGCGCTCAATACAAGGGAGGGATAATTGAGAATCCAGAATTGAACGATGGATTGAAAGGATGGTTTCCATTTGGTAGTGCGAAAATCGAGCATAGAGAAGAATCAAATGGCAATGTATTCATAGTGGCTCATACAAGAAACCATTCTTATGATACTCTCTCTCAAACTCTTCACTTGCATTCAAACATCATCTATACCTTTTCAGGTATTATGTTCCTTTTCCCCTCGATTCATTTTATGATTTTAAATTTAGGCTTATAGTTTTTTATTATTTTATAGTTATATCAAATTATTCCATTAATTATAGAAAAATTAAAACTATTTACATGATAAAGTGAGTGATTTTTTTTTTTAATTATAAATGGTTTGTATTTTTTAATTATTCTTGAAAACCCCTTAATTTTCTTCTTACTATAATTTAAATTATTATATTGACTCAATTGAAAAAAATAATATATTATCTCAATTTATTATTTTACACGTCAATAAATGATTTATTAAATATTTATTATGTGTGATCGTATTCTTAATATTTGTTATGGTGACCAACAATGGAGGAAGAAGACATCCTAATACTAGAAATTTCATTGCTTTTTATTAGGATGGAATTGTATGGTTGAATCTCCCCGCCACCTCTATATTGTAATTTTTTTTAAGAAACTTGTAAATTAAAAGTAAAATTATAAAAAAATAGAATATTTAACAAAATATTTACACTTCATACAACCATCAAATGTAATAGATTTTGTCTTCTAGTAGTTTTCGTTTGTCGAAGATAAATTGCTTCTTAATTTTTTATATTTTAAAAAAAAACCCCTAAATTAAATGGGTATTTACTTAATTTGCAGCTTGGGTACAAGTTAACGAGGGAAAAGCTGACGTAGCAGCGGTTATAAAAACAAAAAGAGGTTACGAACACGTGGCAGCTACAACGGCCCAATCAAATTGCTGGTCCTTCTTTAAGGGCGGCCTCACCGTCACTGAACCCGGTCCGGTTGAGCTCTACTTTGAGGTAATAAAACGTAAAACACTTCAAAGCAATATTTTTTCATCTTCATCTTTTTCTAACTTAATAATAATTTAGTTCGTAAATCTATCTTTAAAATTTTTAAATTTCATAAATCTATTAAATAAGATGGTATTAATACAAAGTTTGAAGTCAAAATGTAACATATACATATGTGTGTTACATTACAGTTATAAATCAACTGTTTTAAAAGAAAACTTTATAGTAATTAATGTTGGATTTAATACTCATAATATATGGATCTTAATTTTAATTAAAATTTGTCCAGAGCAACAATACTAATGTGGAAATATGGATGGATAGTGTCTCATTGCAACCATTCACTCAAGAACAATGGAGAGCTCATCAGGACCAAGCCATTGAGAAGGTACATCAATTAGCTTCACAATATATATTTAATTGTAATTTTATTAGAAATATACTTACAACAAACACACAAATTCAACCTCAAATTTCTACGATGTTAAATTTGAATTAAATTGATATATCATATAATAAAAATTGACCTCTCGAATTAAAATAATTGTTATAATTATCCAATTTTAACATTTGTACAAACTTGAGATCATAAATTTTACTATTGAAAGTTTGAAGATATAAATACAATTACGTTTATAAATAATTTTTGCAATTTATTATTTTTCTTTCTATCAGTTATGCATTTTTCAAAGTAAACCTGAATTAAAAAAAAAAAAAAACTCAAAATAATAAAAAATGAAATTGAAAATATAAAAAATAGAATATTTTAAACAAATAAAATATAATGAATTTTATCTTTTAGTAATTTTGTTGGTCATAAATAGTTTATTGATTTTTTTATATTTTTAGAAAATCTTTACTTTTTATATTCATAAAAATTTATTTTTAGTTACGATGTGCTAATTTTCAATTATACTTTTAAAAAACCCTTACTTTTTATATCCATAAAAGTTTATTTTTAATTACGGCTAATTTTCAATTATAATATCAATTTAATTTTGAATATGATTTTTTTTAGAGTAAAAAGAAGGATTTAAATTTGGTTTAGAATTTTAAAACTATTCTCTTTCCTAAATTATTTGGCGCTAACTATATAAAGCCTAAGTTTTGAAAATGTGATTGGGTTGGGCAGTACCGAAAGAGGACAGTGAAAATCCAAGTGCTCAACAAAGAAGGCTATCCTCTTCCCAATGTAACGATTTCTCTAGGACAATGGCGGCCAGGTTTCCCAGTCGGCTGCGCCATCAACCGCAACATTCTCAACAATTTCCCTTATCAGAACTGGTTCCTTTCCCGCTTCACCACCACCACTTTCGAGAACGAAATGAAATGGTACAGCAACGAGCAAACCCGAGGCCATGTCGATTACTCCGTCTCTGACGCCATGATCTACTTCACCAAACAACATAACATCGCCGTCCGTGGCCACAATGTCTTTTGGAACGACCCACAGTACGTACAAGGTTGGGTGAAATCGCTTTCGAACACAGATCTCTACCGTGCCGCTCGACGGAGACTCGATTCGGTCATGTCTAAGTATCGAGGCCAAGTGATTGCTTGGGATGTGGAGAATGAGAATCTCCATTTTAATTTTTTCGAGAGCAAATTAGGGTGGCCTGCTTCTGGTTTGTTCTATAATTGGGCGATGAAAGCCGATCAATCGATTCCGTTGTTTCTGAATGAGTTTAATACCATCGAGTCTAGTGGCGATGCGGCCTCTTCTCCAGCTAGGTATCTTCAGAAATTGGATGCTATAAGAAAGTTTCCGGGTAATAGTGACGCCAGATTTGCGATTGGACTGGAATCGCATTTCGGTCCTTCTCCTAATCTTGCTTATATGAGATCAGCCATTGATACGCTTGGTTCTGCTGGAGTTCCGATTTGGCTCACCGAAGTTGATGTTTCTAACTCGGGTAATCAGGTACTCTTCTTGATATCTTACTCGAACAAATTCATGTTTCTTCTGCCCACTAGCTGTTGAGTTTATCTGAGTTTTGAATAAAAAAATCATTGTAGGATACGTAATAAATCACATCTAGAATCATTAGTTTGTCTTGTTCATATATGTCTCGTCTTACCAAAACCAAATATATTGCAACAATATCTTGTGCTTTGGTCGAGGGATAGTTTAATTTAATGGAGTTGGTCAATGATTAGGACTATTGAAATTCATATACAGGATCAACCATACTCGAATCCATTAACTTTACTTTTGGGTGAGGATTGCTATAATGCATCGTCTTAAAAGTCCAACATGTAAACTATTAACTTGCGGGAACTTCTATTCTGTCGAAGGGATTGATTCTTTGCGGTTGAAAAGTGGGTAGAAGAAAATCTTAAATGTTTTTGGCGCATGGTTGAGATTGATTTTGAAATTGTTGAAATCACTTTTGTCATGTTTAAAATCACTCCGACTATACTTTTAATCATTCAAAATGACTCACTCTTTTAATTAAAATTCTTTTTGAATGAAAACATTTTCAAATGATAAAAGTGATTTTAACTATTTTAAAATCAGTTTCAAACTTAATTAATTGTTTGAAATCACTTCTTACAAAATCTAGTTGATTCTAGCTGTTGAGATTGTCATGTCAAAGAATATGTTACCTCTTCTAACTTACTCCTAAAAGTTTCTATTGTAGTCTACTTTTCCACGTTCACTTCATATAACAGCAACCGGTTTTTCAACAGTACTTTGACCAACAGTTATTTTAAAATTCACAACGTTTCTGAATAAAACCAAATATAAATATCATTCAACTTTGGAATTTAAAGTTGAGATTAGAAGTAGTTTAGCAATCGCATTCATACTGATTAGCTTGTAGAATTGAAGCTTCTTCCTATCTATTGCAAACTATCTCAATTTGTCAGAATTCAACATATAAGACGTTCAAAGAAAAAAGAAAAGAAAAGGAAAACGTCTACGTCCTGGGGGAACCCAATTGTTTGTGAATGGATCTCATAATCAATTAAGCCAAGAATTTTCTAAGCTTCACATGGTGATACAAAATGATGTTCTTGGTTTTTGTATGGATAAAAACAGGCATATGACTTGGAGCAAGTTCTAAGAGAGGGATTTTCTCATCCAAAAGTGAATGGAATTGTGATTTGGTCAGCATGGGCACCATGGGGATGTTATCGAATGTGTTTGACAGACAACAATTTCAACAACTTACCAACTGGTGATGTGGTAGACAAATTGTTAAAAGAGTGGGGAATCAAAGGCTCAATCACAGCAACAACAGATTCTAATGGCTTCTTTGAAACCTCACTTTTCCATGGAGAATATGAAATGAAAATCTTGCACCCGTCTGTCACCGAATCTTCCATCAATGCTCAGAAGTTTAGTGTTCTTCCTGGATCTGAAGGTGAATCAGAACAACAATCACCTTTGCTTATTCAAGTTGAAGTCTGATCATTTGGGCATTAATTTTATGCTTGTTCTCAAGGTTAGTTAATTGCTCTCACTACAGCTAATTGGTTTTTTGAATACTCATGGTGAATAAAATTAGGGTGTAATTATACAGCTTTGATACAGGTATAGACAGCTCTTGGCTTGTAACAAAGTTCCAAGTCAAGTTAGCTTCACTTGATTTCTTTTTTCTCTCATTTTGATGAGTGGTTGATGTAATCTACTATTGGTTTGATGAAAAGTGAAAATCAAAGGTGAAATTAACTTTCAATCCTAATTGATTTCTAACCTGTTCAATCCGACTAAAACGTTCTTGTTTGGCGTTTGCTAACCTTCTTGATAGAGATGCAATAGCAAATATAACAATCTAATCCAAAGCATTATAGTATAAGGTAAAAGGAAAAAAATTAGACAAAATTTAGATAGATTATCCAATGATATCTGTTGTTGTTTTTGTCTTTGAGTCGGTTTGTTGGTAAGCTTTTCATCCTCCATAAAATCATGTTTAAATTTTAAGGGTTTATTGCCTTAGAATTTGGTTTGGTTGCTATGTTGAAGATACAAATAGGTAATAAAAACAAGAAAATTATAGGTTGAAATTGTGTTTATAATCTAAGTTTCAAAACAAATTGATAACCAAGCAAGATTCGAATTCATCGACTATTCGATTTTTGAAAATTATCTTAAACACACCTTTCTTGTTTGTTTTTGTTATTGTTTCTTCGAGATATTTTCAAAATTCAAACCACACTTCGAAAGAAAATTATTAACGATATTTACAAATATAACAAAATTTTATATTTTATCACACCGATGGATTTCTATCAGTTTCTATCAACGTCACTTATATAACCACTGTAATAATATAGTTTTAAATGATTACAAATATATCAAAATATATTAGTGATAGATTCTATTACTAACAAACTCCTACAATACTAACCATACTAGCAATAGCGTTTTATCACTATAGACTCATAAAAGTTAGATCTAAATTTGACTATACTAATAATTTCTTTAGTTTTGTGTTATATCTACTGATACTTTGGATCTAATTGTTATACTTACAACCGTCCTTCATTTATCTAACAGAAAACCATAATTATTAACATTAATAGATCCATAAGTAAGATTTGATGAAATATTGCTTTACTACTTAATTAGGATGACTCTTCTCAGCCCATGGTTAGCTAAATAAACAAAACCATTCTTCATTTGTAAATTACAAATCATGTGAGAATAATTAGAATATGGATCCTTCATTGACAAACTACCAATCATGTGAGATATCAAAGTATCACAAAGTAGTTGACTTGCCTAAAAGATACCCATGGAATATCAATCCCATATATTTGCAACATATTAAAAAAAAAAATCTCAATCTTCTATGTTTTCACGACGCTAATTGCAAATTTAGTTCTTAATATTTGAAAAGAGATGGTTAGTTCTCATGATTTTAAAAATTAGAACTTAGAGGATAGCTTGAGACAATGACTATGTAATGTTATAAGAACAACTTCTTACTGCGCTAAATACTATTTACAATATGATACCGTGTTTACTATTTTTTTTTAGATAAAATAATTTACTTCAAATAGAAATTATTCACTTCTTATTTGGACTAGGCCACGAAAATATATGGTTTGATAAAAGCCAATGATTGATCTATGTAGGTTGACAAATTATGATCTATATGGAAGCCCACACTACAACCTCACATTTAACAATTAAAAACTTTTAACTTCATGCCATTCAACACCATCCATCTGTATTTTGTCATTTTTAAGCTTTTAAAACTGCGTCGTTTTTCGACCAACCTCAAATGGAAAACCATTCTATTCTCAACGGGAGCGCGTATAAATAACGCACCAATTACAACACGCTTCGTATTTGCAAAAGCCAATACAAATGGCTGACGGTAACCACTCTCTCCAATAGGCGCGTGGTCTTTCCAAAATAAACCATTCCCCCATTATAATTCGAAATTCATCCATCGCCTTTCTTTCTTTTTCGCTCTCTCTCTCTCTCTCTCTCTCTATTTGAGCTTGAAAAGGAGAATGGCGAAATTGCCTTTCTGATCTACAGCGAAGAAGCGGAAGAAAGGCGAAGCTTTCCCGCATTGATTTTCTCTTGTTGATCGAAACCCTAGAATAAAGGAACAGGAAGAAGAAGAAGAAGGAGCTGAAGCTGAAGAAGAAGAAGAAGAAGAAGAAGAAGAAGAAGAAGAAGAAGAAGAAGTTTTTCGTTTTTGTTTATTGAGCATTCTGGTTCACGATGGGTTTGTGGGAAGCGTTTCTCAATTGGCTTCGAAGGTATGACTTCCTTCCTTCTTCTTGCTTCTTCTTTCGATTGACTGTTGTATCTTGTTTTATTGTTGAATCATCTGTTGGTTTGTTCCTCTGACAATTATACAAACGATAATATTCGATTCGGATTGGCTAATGTAGGAGAGGAGCTTTATTTATCTATTTCTTTTTTGGAGGTTTTTTTCTTCTTCTGAAAATTAGATGATTGAAATGGAAAGTTTCTCCACTGGTTTCTAATGAAACGTCTCCGTTGTATGGAATTTAAGATTATACATGGGCGAGGGCGGGGGCGGGGGCGGGGGCGCAAGTTATTTTGGTTAAATTGGATGATAGCTGTTAATTATCGTCTAGTGTATTCCGAAACTGATGGTTTGATGAATTAAACAATGATGGGCGTTTACTTTGTCGATTTTTTTAGAATTTTTGAGAGCTTTAAAGTTTAATATTCAAAAAGCAATTTGTGCTGTGGTGTTCGGAGTTGTTTTGTGTCGTTTGGATTGGTTTTGATTACCATATGCCTTGTTATACTTCTTCAATAACATGGAGAATTAGGGAGATGAGGATTATGTTTTCTATTTTCAATGCGATAATTAGGATGGTTTGGTGGTATTCCTATTTACCATGGTTTTCTGCAGTCAAGATTTAAGTTGTTTCATCTAGTGGTTATGGTTGTTTCTTTACTATTCTAAATTTCTAATTGATATAACGTTCAGGTGTTAGGGGCCTACTTGTTTAGTTTTGATTACGACCTCAAAGAAATTGTAGTTAATTTGGCGGCTGCGTTTTAGAACAATGAATAAACTGGTCAAATTGCTTTTGCAATGATGGTATTTTCATTCATGTTGATTAGAAATTTAGGAAGTAATTTCTTTAATGAGAAGGAAGAATTGAATTGTGGTGTTTATTTATTTACTTTCCGTTGATTATGACAAACAATTTGATTAAATGAGATTTTAAGGATAAGGGTGGTAAGCTTTAATCTATTGTTTCTGCTAATAAATTAGCACGACCCCCAAGCACAATAAACCAAGAGATGATTTATGGTCCTTTTGATTCTTCATGTGATGCACACTCTTTTGGGTTAAGACGCATTTTATCATATTTTTCTTATTGCAGCCTCTTTTTCAAGCAAGAGATGGAATTATCTCTGATTGGGCTTCAGAATGCTGGAAAAACATCACTTGTAAATGTTATTGCAGTAAGTGTACTACCTAATCATATGCTAAATACTTATTATTGGTTATTTACGACCTAATATTGGCTACTGCTAAGGCCTATTTTCTCTTCTTGGATGTAATTTGCAGACGGGTGGATACAGTGAAGATATGATCCCAACGGTCCGTTATTACCTCTTGATGTTTAATTGCATCAGTTCTTCTGTATTGGAACCAATTTTGATTTGCTCTGTTATCTAGTTTTGTACCATACCTTGTTTCTACAGTTCTACTCAAAGCCTACTTTCATCTGCAGGTAGGATTTAACATGAAGAAGGTGACAAAAGGAAATGTAACAATAAAGCTTTGGGATCTTGGAGGCCAACCAAGATTCCGTAGCATGTGGGAAAGATATTGTCGTGCAGTTTCTGCCATTGTGTATGTTACCTATACTTCCATACTTTATACGCGACGATTGCTAATATACTTTGCAGTATTCCGTTACTGTAGTTAAAGTACCTGCAGTGGTTCTATGATGCTTGTTCTTTTGTTCACAGGGAAGATTTCTTTTCTTTGCTAGGTTTCTGCTTAAACCTTTCTTGCCCGACTATAACTAGTTGTGACTTGAGGTTGCTGCTTTAGTTACGAGGTCCATATTTTGGCACTAGATATTGCCTTGTCTTAATCCACCTAACTTTCTTCTGCCCTTTCCAACCATGTATAGAATTTTGTTTCTTCAACTCATATAGCTTTAGCAAAGTTTCTGAAAATTTTGATGTCCAATGCTAAAGGTTTAAGGTGTCCTTTAAATATAAATAAATCAATCAAATGCTCGATTTGTTGCTCACTCTATTTTTTTTTTTAAACAGTCACTGCTACTGACTTCTTGTTTTGCAGTTATGTTGTGGATGCCGCTGATTACGAGAACTTGTCTGTTTCAAGAAGTGAGCTTCATGACTTGTTGAGTAAGCCTTCACTTAATGGAATTCCATTGCTGGTATTGGGTAACAAGATTGACAAACAAGGAGCTCTGTCGAAGTCGGATCTCACAGAACGAATGTAAGTTTAAACTTTTAAATCTTGAGCTAATAATAATAAGGAATTGTTCTGCAATGACGTTGCATGATCTCCATCTCAATATCAACCTCCATGACTGAACATGTAAAAAAAAGTAAAATGTCTTAACGTCTGTGTTCGTAAGAAATTCTTTAGGCAGTTCCTCTGATTTTTAAAGATGCCTCTTCACATTGCAGGGGACTCAAGTCTATCACTGATAGAGAAGTCTGTTGCTATATGATTTCCTGCAAGAACTCAACCAATATCGATACGGTCATTGATTGGCTCGTAAAGCATTCAAAGTCGAAAAACTAAGCTGCAGTGGCTGCAATCTCCGCTTCCAACGTTTAATTGTAAGAGGCATGTTTCTAGTTGGCAAATATGTCGGTTGTTCTTGTCCATCTGAGCTTTTGCTGATATATGAATATCCAACTTCCCTGTCCTGTTGCTGTGTTTATACCTTCGCACATACCTATTATGTACATTGGTTTAGATTTGTATTTGATGAGGGCTGTGATTCTCTTGTTGGAAGGAAAAAAAAAAGGAGGGAAAACAGAGCTTGATTTTGATTGTTGCTATAACTTCCATTTGACTATGTGGATTGTCATCTAAACATTTTTCCCTTTGTGTATGATTCTATCTGTTACTTGGACTAATGTGTTGAAAATCCCTCTCTCCTCTCCGTTAGCACACACCACAACGTTTTATTTGGTCGAGTGTTGAACCATATTGTCTCACTCAGGCAACCTCTGTCTGGATTAGATTTGATTTTGATACATTGATATTTTACCGCTACATTAGATTTTCAAAGGTCTCTTGGTTTCTATTTTATAGCATTTATGTTGTAGAAAGAAACCATTTGGGTTGAAGATGATTGATGTAGACACTCCAAGATCAACTCGAAAATAGGCTGCTCATCTTCTCCTTTACCCTATCTTGTGGCAAGTCTAGGTCTTACATACATGGAAGTTCGATCTAAAAATTTAATGGTTCAAATGCTATTTTGGCTCACGAGTTTTGATATTCGTTTAAATTAGCTTACTTGCTAATGTGAAATTATAGTTTATGTGGTTATGGCAAAATTTTACTTTCTATTTGTAATAGACATCTTAAATTTAGTCTTTCAAATGTAATATTTATGAAAAGGGATATTTGTTTAATTTTAACTTATTTATAAATATAATAGAATTTTACTTTCTATGAACTTTAATAAAAAATAAATAAAATTTTACTGTATTTATAAATATTTTCAACATTGTTGCCTTTAAAATAATTTTCCCAAAACAATAAATTTCATAGTAAACAATTTTGTGTTTTGTTGACTATATTGTTTTCATAATTGAAGGTGAAAATGCTAATGTGTTGTGTGTGTATATATATATATATTTAAAATTTATTGAATATAATTGATATTATACATTTTAAATTACAAGAACAAATTTTAAAAGTATAAAAATTAAAATAATATTTTAAATTAATATATATCAAATTTAGAACTTGGTTCAGTGGTAATTAGCATGATTTTCTACGATAAAATAAGAAAGTTCAATCTTTCATCTCTAAAATTGCTGTACTAAAAAAGTCGTGTCAATATAGACTAAAGAAGTGGTATCAAAGTCCATAAATATTTGTAAAAAGAATATAATAAAACATGAATTCAATCTTGTATTAATATCAAATTATATTAGGAAATTATTGAAGAAAATATGGACACCCTCTTCTCGAAATATGGAAGAAGCCGGTGTGGAACATTTCCCGCCACGCACCACATGTCGACCAACTTCTTTTCTTTATATAAACTCATAATTACATTTTAGAAAAACGCGCGCCCCCGAGTGAAAACATTTTCCGCTTCAAATTCCAATACGACGGAAAATTGTCACTAACTCATGATTTCTGCGGACATTTCTTCTTCTTCTTCTTCTTCTTCTTCTTCTTCTTCTTCTTCTTCTTCTTTCTATCGATCGAAGTTAATCAGTTCATTTCGAACTGCATAAATCGCTACTGCAATGGCGAAAGCTCATTCGGCGTGTATCACTCAAGGTTGGCAACTTAGAAATTTATAGCACAAACGAGATCGCTTGCTGTTTGAACTGTTTAGCTTATGCCTTTCTTTTCTGTATTTTGTCTACTTGCTTTGTATGTGTTTGGGGCGTTAGATGTGAATTCATATGTTTTAACTCATGCTGCAATTTCATTTGCCGCCTTTCTTTTCTCTATTTAGTCTAGTTGCTTTTTCTTGAACTTGGAACGTCTGCTATGATTCTTGATGCGAGATACGGAATGCTGCCATTTCGGCTGGAGATTCTTAGCTTATTCATTTTCTCTCTGTCAGTACGTATGGAACTGCTAATCGATGGTGGAAGATGATACGAGGTGTATTTAGAGGTTAGAAATTAAAAGCACACCTGAAATTAATTGCTGATTTTTTGTTTTTTTTTTCTCTTTTGCGGTTTATTTTGTAGCTTCTTCTTCTTCGATGTATTTGTTTTTCCTGAATGCAATCGGTTTGGCAGATTAACTTCTGTTTTAGTTTTCGTTTTTTTTTGTTCTGTTTATTGATTTTGTTGAAGATAATAATTGTGCATTTTGGTTGATGAATTTTAGGGAAGTTTAGAATACACTGCTAGATGAATTCTTGGCTTGCTTTTCCTTAGTTTGCATTTTACTTCTATATGTTCAAATTTAACGATCGGCTTTCCATCTACTATATATGGCAATATATAGACGATGTTACGGTTTAGAACTTAATGCATCGATGTGTAAAAAATTATAGTAAGATCATCGAGCGTGTATTTGTGTACGTTTCAATGCTTCAAGGAAATGTTATTGTTTGCTTGGCTCGTGGTTGATAGTGATGGAACATTTGAGTACTTGTACAATGTTAGGATACTCAGCCTGTCACTCTCTCTCTCTCTCTATATATATATATGTTTTTGGATTCAGATGATATATTTCTATTCTTATTTTTCATTGAACTCCTAGAAGGAGAAGTGTTGATTCAATGCAAGGAGGCGACTAGGTTAGGCAAACATTTGGTGAATGAGCTGTTAATTCAGTAGCCCCATTGTTGTAACTTATATTGACAAGAATGCTGGTTTATTTTCATTTTTCATTCTTATTAGTCTAGTTGGATTCAGAAGATCCCTGGCTAGGAAGAAAGTGGGATTATTGGTGGACTATTAGTAGGTTATTGGAAGGGGCATACTTGTATATAGGTTGTAAGTTTGTTAGAGCTTTTAGTTATAAATAAAGGGAGTGAGTTGAGAGCTAGGTGTGAACAATTTTGTGGGATTTCCTTTGGGGAATTTAGGAGAGTATGCCTCTGAAGGCTCCGCTATATCGTAACTTCTTTAGATATTGCAATTTGAAATTATCTTTTAGTGTTCTTTGTTGTTCTTGAGTATTATTGTTAGGCTGTATCTTAACATATTATTTAGAAAAATATCAGAATATGAAGTTAGAAAGTTCCAATATTAATGGGCATTCATAGAATCAAACTTGGAACCTCTAGCGCCCAAAATAACAATAATCCTACTTTCTTCCTTAGCCTTATGAAATTACCTTATCGTCGGCTCTCTATACAATCTATCTTGGACTGGGCTATATTTGGATAAATCACTGAATTACCTTATTGTCAGTATCTACTGTTTCTGCAGTTGTAAGTTTTAAACCTTAACCTGACTCAATTTGGATTCTGCAAAATTTATTATAGCGGACAGAAAGGGATGAAGGTAGTAAAAAATAAGGGGGAAGGGGGAAATGCTCAAATTTATTTACCATTTTTCAGGTTGTATTTCACTTGATGTTCTCAGTTTTGAATTTATATGTCATTGGGATTTAAAAATTTATATGTCTAATTAGCTATTCTCACTTCCAAGATTCCAACCAAGCTTTAGCTTTGCTACCTTTTTTCCCATAGAGTTAATTCTCTAGATGCTTTTTTAGGACTACATATAATACAGTAGAATGGATACTGGCTTTTATCTTATTTCATATCTTCTCTAAACTGTTGGTATATGTTTTAAGATGTTAATATAATATATATATATATATATATATATATATATATATATATATATATATATATATATTTCCTGAAACTAAATTTGTAGTTAATTGTGTGTTGGGATTCAAGCAAGACTTTTGGAGTTCGAAATTAAATTCATCACTCAGAATTATTTGATAGGCTATTTGCTTCTTTTGTTTCACTACTATTGTTTTGCTAATTGACTTGTCTTGGCCATTGGGCTGCAATGGCAAAATTAACTATATTGCAATACGTTAGTTGAATATGGAGTATTACTGCAAACCATAAGCCTTCCAAGAATAATATATCTGACCTATTATGGCTTCAGTTTATCCGTAATTTTGTGAAAGAACTCTTTTAAAACCTAACTCTGAATCTTCTTACTAAATGAAGACTATCATTAATAACTTCTATTTTTAAGAGTTTAAGTCAGTTCATTCTGCAGCGTTCTTCTGAGCATATTTTACTATCTCATCTGAGGATCTTCTCATACTTGATGCATTTCCTGCCTTTGACATATGCTAAAGTTTGTTAAAGATCTTTCGACTTCTTCCTTCTAGAGAGAGTTGAAACCTTTCACCTGAAAAGAGATTAATATTGAAAGCTATCAATTTTTCATTTCTAACAAACCCATTTGCCGTGCCTTTTTGACACACACAAATTTTTTTTGAGTGTCTGTTGAGTCAGTTGTCCTAGTTCTACAGAACTTCAAAATTTTGAATACTCGATATTAAAACTGTCTACAATGTTCCAACCTATGCATTATAACGATGAACTTGCAACAATGAATTTCACGACTTTTTTAGTTTTCAACTTTCTTTCTCTTTCAGTATTTAATTTTTGACCTACCTGTACCTGTTAACTATTTGCGATTTCAATTCTAAAACATGGGATACAAAATTTTTTTTCCTTGAAGTTTGGGAAAAACTAGTGGGGCATTCCCACCCAAAGCGAGAATCATACCATTGGACCAAATGCCTTTTTGTCCCCTATACTTGTCAGCACTCAGCAGTTGATTAGCATGTTCTCGTCTTCATATTAATATAGATATTATTTTTAAGTTTCAGTTTTCTAAAAGTCCATTATTGTTATTCCTTTTATATCTTAGTCTGACATCCTGGAACTTATTATTCAGAACCACCTCTTGGATGCTTGGTTAGTGTAAAACTGGAATGATAGGACTTGTCATCCAGATTATTTTATTTACCCTATATAGGAGATGTTGAGTTAGTAACTGAGGCAGGGGCATCAGGATGTATCAATAGTAGTA